>NC_140022.1:0-469328 GCF_964263955.1 Coregonus lavaretus
CTACAACTAGTAACGAGTAGTTATTTATGATGCGAGGTGATTTGTAGATCCGTCAGTGGGCTGCACTGTGGAACAAGCCCATTGTGTTTGCAGCAGTGTTTCTGAAGACCATGTGACACTACCTTTCTCACACCTGACTCCTGTCCAGCCAGTGAAGCAGTGGCAGAGGAATTCACCCTTTCTGTCCTCACAGCGCACCATACCTCGAGGATTACAGGGAGACGGAGAGCACTGGTCTGGAATATCTGAGAGAGGGGGTGGGGAAGGGAGAGAGAGAGGGGGGGTGGGGAAGGGAGAGAGAGAGGGAGAGAGAGAGGGTGGGGAAGAGAGAGAGGGGGGGGGTGGGGAAGGGAGAGAGAGAGAGGGGGTGGGGAAGGGAGAGAGAGAGAGGGTGGGGAAGGGAGAGAGAGAGAGAGAGGGGGGGTGGGGAAGGGAGAGAGAGAGAGAGGGTGGGGAAGGGAGCGAGAGAGAGAGGGTGGGGAAGGGGGAGAGAGAGAGAGAGAGAGAGAGGGGGGGGGAAGGGAGAGGGGGGGGGGGGAGAGAGAGAGAGGGTGGGGAAGGGAGAGAGAGAGAGAGAGAGAGGGTGGGGAAGGAGAGAGAGAGAGAGAGAAGAGAGGGTGGGAAGGGAGAGAGAGAGAGGGTGGGGAAGGGAGAGAGGGGGAGGGGGAGAGAGAGAGAGAGAGGGGAGAGAGAGAGGGTGGGGAAGGGAGAGAAGGAGAGAGAGAGAGAGAGGGGGTGGGGAAAGGAGAGAGAGAGGGAGAGAGAGAGGGTGGGGAAAGGAGAGAGAGAGGGAGAGAGAGAGAGAGAGAGAGGGGGTGGGGAAAGGAGAGAGAGAGGGAGAGAGAGAGGGTGGGGAAGGGAGAGAGGAGGTGGGTGGAGGGAGATAGAAAGAAAGAGAGCATTAGAGGTCATCGTACCAGAGAAATAACATCCTACAGTACAGCAAGTCATAGATGTGAAGTGCTTTAGCCAGGCTGTTCCAGGCAGGTACATAGCGCTATGTTACTATATAATGCCCCCTGTGATGCCATTGATAAATGCCCTGGTCAAAAGTAGTGCACTATATAGGGAATAGGGTGCCATTTGTGACGTAGCCTAAAATGCCTGCATTGAGAAAAGAGAGAACGGTATTTTCCCCTCCCAGGATCTCTGAGGACTCACAGTATAAATAGCTCCTCTCTCTCTCTCACACCCTGTCGCTCTCTCACACCCTGTCGCTCTCACACCCTGTCTCTCTCTCACACCCTGTCTCTCTCTCACACCCTGTCTCTCTCTCACACCCTGTCTCTCTCTCACACCCTGTCTCTCTCTCACACACACTGTCTCTCTCTCACACCCTGTCTCTCCCTCACACCCTGTCTCTCTCACACCCTGTCTCTCTCACACCCTGTCTCTCTCTCACACCCTGTCTCTCTCTCACACCCTGTCTCTCTCTCACACCCTGTCTCTCTCTCACACCCTGTCTCTCTCTCACACCCTGTCGCTCTCTCACACCCTGTCGCTCTCACACCCTGTCTCTCTCTCACACCCTGTCTCTCTCTCACACCCTGTCTCTCTCTCACACCCTGTCTCTCTCTCACACCCCGTCTCTCTCTCACACCCCCCTGTCTCTCACCCCCCCTGTCTCTCTCTCTCACCCCCCCCTATCTATCCTGGAGTGTTATATCTAACCTAATAGTTCCCTGCAGTTCTTTCTCCTTTAAGAGCCCCTACTGCTGATGGTGTTCTCTGTCCTGGACGCACTGCTGAGTCATAACTCCCTGGCTGACTCTCTCTGACTAGAGTTCCATCAACCAATCAGCAGACAGGATCGGCAGTCCCACTCACTCCTCGACTCAGCAGCCCTGATGCAGCAGAAACCTCTATCCATTCTCCACCTTCTCTCTTTTCCTCTCCCTCCTCCTCCTCTCACTGGCGTCACAGCTCGCTCACGTCACTGATCTCAGATCTGCAGTCACAGAGTGCGTGACGCTGGAAGGAGGTGTGTCACGCACACTAGGCTAGCTACTGCAGAGTTCCACACGCGTCTCCCTCTCCCTCCCTCCCCCTCTCCCCCTCTCCCTCCCTCCCGAGAATGCTCTCTCTTTCTTTCTTCCAGTCCTTCCTCCTCTTATCTTCTCCACCTTTAATGAGAACTTTCTCTCAGTGTTCTGCAATAGTGAGCTGGTGCAGTGCAGCCTGCCCTGCCCAACAGATGGAACTGTGTGCTCACTGCTCCTCATAGGCACTATTTATAAACCACACAGAGAGGGAATGGGAGAGGGAGAGAGAGAGAGAGAGGGTGAATGAGATAGAGTATGATAGAAAGAGGTGTGTGATAAAAGTGGAGGAGAGTGAGAGAAAGAAAGAAAGAAAGAAAGAAAGAAAGAAAGAAAGAAAGAAAGAAAGAAAGAGAGTGAGCGCTACATGCTCAAATCTACTGTACGTCAGTCAGTGTGTCTGTCCAGAGCCCTAGTCAGTAGGACAGACAGGTGAGGAACTCACTGTGGACACAGGTGATCAGGTCTTGTTTCTTCTTGTCCGTGTCTCCAAACTTCTCCATGCACGCTAGTCAGAGAGGGAGACAGGGCAGAGACAGGAGACAGAGAGACAGAGACAGTAAGACAGAGAGACAGGGCAGAGACAGTAAGACAGGGCAGAGACAGTAAGACAGAGAGACAGGAAGACAGTTACAGGGCAGAGACAGTAAGACAGAGAGACAGGGCAGAGACAGTAAGACAGAGAGACAGGGCAGAGACAGTAAGACAGGGCAGAGACGGTAAGACAGAGAGACAGGGCAGAGACAGTAAGACAGAGAGAAAGGGCAGAGACAGTAAGACAGAGAGACAGTAAGACAGAAAGACAGGGCAGAGACAGTAAGAGAGAGACAGGGCAGAGACAGGGAGACAGAGACAGGGTGGAGACAGGGAGACAGAGACAGGGCGGAGACAGTAAGACAGCGAGACAGGGCAGAGACAGAGAGACAGGGCAGAGAAAGGGAGACAGAGCCACAGGGCAGAGAGGAGACAGAGAGACAGGACAGAGAAAGGGAGACAGAGCCACAGGGCAGAGTCAGGGAGACAGGGCAGAGACAGAGAGACAGGGCAGAGACAGAGAGACAGGGCAGAGACAGAGAGACAGGGCAGAAACAGAGAGACAGGGCAGAAACAGAGAGACAGGGAAGAGACAGGGCAGAGACAGTAAGACAGAGAGACAGGGCCGAGACAGGGAGACAGAGACAGCGAGACAGGGCAGAGACAGAGGGCAGAGAGGAGACAGAGAGACAGGACAGAGACAGGGCAGAGACAGGGAGACAGAGCAGAGACAGGGGAGAGACAGAGAGACAGGGCAGAAACAGACAGACAGGGAAGAGACAGAGAGGCAGAGACAGGGCAGAGACAAAGACAGAGAGACAGGGCAGAGAGGAGACAGAGACAGGGCAGAGAAAGCGAGACAGAGCAACAGCGCAGAGACAGGAGACAGAGACAGGGCAGAGACACAGAGACAGGTCAGAGACACGGAGACAGCGAGACAGGGCAGAGACAGGAGACAGTAAGACAGAGACAGGAAGACAGATACAGGGCAACAGTAAGACAGAGACAGGAAGACAGATACAGGGCAAAGACAGGGAGACAGACACACGGCAGAGACAGGAGACAGGGAAGAGACAGGGAAGAGACAGGGCAGAGACGGGGAGACAGAGAGACAGGGCAGAGACGGGGAGACAGAGAGACAGGGCAGAGACGGGGAGACAGGGCATAGACAGGGAGACAGGACAGAGACAGGGCAGAGTTAGCCCAGAGACAGCGAAAAGACAGAGAGACAGGAAGACAGTGAAAGGGAAAAGACAGTGAGACAGGGCAGAGACAGGAGACAGTAAGACAGAGAGACAGGAAGACAGTTACAGGGCAAAGACAGGAGAAAGAGAGACAGGGCAGAGACAGAGCGACAGGGCAGAGACAGGAGATAGTTAAACACCATACAACAGATGCTAATGACCTAATCAAGTAATAACAATTTCACCCAAAGCTGAAGAGGTTGGGAACATGAACCAAACTTACCTAAGTACTTTGGATAGAAGTAGTCCTGAAGGAGAGGGGAACAGAAGGAGATGGGCTGTTAGTGATGTTTGATAACAGTATGCTGAATACTATGAGGTCAAACATGACAGATTAAGACTACATGTATGTCTTATGATAGACATGCATCATTTCATCTCATGTTAATGGGACCACACAGCCTAGGAGCCCCTCCAGGGCTTCCTGGGAATGTTCTACACAACTCTCTCTCCTGCAGAATAGCCCGAGTAGCAGTCTGGATCATGCAAACTCCTTGTCACTCATTGTCATGTGTTTGGTTTGACCATGACAGCAATGGAATTGGCAAGAGCACAAACAGTTCTGGGACCGGGCTGCTTGCCTGCAGTATAGTATATGGAGGTAACTGGGGACCGGGCTGCCTGCCTGCAGTATAGTATATGGAGGTAACTGGGGACCGGGCTGCCTGCCTGCAGTATAGTATATGGAGGTAACTGGGGACCGGGCTGCCTGCCTGCAGTATAGTATATGGAGGTAACTGGGGACCGGGCTGCCTGCCTGCAGTATAGTATATGGAGGTAACTGGGGACCGGGCTGCCTGCCTGCAGTATAGTATATGGAGGTAACTGGGGACCGGGCTGCCTGCCTGCAGTATAGTATATGGAGGTAACTGGGGACCGGGCTGCCTGCCTGCAGTATAGTATATGGAGGTAACTGGGGACCGGGCTGCCTGCCTGCAGTATAGTATATGGAGGTAACTGGGGACCGGGCTGCCTGCCTGCAGTATAGTATATGGAGGTAACTGGGGACCGGGCTGCCTGCCTGCAGTATAGTATATGGAGGTAACTGGGGAAAGTTAAAATTAGAACAAGACTTGATGGGACAATGACATGATTCTCCAGAGAGTTCCGCTGCACTGAAAGAGGAAGAAGAAGAAGAGTACATTAAATGGAAGGCAGCAGATAGATAAGAGATTCCTGACCGTGTGTAGTTCTACTGAGACACTTCTAACACTATCCTATCCTTATACGTCTAATCTCATTCTAGAGATGGAGAGAGAGGCAGAGAGGGAGAGAGAGAGAGGCAGAGAGGGAGAGAGAGAGAGGGGCAGAGAGAGAGAGAGAGAGAGGCAGAGAGAGAGAGAGAGAGGGGCAGAGAGAGAGAGAGAGAGGCAGAGAGGGAGAGAGAGGCAGAGAGAGGCAGAGAGAGAGAGGGATGGAGAGAGGCAGAGAGAGAGAAAGAGAGGCAGAGAGATAGGGATGGAGAGAAGCAGAGAGAGAGGGAGAGAGAAAGATATGGAGAGAGGGATGGAGAGAGGCAGAGGGATGGAGAGGCAGAGAGAGATAGACAGAGAGAGAGAGACAGAGAGGCAGAGAGATAGAGTGGGAGGGGGACCAGGCAGAAACTTTCCAACTACTGCGGAGAGAGAGACTGAGGCTGCAGTTGAAGACTCTTGGTTGCTAGGGAGACTGTAGGTTAGTGGTATGTTAACCAGGAAGGAACACTCCCTCTGCAGAGCCAGGGAACTGCAGCATTGTGAGAAAACTGCAGAGTCAGAGATAGGCACGTTTAAAATGAATAATAGATCTGTGAATGAGGCTGCAGTCCTGTCACGATACACCCCCCCCCCCCCCACCACCACCACTAGTATCACGCACATCCTCCACTCCTGATTCTGGGTTCACACCCCCTCTCTCTCATCATATGCACACACACACCCTCTCTGAGCCTATTCCAAACCCTCTCTCCACTCTCACCCTGATTCACCTCTCTCCACTGTCACCCCGATTCACCTCTCTCCACTCTCACCCTGATTCACCTCTCTCCACTCTCACCCTGATTCACCTCTCTCCACTCTCACCCTGATTCACCTCTCTCCACTCTCACCCTGATTCACCTCTCTCCACTCTCACCCTGATTCACCTCTCTCACCCTGATTCACATCTCTCCACTGTCACCCCGATTCACCTCTCTCCACTGTTACCCCGATTCACCTCTCTCCACTGTCACCCCGATTCACCTCTCTCCACTGTCACCCCGATTCACATCTCTCCACTGTCACCCCGATTCACTTCTCTCCACTGTCACCCCGATTCACCTCTCTCCACTGTTACCCCGATTCACCTCTCTCCACTGTCACCCCGATTCACCTCTCTCCACTGTCACCCCGATTCACATCTCTCCACTGTCACCCCGATTCACTTCTCTCCACTGTCACCCCGATTCACCTCTCTCCACTGTCACCCCGATTCACATCTCTCCACTGTCACCCCGATTCACATCTCTCCACTGTCACCCCGATTCACATCTCTCCACTGTCACCCCGATTCACCTCTCTCCACTGTCACCCCGATTCACCTCTCTCCACTGTCACCCCGATTCACCTCTCTCCACTGTCACCCCGATTCACCTCTCTCCACTGTCACCCCGATTCACCTCTCTCCACTGTCACCCCGATTCACCTCTCTCCACTGTCACCCCGATTCACCTCTCTCCACTGTCACCCCGATTCACATCTCTCCACTGTCACCCCGATTCACATCTCTCCACTCTCACCCCAGCTCGCCTCCTCTCCAGCTCTTTCCTCACAAAACATGTTTTTCTTACAACAAATCAAAACATTGACATATTAGTGTATTAATAACATCTGACAATATTTCTAGATTAGCATATTAAACAGGCTTAATTTTGATCTACATATTGTCTACTTCCCAAACGGCACCAACCCAGGAAAAATTATACTGGACGCCCCCATGGGCCCTGGTCAAAAGTAGTGCACTATATAAGGAATAGGGTGCCATTTGGGACACAGATTTATTATTCAAATGGATGCTGGAGGCTGATCAACACATTCATGAAGCTAGCTGGCAGAACCTAAACCTAATCTATATATCCCTGAGGGGATGGGAGCCCTGTGTGACAGGCTTAAAGCTTGTGTGAGCGCATTGTTGCTCTGCCTGGAATTCATTTGTGATTAAAAACACATTCCCCCTGGTCACGTTCAATCCGCTTACTGTAAGCACTTACTTGATCCGAGGACCAATCAAAAACACAGCAGTACACCACATATTAACATAATCACTCCCATGCATGATCCCATCACGCAGAAGCAGGATCATTAACATAATCACAAACCTTACAGTAGTATGAACATTTACATAATCAGGCATGGTTTCCCCACAGCCCAATGTGCTAGTTGAACACAACAGGAACACTACCGCTACCTCGTTTTCAAACCAAAGTGCAATGAATTGAGGAGCAAACTTAAGTGAACATCAAATTCAGCAACTCTTGGAGGTCTAGTTGTACAGTGTACATACCACAGGGGGTTGGTGGCAGCTTAATTGGGGAGGACGGGCTCGCGGTAGTAGCTGGAGCGGAATAAGTGGAATGGTATCAAATACATGCCATTGCATTCGCTCTGTTCTAGCCATTATCATCAGCCGGCCTCCCCTCAGCAGCCTCCACTGATACACACACTACTTGATTGGACTGGTAACTGTTTGACAGTAATTAGTAGTATCTATCTGGTGATTTACTTTTTGGAGCTTGAACACAAAACACAGGATCATTACGTTATAAACAAGTAGGCTATAGGATCTGTTATTATGGCAAGACAAATCCAATGTGTGCAGCTAGTCCGTTTTTTATACGCAATGGAAAGAAGTGCAATGAGTGCTATTTGATTTGACATTATCAAGTGTGTAGTGATCAAGTGTGTAGTGTACTCACTGTTTCAGGGTCGTTCTCGAATACTTCTCTCGCCTCCTCTTTGCTACACTTCTCTTCCACACACTCTCGCTCCAGGTGCCCTTGTTTCGTCTCCTCGAAAACGTGATTCGCTCTCCTGTGTCTCCTCAAGAACTGGTTAGCCTCTTCCGGGGACAAGGAAACTGAAAATAACCACAAGCACAGTGTGCCACAGAACAGAATCAAACTGAACAGAATTTCCCATTAGTTACCTTACTACATTTTAGTTGCTAAAATGATCCAGCCCCTAACTTACTGACAAAAAGTCATGGACTTGAGATTTAAAAGCATCAGCTAAGCAGACAAAAATAACATTATTCAACAACAATGAACTAGCTGGCAAGCTAAACAACAAGGCTATCCCCACGCAGTGCCAACAACGCCAGAAAGAGCTTAGTGGGCTTTGTTGTTTACTTACGGCTGTCGGAGCACCGGACGAGGAGCAGGAGCAGGAAGCTTCCTGAAGCAAGGAGCTCTGTCAACTGCATGGTTGCTGCTCTGCGTCAGGCTGGAAAGTTTCTCCTTTACTCGCTCTCTCTCTCTCTGTTCAATGTAGCTTGTAGCTAGCAACCAGGTAGCAGTCGTGTATAAAACACACTGCAAGTTCAAACATTCACTTCCCAGCAGGCAAGAATGCAGTTACACTTAACTCAGCGTTTTCCTTCTTCAATGTTCAGCCTTGCTAGCTCGCTAGCTACATAGTCCGCATACCACAACCAAGGCTACGTACAGCCACTGCAGTACAAAAAGTCCGACCTTCACTCTTATCTAGCTAGAGAGCCACCTACTTCGCGCCCATCTCGTTTGGTTCTCCCAGCTACTAACGTAGCAGGCGTAAAATAAACCCAGCTACTAGCCCGAACTGTGGACAAAGACCACAACCTACACATCAGAAGGGGAGTTGCTTCTGAAAAGTTACGTCGGATGCACACAGGCAGGAGTCAGCAATGCAGAGTTGCTCTTGCTCTACCCTTCGGCAGTGCTTCAGGAGCTATGCTCTCTCTCTCTTCTCTCTCTCTGCCCATTTACCTGCAGTGCTTTGCGTAGCCTAGGCTTAGTACAACAGACGACTCCTACCTAGGCTATAGCATGCCAGACATAGACGCAGGAAGTATTAGTGCTGAGGGTACTGCAGCACCGCCTGATTTTTTTTTATTTGACCTTTATTAAACTTGGCAAGTCAGTTTAGAACAAATTCTTATTTAAAATGACGGCCTACCCCGGCCAAACTCGGACGACGCTGGGCCAATTGTGCTCAGCCCTATGGGACTCCCAATCACCGCGGGATTGTGACTGATAAATTAATTTTAAAAATGTAAAAGTATTTCACAATATTACTCCTGTATGAGTGGATGAAAATAGCCGTCAGCATTAAACAGTCTGTTTGTGACATTAGTTGAAAGCTAAGTCTCGACCCAGATTCTCTCTCTCCCCCCTCTTTCTTCCCAGCAGTTTATTTTAAGCCTTCACATTCCTTTCATTTTGTCATCATTCCCCAGAATCTATCTTTCGTTTTTAAGGACTCACTTGCTGTTATGATTTCTCAGAAATCATGTCTCTCTCTCTCTCTCTCTCTCTCTCTCTCTCTCTCTCTCCCCCCATCTGTGTTAAGGCTCACATTTGCACAACATATACCCTCTGCCAAGAACTCTGTTACTCTGTTTTTAATCACCTATTTTTTGGACTCACATCCTATTATGTTTTCTCAGAAATCATGTATCTCTCTCTCTCTCTCTCTCTCTCTCTCTCTCTCTCACGCTTTCTCTCAATTCAATTCAAATGGGCTTTATTGGCATGGAAACATATGTTTACATAGTACAGTGTTATAACAATTGCAAATAGTTGATGTAAGAATGGCAAGGGAAAATAAATAAACATAAGTATAGGTTGCAGCTCTCTGTCTCTCTCTCTCTCTTCCCTGTCCTCCTCATGTTTGTCCAGATCTGAGTCGGGTAGTGGAACAATGTTACAACAGAATCAAATCAAAATCACATTTTATTTGTCACGTGCCGAATACAATGAGTGTAGACATTGCTGTGAAATGCTTGCTTATGAGCCCTTCCCGACCATGCAGAGTTAAACAATCAAAACAGTATCACAGGAGGAATGAAATACACAAGAATGGAGCTATATACAGGGAGTACCAGTACCAGATCAATGTACAGCTATATACAGGAGGTACCAGTACCAGATCATGTGGAGCTATATACAGGGAGTACCAGTACCAGATCAATGTACAGCTATATACAGGAGTACCAGTACCAGATCAATGTACAGCTATATACAGGGATACCAGTACCAGATCAATGTACAGGGGTACAAGCTATTTGAGGTAGATTTGTACATGAAGGCAGGGTAAAGTGATTAGGCATCAGGATAGATACTAATAAGAATTAAATAAAGAACAGAGTAGCAGCAGCATATGATGAGGGCAAAAGTGTGTGTGTATGTTTGTGTTGTGTCTGTGTGTGTGTGTGTGTGCAATTAATGAACTATTTATCAGTCTTATGGCTTGGGGGTAGAAGCTATGTCGGAGCCTGTTGGTCCGAGAACCGATACTCTGGTACCGTTTGCCAGATGGTAGCAGAGTGAACAATCTATGGCTTGGGTGGCTGGAGTCTTTGGCAATTTTTGGGCCTTCCTCTGACACTGCTGACATAGACATCTTGGATGGCAGGAAGCTCGGCCCCAGGGATGTACTGGGCCGTTGGCACCACCCTCTGTAGCGCTTTGTGGTTGAGGGTGGTGCATTTGCCATACCAAGCAGTGATGCAGCCAGTCAAGATGCTCTAGATGGTGCAGCTGTAGAACGTTTTGAGGATCCGATGGCCCATGCCAAATCTTTTCAGCCTCCTGAGGGGGAAGAGGCACTGTCATGCCCTCTACACGACTGTGCGGGTGAGTGTGAACCATTTAAAGTCCTGAGTTATGTGGATGCCAAGGAACTTGAAACTGTCGACCCGCTCCACTACAGCCCAGTCGATGTGGATGGGGGCATGCTCTCCCCTCTTTCTCCTATAGTCCACGATCAGCTCCTTGTTCTTACTGACGTTGAGGGAGAGGTTGTTGTCCTGGCACCACACTGCTAAGTCTCTGACCTCCTCCCGGCAGGCTGTCTCATTAGCAAACTTGATGATTGTGTTGGAGTCGTGCGTGGCCATGCAGTCGTAGGTGAACAGAGAGTACAGGAGGGGACTAAGCACACACCCCTGAGAGGCCCCCGTGTTGAGGATCAGTGTGGCAGAGGTGTTGTTGCCTACCCTCACCACCAAGGGCTGGCCTGTCAGGAAGTTCAGGATCCAGTTGCAGAGGGAGGTGTTCAGTCCCAGGGTCCTTAGCTTAGTGATGAGCTTTGTGAGCACTATGGTGTTGAACGCTGAGCTGTAGTCTATGAACAGCATTCTCACATACAGTACCAGTCAAAAGTTTGGACACACCTACTCATTCAAGGGTTTTTCTTTATTATTTTTACTATTTTCTACATTGTAGAATAATAGTGAAGACATCAAAACTAAGAAATAACACATATGGAATCATGTAGTAACCAAAAAAGTGTTACACAAATCAAAATATATTTTAAATTTTAGATTCTTCAAAGTAGCCACCTTTTGCCTTGATAACAGCTTTGCACACTCTTGGCATTCTCTCAACCAGCTTCACCTGGAATGCTTTTCCAACAGTCTTGAAGGAGTTCCCACATATGCTGAGCACTTGTTGGCTGCTTTTCCTTCACTCTGCGGTCCAACTCATCCCAAACCATTTCAATTGGGTTGAGGTCGGGTGATTGTTGAGGCCAGGTCATCTGATGCAGCACTCCATCACTCTCCTTCTTGGTAAAATTGAGCTCGTTTGGGTGTTCTGCATCACTAGGCATCTCACAGCTGGGTTTCCCTTTGTAATCCGTTATCAACTGTAAGCCCTGCCACATACGACAAGTGTCGGAGCCGGTGTAATAGGATTCCACCGTCCTCCTATATTGTCCTTTTGCATGTTTGATGTCTCGTCGGAGGTCATAGCGGGATTTCTTGTATGCGTCCATGTCCGTGTCCCGTTCCTTGTAAGTTGTAGCTCTAGCCTTTAGCCCAGCGCGGATATTTCCTGTATCTATGGTTTTTGGTTTGGATCCGTTCGTATAGTCACTGTGGGGACGACGTCGTCCATGCACTTATTGATAAAGCCCATGACTGATGTGATAAACTCCTCAATGCTATCGGATGAATCCTGGAACATATCCCAGTCTGTACTAGCAAAACAGTCTTGTAGCCTCGCATCTGCTTCATTGGACCACTTCCGTATTGAGCTTGTCACTGGTACTTCCTGTTTTTGTCTGTAAACAGGAAGCAGGAGAATAGAGTCGTGGTCAGATTTGCCAAATGGAGGATGAGGGAGAGCCTTGTATGTGTTTCTGTGGGTAGAATAAAAGTGGCCTAGAGTTTTAGTGTCCCTAGTGGTGCAGGAGATGTGTTGGTAAAAGTGAGGTAGAACGGTTTTTAGTCTCCCCGCGTTAAAGTCTCCTCCCACCAGAAACGCTGCCTCTGGGTGAGCGGTTTCTTGTTTGTTTATGGCTCCATACAGTTCGTGGAGTGCCAAAGTGGTGTTGGCTTGTGGAGGGATGTAGACAGCCGTGATAATTACGGATGAGAACTATCTTGGTAGATAAAAGGGTCTGCAGCTTACCATGAGCTATTCTATATCAGGTTAGCAAAAGCTTGAGATTTCCTTCACACTGGAAGCAGCGCACCAGTTGTTGTTTTTATGGTCCACCCCTCCCCCTTTGGACATGCCCGAGGCCGCCTTCATCCGATCGTGCCTCTGCTTAGAGAAACCACTGAGTTCTGCATACAGAGTAATTCAGCCACGTCTCTGCAAGGCATATAATATTGCAGATGTTCAAGTCTCTCGAACAAAGCTCATCCATCTTATTCTCAAGTGACTGGACATTTGCTAATAGAAGGAGGGTAGTGCCGGTCGATTTTTCTCTTGTCTCAATCTCACTGGGATGCCTTCTCATCTACCGCATCTATGCCTGCAGAGTTTTGGTAGCCCATGAAACAAAGGAATGGGGTCTGATATTAACAAGGGAGGGGTCCGGTATGAACAAGGGAATAGCTGAGTCGAAGTTGAAGTCGGATTTGAAATCAAAATCGAGTTTGGTAACTGTCGATCTGACGTCCAGAAGTGCTTGGCGGTCATATGTGATAATAGTATGAACTCCCTGTACAATAAAATTAAAGATGAACACAAAAAAAGTCACTACATAGAAAAGTCGGGTTGGAACTCATAAGATGTCTCCCTTCTTCGTCGGTGCCATCTTTACAGTTAATGTTGCCCCTGAGACTCACAAGGTTGACTCAGATCAGATGTCACATGTAACACATTTAAACCACACAGCAGGTGGGTATGTTTCAAAGGACGCTCGCTGCAAAATTGATTACATTCCAAGCTGTAGGGGGTCGACCAAGGTTTATGTCTCAACTGTCCAGCTGCAGAAACTACAGAACAAATACTCCTCCACGAGCATGGTCCCAGATCTGTTTGTGGTCTTGCAACATTGCTCATGGTCAAGCCAAGGAGTGACAAGGAGTTGGCATGATAGCACAAACAGACTGGCATCCCGGCTACTCATCCACTACAAAACATGTGAAAATCAAAGGTTGATACTAAAACGTGCAATAACCTCTTTAGGAAAAAGTATAAATCTCATCATTTCCTACATGTAGGTTAGAACACATCATTTAGATTGCAAGGGTGGGATTGAAACCTAGGACTTATCTGGCTACAGTAAATGCCAGTTTAGTATGCACTGGTGCATTCATGATACAACTACTCCCCCTGCCGGATATTCACTGCAAGTTCAGGTCTCCATGGTGAGAGGTTGCTGGTTCGAATCCCAGCTCCAACTAGATGAAAAATATGTTGATGTGCCCTTGAGCAAGGAACTTAATCCTAACTGCTCTTGTAAGTCGCTCTGGATAAGAGCGTCTGCTAAATGACTAAAAACACCTTCCTAATATTGAGTTCCTTCCTTTTGCCCTCAGAACAGCCTCAATTCATCGGGGGATGGACTCTACAAGGTGTTGAAAGCATTCCACAGGGATGCTGGCCCATGTTAACTACAATTCTTCCAACAGTTGTGTCAAGTTGGCTGGATATCCTTTGGGTGTTGGACCATTCTTGATACACACAGGAAACTGTTGAGAGTAAAAAACCCAGCAGCGTTGCAGTTCTTGACACATACTGGTGCGCCTGGCACCTGCTACCATAACCCGTTCAAAGGCACTTCAATCTTTTGTCTTGCCCATTCACCCTCTGAATGGCACACATACACAATCCATGTCTCAATTGTCTCAAGGCTTAAAAATCCTTATTTAATCCATCTCCTCCCCTTTATCTACACTGATTGAAGTGGATTTAACAAGTGACATCAATAGAGGATCATAGCTTTCACCTGGTCAGTCTATGTCAGTGTTTCCCTAACTCGGTCCTCGGGACCCCAAGGGGTACACGTTTTGGTTTTTGCCCTAACACTAGACCGCTGATTCAAATTATCAAAGCTTGATGATCAGCAGATTATTTGAATCATCTATGTAGTGCTAGAGCAAAAAACAAAACGTGCACCCCTTGGGATCCGGAGGACCGAGTTTTGGAAACCCTGGTCTATGTCATGGAAAGAGCAGGTGTTCTTAATGTTTTGTATACTCAGTGTATAATGAAGCGATGCTCATGTCTCTGCCCTGACAATGGGAGCCGTTATCCCAAAGGCAGGAAGGCAGGTGACAATCTAAGGTCCAAAATAAGCCCATAGAAACACATTGGGCTTATTTAAGACAGATTTTGGCGAGAGTGAAACCTCTCACTTCGCCTCTTCTTCTCTGGATTCAGGATACACTCTTTTCACGCCATTTCACCCGGTGGGCGGTGCCAGTGGTGTAAAGTACTTAAGTAAAAGTACTTTAAAGTACTACTTAAGTCGTTTTTTGGGATAGCTGTACTTTACTTTACTATTTCTATTTTTGACAACTTTTACTTTTACTTCACTACATTCCTTAAGAAAAGAATGTTATTTTTACTCCATATATTTTCCCTGACACCCAGAAGGACTCATTACATTGTGTATGCTTAGCAGGACAGACAAATGGTCCTCCAATTCACACACTTATCAAGAGAACATCCCTGGTCATTCCCACTGCCTCCGATCTGGCAGACTCACTGAACACACAAGGCTGTGTTTATTGGGTGTTTCCTCTTCTCATGTATATTTGTAATTTATTTGAACGTATTTGTTGATATGAACAGCTTTTGTATTCCCGCGTGGCTTATATTGATTGTTGTTACTCTCATAGCTCTGATCCCCCTGCTGACCCCACAGTTTTGGGAACCACTGTCTTAGACCAATAGGAAATTCCATCTTGGTCCGAGGGCAGACACTGGGTTTGAAGTTCGCAGGCAGGGCTACCTCATTTCATGACCATGAGCAACCATGCCTGACTCAATGTCCATTACACAGAGCAAAAGCCCTTATGACCTTCACCATGCTAGCAAACCGTTGGACAAACTATTGGGAGAAAATGTGTTTGAACAAAAACAATGCTATTTCTCTGTAAACAAATTGACAACAGACTTTCAGCATGCTTATAGAGAAGGGCACTGACACAAATGACTGATGATTGGTTGAAAGAAATTGATAATAAGAAGATTGCGGGAGCTGTGTTGTTCGATTTCAGTGCAGCCTTTGATATTATTTACTATAACCTGTTGTTGAGAAAACGTATGTTTTAGGGCTTTTCAACCTCTGCCATATCATGGATTCTTTCATGTAAGCCTCTCTAATGTCAAACATGTAGGGTGTGATGTACCGCAGGGAAGCTCTCTAGGACCTCTACTTTTTTCTATTTTTACCAATGACCTGCCACTGTCATTAAACAAAGCCTGTGTGTCCATGTACAGTGGGGGAAAAAAGTATTTAGTCAGCCACCAATTGTGCAAGTTCTCCCACTTAAAAAGATGAGAGAGGCCTGTAATTTTCATCATAGGTACACGTCAACTATGACAGACAAATTGAGGAAAAAAAATCCAGAAAATCACATTGTAGGATTTTTTATGAATTTATTTGCAAATCATGGTGGAAAATAAGTATTTGGTCACCTACAAACAAGCAAGATTTCTGGCTCTCACAGACCTGTAACTTCTTCTTTAAGAGGCTCCTCTGTCCTCCACTCGTTACCTGTATTAATGGCACCTGTTTGAACTTGTTATCAGTATAAAAGACACCTGTCCACAACCTCAAACAGTCACACTCCAAACTCCACTATGGCCAAAACCAAAGAGCTGTCAAAGGACACCAGAAACAAAATTGTTGTCACGATCGTCTGAAGGATTGGACCAATGCGCAGCGTTGCGAGTGAACATGATGACTTTATTAATTAAAGCAACCACGAAGAAAACAACAAATAACGATACGTGAAGTTCTAAACTGAATACGACTAACAGCTACAAAGAAACAATAACCCACAAAACAAAGGAGAAAACACACAGAATATATATGGCTCCCAATCAGAGATAACGAGCCGACAGCTGACACTCGTTACCTCCGATTGGGAGTCACAGACCAATCACCATAGACACAAACAAAATGAAACTCACCCATCCCCAACACCACCAAATGAAATACACCCAAACACATGAAAATGAACAACCCTGGCTCAATTCTCAAAGTCCATAGAGCCAGAGTGTCACAGTACCCCCCCCTAAAGGTGCGAACTCCGGGCGCACCAACATCAGGACTAGGGGAGGGTCTGGGTGGGCGTCTGTCCATGGTGGCGGCTCTGGCCCCGGTCGTGATCCCCACCCCACCACAGTCACAACCTGCTTCGGTAGCCTCCTCCCAATGACCACCCTCCAACTAACCCCACCTGGACTAAGGGGCAACACCGGACTAAGGGGCAGCATCGGCCTAAGGGGCAGCACCGGGATAAGGGGCAGCACCGGGATAAGGGGCAGCACCGGGCTAAGGGACAGCACCGGGCTAAGGGACAGCACCGGACTAAGGGGCTGCACCGGACTAAAGGGCAGTACAGGACTAAGGGGCAGCACCGGGCTAAGGGGCGGCACCGGACTCAGGGGCAGCACCGGACTAAGGGGCAGCACCGGGCTAAAGGGCAGCACCGGACTAAGGGGCAGCACCGGGCTAAGGGGCATCACCTGACTAGATGGCGGATCCTGGCTGGCTGGCTCTGGCGGATCCTGGCGGGACGGCTCTGGCGGATCCTGGCTGGACGGCTCTGGCGGATCCTGGCTGGACGGCTCTGGCGGATCCTGGCGGGACGGCTCTGGCGGATCCTGGCGGGACGGCTCTGGCGGATCCTGGCGGGACGGCTCTGGCGGATCCTGGCGGGACGGCTCTGGCGGATCCCGGCTGGACGGCTCTGGCGGATCCCGGCTGGACGGCTCTGGCGGATCCCGGCTGGACGGCTCTGGCGGATCCCGGCTGGACGGCTCTGGCGGATCCCGGCGGGACGGCTCTGGCGGATCCAGGCTGGACGGCTCTGGCGGACCCTGGCTGGACGGCTCTGGCGGACCCTGGCGGGACGGCTCTGGCGGATCCTGGCTGGACGGCTCTGGCGGATCCTGGCTGGACGGCTCTGGCGGATCCTGGCTGGACGGCTCTGGCGGATCCTGGCTGGACGGCTCTGGCGGATCCTGGCTGGACGGCTCTGGCGGATCCTGGCTAGACGGCTCTGGCGGATCCTGGCGAGACGGCTCTGGCGGATCCTGGCTGGACGGCTCTGGCGGATCCTGGCTGGACGGCTCTGGCAGATCCTGGCTGGACGGCTCTGGCAGATCCTGGCTGGCTGACGGATCTGGCTGCTCATGGCTGGCTGACGGATCTGGCTGCTCATGGCTGGCTGACGGGTCTGGCTGCTCATGGCTGGCTGACGGATCTGGCTGCTCATGGCTGGTTGACAGATCTGGCTGCTCATGGCTGGCTGATGGTGCTGGCTGGGAGACTGGCGGTGGAGGCGGACCCCAGCCTCGGATTGCATTCATCACCTCCAGCAGGGCGGCTCCCATCTGCAGGAGCTGCTCTTTCTGGTCCCGAACCCGAGCTTCCAGTCTAGTATGGGCTGCGTCGGCTCCTGCTGATTCCATAGCAGGTGTATGATTCTGTCTGGCGGAAGGCTCTAGCGGCTCCTGTCTGGCGGAAGGCTCTGAAGGCTCATGGCAGACGGACGGCTTTGCAGGCTCAGTACAGACGGGCGGCTTATGCAGCGCTTGGCAGACGGGCAGTTCAGACGCCATAGGGCCGACGGGCAGTTCAGGCGCCGTTGGGCAGACGGCCAGTTCAGGCGCCGTTGGGCAGACGGCAGACTCTGGCCGACTGGTGACGCACCCCGTAGGATTCGTGCGTGGAGCAGGAACAGGCCGGGCTGGGCTGGCGACGCGCACCTTATCCCTGGTGCGAGTGGCCGGAACAGGCCGGGCCGGGCTGGCGACGCACATCGTGGACCTGGTGCGTGGAGTAGGAACAGACCGGTCCGTACCGGGAACACCCACCACTGGCCTTAACTGGGGATCAAGAACGGACCGGACCAGACTGGGAACACACTTCAGTCTCTCATGCCGTGCCACAACAACTTCCCTCCTTCCACTCGCCAATGGCTCCCGTACTCCGTTAGCCTTCACTCCTTTTCTCCCTGTGGCAGCCTCCTGCTGCCCAGCTGCCCAAGCCATGTGCCCCCCCCAAAAAATTTCTTGGGGTTGCTTCTCTTCCACGGGCTTCCAGCCTCGCCTTCGCGCTGCCTCCTCGTACCACCTCCTCTCGGCTTTGGCTGCCTCCAGCTCTTCACGAGGGAGGCGATATTCTCCCGGTTGTGCCCAAGGATCCTTTCCGTCCAATAACTCTTCCCATGTCCCGACCTTAGGAGGCGTCCATAACTCCTGTGTAGGTAGGTCCTGTTGCCGCTTGTTACGCTGCTTGGTCCTTTTGTGGTGGGTTATTCTGTCACGATCGTCTGAAGGATTGGACCAATGCGCAGCGTTGCGAGTGAACATGATGACTTTATTAATTAAAGCAACCACGAAGAAAACAACAAATAACGATACGTGAAGTTCTAAACTGAATACGACTAACAGCTACAAAGAAACAATAACCCACAAAACAAAGGAGAAAACACACAGAATATATATGGCTCCCAATCAGAGATAACGAGCCGACAGCTGACACTCGTTACCTCCGATTGGGAGTCACAGACCAATCACCATAGACACAAACAAAATGAAACTCACCCATCCCCAACACCACCAAATGAAATACACCCAAACACATGAAAATGAACAACCCTGGCTCAATTCTCAAAGTCCATAGAGCCAGAGTGTCACAATTGTAGACCTGCACCAGGCTGGGAAGACTGAATCTGCAATAGGTAAGCAGCTTGGTTTGAAGAAATCAACTGTGGGAGCAATTATTAGGAAATGGAAGACATACAAGACCACTGATAATCTCCCTCGATCTGGGGCTCCACGCAAGATCTCACCCCGTGGGGTCAAAATGATCACAAGAACGGTTAGCAAAAATCCCAGAACCACACGGGGGGACCTAGTGAATGACCTGCAGAGAGCTGGGACCAAAGTAACAAAGCCTACCATCAGTAACACACTACGCCGCCAGGGACTCAAATCCTGCAGTGCCAGACGTGTCCCCCTGCTTAAGCCAGTACATGTCCAGGCCCGTCTGAAGTTTGCTAGAGTGCATTTGGATGATCCAGAAGAGGATTGGGAGAATGTCATATGGTCAGATGAAACCAAAATAGAACTTTTTGGTAAAAACTCAACACGTCGTGTTTGGAGGACAAAGAATGCTGAGTTGCATCCAAAGAACACCATACCTACTGTGAAGCATGGGGGTGGAAACATCATGCTTTGGGGCTGTTTTTTCTGTTTCCTTCCATCAGCAAGGGCATTGAAGATGAAACGTGGCTGGGTCTTTCAGCATGACAATGATCCCAAACACACCGCCCGGGCAACGAAGGAGTGGCTTCGTAAGAAGCATTTCAAGGTCCTGGAGTGGCCTAGCCAGTCTCCAGATCTCAACCCCATAGAAAATCTTTGGAGGGAGTTGAAAGTCCGTGTTGCCCAGCGACAGCCCCAAAACATCACTGCTCTAGAGGAGATCTGCATGGAGGAATGGGCCAAAATACCAGCAACAGTGTGTGAAAACCTTGTGAAGACTTACAGAAAACGTTTGACCTGTGTCATTGCCAACAAAGGGTAGATAACAAAGTATTGAGAAACTTTTGTTATTGACCAAATATTTATTTTCCACCATAATTTGCAAATAAATTCATTAAAAATCTTACAATGTGATTTTCTGGAAATTTTTTCTAATTTTGTCTGTCATAGTTGGCGTGTACCTATGATGAAAATTACAGGCCTCTCTCATCTTTTTAAGTGGGAGAACTTGCACAATTGGTGGCTGACTAAATACTTTTTTTCCCCACTGTATGCTGATGATTCAACCATAAACGTGTCAGCAACCACAGCTAATGAAGTCACTGAAACTCTTAACAAGGAGTTGCAGTCAGTTTTGGAATCGGTGACCAGTAATAAACTGGTCCTGAACAACTCTAAAACTAAAAGCATTGTATTTGGTACAAATCATTCCCTAAGCTCTAGACCTCAGCTTAATCTGGTAATGAATGGTGTGGCTGTTGAACAAGTTGAGGAGACTAAATTACTTGTTGTTACCTTAGATTGTAATCTGTCATGGTCAAACCATATAGATTCTATGGTTGTAAAGATGGGGAGAGGTATGTCCGTGATAAAGAGATGCACTGCTTTTTTGAAACTACACTCCAAAAAGCAAGTCCTGCGGGCTCTAATTTTGTCTTATCTTGATTATTGTCCAGCCGTGTGGTTAAGTGCTGCAAAAAAAGACCTAGTTAAGCTGCAGCTGGCCCAGAACAGAGCGGCACGTCTTGCTCTTCATTGTAATCAGAGGGCCAATATAAATACTATGCATGCCAGTCTCTCTTGGCTAAGAGTTGAGGAGAGACTGACTGCATCACGTTTTTTTAAATAAGAAACATTAATGTGTTGAAATATCCAACTTGTTTTCAAAGTCAACTTACACACAGCTCTGACACACACACGTACCCCACCAGACATGCCATTGGGGGTCTTTTCACAGTCCCCAAATCCAGAACAAATTCAAGAAAGCGTACAGTATTATATAGAGCCATTATTGCATGGAACTCCCTTCCATCTCATATTGCTCAAATGAACAGCAAACCTGGTTTAAAAAAACAGATAAAACAACATCTCATGGCACAACGCCTCCCCGTATTGGACCTAGATATTGTGTGTATGTATTGATATGTAGGCTATGTGTGTCATTTTTACATTTGTGTAGTTCTGTCGTTGAGCTGTTCTTGTTTATTAATGTTCTGTATTATGTTATGTTTCATGTGGACCCCCAACAGCTAATGGAGATCCTAATAAAATACAAAAAATACCAAATACTGGCTTTTACATGGTCAAACTTCTATGACAAGCATTTCGCTGCACCTGCGATAACATCTGCAAATTTGTGTACACGACTAATAAACGTTGATTTGAATAATTAAGACATGTATATCCAATCATTGCAGAGGTGTGATGCATCTTCAAATTATTGGAACAGCTTGTTAGGGGTCTAGTACAGGGGTGGGCAATAATTTTGTCTCAAGGGCCACATCACAATTTCAAAATTCAGAAAAATTCAGTCTCTATCTACTTTTAGATGTTCACGAGTGGCCTGGAGTGTTTAATAATAATAATAATAATAATACCACCCCCACCAAAACATTTAGATTTTTACTCAAACCTCCCACGGGCCAGGGGTATGTTGCCCAGCCCTGTTTTAGAAGAACGGTAGGACCAGGACACTGCAGTCAGTGCAACAGAAGAGCTATTAATGTAATAGCCGTTAGAGGGCGCTATTTCGTTCCTCTTCTTTTGGAAAGGGTGGCTCCACCAAGATTCTGGAGGAAAAAAATAGCTAGTTGGCTAGCAGTCGCCTCTCGGATCAATCCATTACCAGTACTGGTCCCATTTCAAGACCCCGGGAAAAAGTCGATAGGTTTCCGAAACTGTGGTGTTGAGAGGTGATGCTGGGAGTCGTAGAAATGACGGGCAGGTAAGATTTTGGACCCAAGTAAGATCACTCGAATTCACAGCAGGCTACCATGCTAATAGCTAGCCTGGCAGCTAACGTTAGCTAATTTGTTTGGTGCACTGTATGTGGCAAAGTGTAACACCTCTAGCAACTTTTTATGATGGCCTTGAAACGGTATATTGCTTTTAAATAAAGTGAACTAACTAGTTAGCTTGCTAATCTGACTGCTACAGTAGCCTAGTAACGTTAATCAGTGGACGTGTGTGTTGGGAACTAGCTAGCTAACTACCTACTTCAAACTCCGTTTTTCTCTCTAGCTAGGGAACGTTAGCCTCTTATTTGGTTAGTTTCTCTTCAACTTTTAGGTCTAAATATTCCATCTGTTTTCAGATTTCAACAAGTGTGATTAGACTAGTGATTATTTGGATCATTACACACGATCTATTTGTAGACCATGTTGTAATTTATTGGCACTTGATTTGGGGTATAGGAATAAGCCAAATGAGTGTTGAGGCGACACAGACACAGTACGTGTCTCTGATCTGTTAAATGATAAACCAACACTGAATACCATCAGACAGCTATGCTCTATGTTGTCTGACTGCTCTCAGATGACCAAATTAGGAGACAGACCCTGAGCAACCGCAGAGAGTCTGTGTGTCTCATCACAGTGTCTCCATGGTGACAGCAGTGGTGTGTGAGTAAGGACCAGTTTATGTCCCAAATGGCACCCTATTCCCATATGTAGTGTACTAGTTTTGACCAGGACCCATTGGGCTGTGTTTAAAAGTACTGCACTATATAGGGAATAGAGTGCAATTTGGGACGTACCCCACTCTGTAAAACACTGACCTGTAGTAGAGAGGAACATATAGTGGACCTTTGCCAATATTGTTACTGGAAAAACACACAAGGTGGATTTACAACAGCCCAGCAGTTCTGCATTGGAATAACTTTAACTTTGGATTTCGTTCACATTGCATTGGCCTTTTCAAGCCGACTTCAGGAGAATATGCGGCTGTGTGATAGCCAGAGTACCAGTCTCTTGGTGCTATCATGCCAATGACTGCAATCAATTGAGTTGGCAAGAACACAAACAGATCTGGGTTAACTTCATGGGGATTGGGGTGTCAAAAAGTGATCAACAGAACAACTGCAAATAATTGTGGAGTTTGTCGTCTGTTCTGATCGTCATACTTTCTTTTTTGTCACCATAGCAACATGGCGAACGCCCTGGCAAACGCGTCCTGCGAGCGCTGTAAGAGCGGCTTCGCCCCGGCAGAGAAGATCGTCAACAGCAACGGGGAGCTGTACCACGAGGGCTGCTTCGTCTGCGCACAGTGCTTCCAGCAGTTCCCTGAGGGGCTCTTCTATGAGGTAGACTAACACAGGGCATAAAATGTAGGGTTGCAAAATATCCTGTAATTTCCCCCCAAATTCCCAGGTTTTTCCAAAAATCCTGGTTGGAGGATTCTGGATTTCCGGCTTATTCCCTCCAGGATTTCGGGAAAACTGGGACATTTTTTGGAAAGTTGCCGCTAATCAAATGTCAAACTGATCAATGTTTGGGTTTACTGTGTGAGTATCCTGGTAAAAATGTCCTCATTTTCTCCCTGACAGTTTGAAGGCAGGAAATACTGTGAACATGACTTCCAGATGCTCTTCGCTCCCTGCTGCCACCAGTGTGGTGAGTACGTACACACACACACAGAATCTCCATGTAAATCCCCTGTGTGTGTGTGTGTGAATGTGTGTGTTCTCATGTTGTATTGGTGTGTTTTCATGTTGTATTGGTGTGGGTGTGTTTTCATGTTGTATTGGTGTGGGTGTGTTTTCATGTTGTATTGGTGTGGGTGTGTGTTCTCAGGGGAGTTCATCATTGGCCGTGTGATCAAGGCCATGAACAACAGCTGGCATCCTGAGTGTTTCTGCTGTGATATCTGCCAGGCTGTGCTCGCTGACGTCGGCTTCGTCAAGAACGCTGGCAGGTGAGTCCCCAGCCAATCACACTGCACATTATACAGGAGCAGGTGAGTAGTCAACCAATCACACTGCACATTATACCATGGTAGGTGAATATTTAACCAATCACAAGAAATACAAATAAATACTCACATAAGTATGTTTGTACATACAGTGCTGTGAAAAAGTATTTGCCCCCTTTCTGATTTTCTATATTTTTGTTATTTGTAAACTCAGGTTCCCTTTATCTAATATTAGGTTTTGGTTGAAGATCTGATAACATTCAGAATCTAAAATATGCAAAAGCAGAGAATCAGAAATGGGGCGTAGTTTCCCCCAGGCCTGTAAATAAAGCATAGGAGCGACTTCTACTGTTCACACCCTTTCCCCTTCTTATTACACCCCTGGACTTTTTCCACATGTTGTTACGTTACAGCCTTATTCTAAAATGGATGTCCTCATCAATCTACACACAATACCTCATAATGACAAAGCCAAAACAGGTTTTTATACATTTTTGCAAGTTTATTACAAATAAAAAAACAGAAATACCTTATTTACATAAGTATTCAGACCCTTTGCTATGAGACTCGAAATTGAGCTCAGGTGCATCCTGTTTCCATTGATCATCCTTTAGATGTTTCTACAACTTGATTGGAGTCCACCTGTGGTAAATTCAATTGATTGGACATGATTTGGAAAGGCACACACCTGTCTATATAAGGTCCCACTCACGGCTGTAATCGCTGCCAAAGGTGCTTCATCAAAGTACTGAGTAAAGGGTCTGAATATTTCAGTTTTTATTTTATAAATTAGCAAACATTTCTACAAACCTGTTTTTGCTTTGTCATTATGGGGTATTGTGTGTAGATTGATGAGGGGGAAAAAACAAGGCTGTAACGTAACAAATGTGGAAAAAGTAAAGGGGTCTGAATACTTTGCGAAGGCACTGTACATACATAGGATGACACCATTCTGCTTTGTCCCTACCCAGGCACCTGTGTCGGCCCTGCCATAACCGTGAGAAGGCTAGAGGTCTGGGGAAGTACATCTGTCAGAAATGCCATGCCATCATCGAGGATAGCCCCCTCATCTTTAAGAACGACCCCTACCACCCCGACCACTTCAACTGCAACAACTGTGGGTCAGTACGCTTCACAGCTCCCTCCTGATATTTAACATAATATGTTCCTGATCCAATTATGTGGTTCAGTCAGTATTTGGAATAATAAAAAGCAAGAGTGTATAATATGTTACCATTTACCGTGCTTGAAAAGCACTCAGAATTGCTGGAGTTTGTGTGTGTGTGTGTTGGTTCCTCTGTAATGTAATGGTGTATAATGTTTGTCCCTCCTCTCTCCCTGTAGTAAGGAGCTGTAGTAATGTTTGTCCCTCCTCTCTCCCTGTAGTAAGGAGCTGTAGTAATGTTTGTCCCTCCTCTCTCCCTGTAGTAAGGAGCTGTAGTAATGTTTGTCCCTCCTCTCTCCCTGTAGGAAGGAGCTGTAGTAATGTTTGTCCCTCCTCTCTCCCTGTAGTAAGGAGCTGTAGTAATGTTTGTCCCTCCTCTCTCCCTGTAGTAAGGAGCTGTAGTAATGTTTGTCCCTCCTCTCTCCCTGTAGTAAGGAGCTGACAGCAGATGCCAGGGAGTTGAAGGGAGAGCTGTACTGTCTGCCCTGCCATGATAAGATGGGGGTGCCGATCTGTGGCGCCTGCAGGAGGCCCATTGAGGGACGCGTGGTCAACGCCATGGGAAAGCAGTGGCACGTCGAGGTGTGTGTTTGTAAATTACATGATGGGCTCTAGTGGGATTTTATACATATTTGGACTCCAATGTAATGGTTTAGTCAGACGTTTGTTGAGTAGGCTTTTACAAAGAAATGATATGTTACATGTTCAGATAGTGTGTGTTTGATTGGACTGTGAGTAACTCTCTCTCCTCTCCATCCTGTGACATGTTTCTTTTCCTTCCAACACATTCCTTCATACTTTATTTTTCTCTACTTCCTCATCTTTGTGGCTTCTTTTACCCCTCTTCCTCCTCCTCTTCCTCTCCTCTTCCTCATCTTCTTCCTCTTCCTCTGTCCGCCTCTTCCTCCTCTTCCTCCCCTCTTCCTCCCCCCTTCCTCCTCCCCCTCTTCCTCATTCCTCCTCTTCCTCCTCCCCCCTCTTCCTCCTCCTCTCCCAGCACTTTGTGTGTAGTGTATGTGAGCGATCTTTCCAGGGCCATCCCTACTATGAATGTAAGGGCTATGCCTACTGCGAGTGGCACTTTGACATGGTGAGAAGGGGGTTACATCCCAGATGGCTGTAGTCCCTATGTAGTGCACTACCTTTGACCAGAGCCCATAGTGTTCTGGTCAGAATTAGTGCACTATGTAGGGAATAGGGTGCCATTTGGGACACATGTAAGGAGAACGGAGGGCATTGTGTTCTCCTCCCACACATAGAAACTGCAGGAAAGTTACATTGCATAGCTAGCTACACAGCGACACTCTTCAGCCACGTACACCCATCATATGTCAATAGAGACAAGAGGCATACCATTACCACGTTCATAGATAGCTTCTTCTTACCCAGAAATACATGGGTGTGGGTGCCCAAACACATGCACAATATTGCAATCTCTCACAACTTTACAGTGCTGATTTTAAATACACTACAAGTAGTCTACAGCGCCTGGCCTGCCTGCTGTTGACATTCTCTCCACTAGATGTCACTGTTCCTCTGCCTGTCCTGAATGGCTGCTGTGTGTGCCATGCATCTTTCTGACCAAGCCCCATTGAGGTACCTGGGCCGGCTGGATTCATAAAGCTCTGAGTAGGAGTGCTGATCTAGGATCAGTTTAGCCTTTAAAGGTCCCGGACAGTCATTCTAATTCCCATGTAAAATAGCCTTTTGAGTGACGAAAATATCACCCATAATATTCGTTTTGCATAGAAATGTGAGAAATGTGAGAAATTACTTTTTCTCTAATGGCTAACTACCAGGAAGTTTGAAAAGACAGGCTGAGTGGGCGGGGAGCTTATATTCATGAGCTCACCTTGACTGACAGCTCTTTGAAACCCCTATGTCAAGCAACTTGGATGCAGTGTTGCAGCAAAGTTTGGCATGTGTCTTGTGATGCGGTTCACAGCAGATGGATGTGTTGGCATGACAGCTGCGTCAGAGTTTTGAACGACCCTTCCCCCAGTCTTTTTGTTCCATGCTGGCTGAAGACCTAGCTTGCCAGTAACTAGCAAACACCAGACACAGATGAAGACCTAGCTAACCAGTAACTAGCAAACACCAGACACAGATGAAGACCTAGCTAACCAGTAACTAGCAAACACCAGACACAGATGAAGACCTAGCTAACCAGTAACTAGCAAACACCAGACACAGATGAAGACCTAGCTAGCCAGGAACCAGCTAACACCAGACAGATGAAGACCTAGCTAACCAGTAACTAGCAAACACCAGACACAGATGAAGACCTAGCTAACCAGTAACTAGCAAACACCAGACACAGATGAAGACCTAGCTAACCAGTAACTAGCAAACACCAGACACAGATGAAGACCTAGCTAACCAGTAACTAGCAAACACCAGACACAGATGAAGACCTAGCTAACCAGTAACTAGCAAACACCAGACACAGATGAAGACCTAGCTAGCCAGGAACTAGCTAACACCAGACAGATGAAGACCTAGCTAGCCAGGAACTAGCTAACACCAGACACAGATGAAGACCTAGCTAACCAGTAACTAGCTAACACCAGACACAGATGAAGACCTAGCTAGCCAGGAACTAGCTAACACCAGACACAGATGAAGACCTAGCTAGCCAGGAACTAGCTAACACCAGACAGATGAAGACCTAGCTAACCAGTAACTAGCAAACACCAGACACAGATGAAGACCTAGCTAGCCAGGAACTAGCTAACACCAGACACAGATGAAGACCTAGCTAGCCAGGAACTAGCTAACACCAGACAGATGAAGACCTAGCTAGCCAGGAACTAGCTAACACCAGACAGATGAAGACCTAGCTAGCCAGGAACTAGCTAACACCAGACACAGATGAAGACCTAGCTAGCCAGGAACTAGCTAACACCAGACAGATGAAGACCTAGCTAACCAGTAACTAGCTAACACCAGACAGATGAAGACCTAGCTAGCCAGGAACTAGCTAACACCAGACAGATGAAGACCTAGCTAGCCAGGAACTAGCTAACACCAGACAGATGAAGACCTAGCTAACCAGTAACTAGCTAACACCAGACACAGATGAATGGGGAAACCTAGAGGTGTCTTTGCGATAGATGAATAGGGTAAACGTTTAATTATATTTGCTGACACCCTACAGTCAAATTTTGGCACCAGTAGTGTAGCTATCTAGCGATATAAACCACGCCCCTCCGCAAACACGCCTTCTCTGATGTTGGTTACAAGGCGGTACTTATTTAAATTAGGTAAGAGAATGTCATGTTACCATTGGTGTATTAAAATGAGTTTGGGTGATGTCACCCTATCCCCTTAATAATGAATCCAAGTGTTTGAAATGGAGGAGGGGACCAGTAACTTTATTATCATACTTTATCAATGTAGAAGCAACAGTCATTTTTCATACTAAGGTCATCATACTTTGATCTGGTTTCATCCAAATATCATCTAATTTCATGAAAAACATGATTTTGACTGTTCATGACCTTTTTAAGATCATAATGAATAACATTCCATGGACAGGTGGATCACCTGATCCTAGATCAGCACTCCTACTCTGATACCCTTTGTGAATACGTGCCCTGATGGCAGTTGACTAGAGTTAGCCAAGTTAGCTAACTTAACTGCTGTTTGCCTGTGAGTAGAGTTAGCTATTAGCCATGCTAACTTGGGGTGCTACTTCCAAGTGACTACAGTTAGCCATTAGCCATGCTAACATGTGATGTTGCCTGTGTTTGCAGCATTTTGTGTGTGCTAAGTGTGAGAAGCCGTTCCTTGGACACCGCCACTATGAGAGGAAGGGTCTGGCCTACTGTGAGACCCACTACAACCAGGTAATAAAGCTATGATCTGACATTGAGACCAACTACAACCAGGTAATAAAACTATGATCTGACTGTGAGACCCACTACAACCAGGTAATAAAACTATGATCTGACTGTGAGACCCACTACAACCATATAATAAAGCTATGATCTGACATTGAGACCTACTACAACCAGATAAAGCTATGATCTGACTGTGAGACCAAGTAATAAAACTATGATCTGACTGAGAGACCCACTACAACCAGGTAATAAAGCTATGATCTGACTGAGACCCACTACAACCAGGTAATACAATTATGATCTGACTGTGAGACCCACTACAACCAGGTAATAAAACTATGATCTGACTGCGAGACCCACTACAACCAGGTAATAAAACTATGATCTGACTGTGAGACCCACTACAACCAGGTAATAAAACTATGATCTGACTGTGAGACCAGGTAATACAACTATGATCTGACTGTGAGACCCACTACAACCAGGTAATAAAACTATGATCTGACTGAGAGACCCACTACAACCAGGTAATAAAGCTATGATCTGACTGCGAGACCCACTACAACCAGGTAATAAAACTATGATCTGACTGTGAGACCCACTACAACCAGTTAATAAAACTATGATCTGACTGTGAGACCCACTACAACCAGGTAATAAAACTATGATCTGACTGTGAGACCAGGTAATACAACTATGATCTGACTGTGAGACCCACTACAACCAGGTAATAAAACTATGATCTGACTGAGAGACCCACTACACCCAGGTAATAAAGCTATGATCTGACTGCGAGACCCACTACAACCAGGTAATACAACTATGATCTGACTGAGACCCACTACAACCATATAATAAAGCTATGATCTGACATTGAGACCTACTACAACCAGA
Organism: Coregonus lavaretus; assembly: GCF_964263955.1. Taxonomy (NCBI): domain Eukaryota; kingdom Metazoa; phylum Chordata; class Actinopteri; order Salmoniformes; family Salmonidae; genus Coregonus; species Coregonus lavaretus. The sequence continues at coordinate 29,805 of NC_140022.1, forward strand.
TAAAGCTATGATCTGACTGTGAGACCAAGTAATAAAACTACGATCTGACTGAGAGACCCACTACAACCAGGTAATAAAGCTATGATCTGACTGTGAGACCCACTACAACCAGGTAATACAATTATGATCTGACTGTGAGACCCACTACAACCAGGTAATAAAGCTATGATTTGACTGTGAGAACCACTACAACCAGGTAATAAAACTATGATCTGACTGTGAGACCCACTACAACCAGGTAATAAAACTATGATCTGACTGTGAGACCCACTACAACCAGGTAATAAAACTATGATCTGACTGTGAGACCAGGTAATACAACTATGATCTGACTGTGAGACCCACTACAACCAGGTAATAAAACTATGATCTGACTGTGAGACCCACTACAACCAGGTAATAAAACTATGATCTGACTGTGAGACCCACTACAACCAGTTAATAAAACTATGATCTGACTGTGAGACCCACTACAACCAGGTAATAAAACTATGATCTGACTGTGAGACCAGGTAATACAACTATGATCTGACTGTGAGACCCACTACAACCAGGTAATAAAACTATGATCTGACTGAGAGACCCACTACAACCAGGTAATAAAGCTATGATCTGACTGCGAGACCCACTACAACCAGGTAATAAAACTATGATCTGACTGAGAGACCCACTACAACCAGGTAATAAAGCTATGATCTGACTGCGAGACCCACTACAACCAGGTAATAAAACTATGATCTGACTGTGAGACCCACTACAACCAGGTAATAAAACTATGATCTGACTGTGAGACCCACTACAACCATATAATAAAGCTATGATCTGACATTGAGACCTACTACAACCAGATAAAGCTATGATCTGACTGTGAGACCAAATAATAAAACTATGATCTGACTGAGAGACCCACTACAACCAGGTAATAAAGCTATGATCTGACTGTGAGACCCACTACAACCAGGTAATACAATTATGATCTGACTGTGAGACCCACTACAACCAGGTAATAAAGCTATGATCTGACTGTGAGAACCACTACAACCAGGTAATAAAACTATGATCTGACTGTGAGACCCACTACAACCAGGTAATAAAACTATGATCTGACTGTGAGACCAGGTAATACAACTATGATCTGACTGTGAGACCCACTACAACCAGGTAATAAAACTATGATCTGACTGAGAGACCCACTACAACCAGGTAATAAAGCTATGATCTGACTGCGAGACCCACTACAACCAGGTAATAAAACTATGATCTGACTGTGAGACCCACTACAACCAGGTAATAAAACTATGATCTGACTGTGAGACCCACTACAACCAGTTAATAAAACTATGATCTGACTGTGAGACCCACTACAACCAGGTAATAAAACTATGATCTGACTGTGAGACCAGGTAATACAACTATGATCTGACTGTGAGACCCACTACAACCAGGTAATAAAACTATGATCTGACTGAGAGACCCACTACAACCAGGTAATAAAGCTATGATCTGACTGTGAGACCCACTACAACCAGGTAATACAATTATGATCTGACTGTGAGACCCACTACAACCAGGTAATAAAGCTATGATTTGACTGTGAGAACCACTACAACCAGGTAATAAAACTATGATCTGACTGTGAGACCCACTACAACCAGGTAATAAAACTATGATCTGACTGTGAGACCCACTACAACCAGGTAATAAAACTATGATCTGACTGTGAGACCAGGTAATACAACTATGATCTGACTGTGAGACCCACTACAACCAGGTAATAAAACTATGATCTGACTGTGAGACCCACTACAACCAGGTAATAAAACTATGATCTGACTGTGAGACCCACTACAACCAGTTAATAAAACTATGATCTGACTGTGAGACCCACTACAACCAGGTAATAAAACTATGATCTGACTGTGAGACCAGGTAATACAACTATGATCTGACTGTGAGACCCACTACAACCAGGTAATAAAACTATGATCTGACTGAGAGACCCACTACAACCAGGTAATAAAGCTATGATCTGACTGCGAGACCCACTACAACCAGGTAATAAAACTATGATCTGACTGAGAGACCCACTACAACCAGGTAATAAAGCTATGATCTGACTGCGAGACCCACTACAACCAGGTAATAAAACTATGATCTGACTGTGAGACCCACTACAACCAGGTAATAAAACTATGATCTGACTGTGAGACCCACTACAACAAGGTAAACCTATGTGCTGTGTCCAAAATGGCACACTATTCCCTATGTAGTGCACTACTTTTGACCAGGACCCATAGGGCTTGTGTCCACAACCTTTCATGCGATAGGGTTGCTGAGTTCTAGAGTTATTGCATGTTGTTCTGGCTGGAATTGACTGAAATGTAAAGTTTGATAACGGTTAAATCAAGTGCTGTTTGGTGAATGAAAAGCTAATCTCTGCCGCTGTCTCAACCCTCTAGCTCTTTGGTGATGTATGCTACCACTGCAACAGAGTGATTGAAGGAGACGGTAAGCATAAACTATTGTAATTGATGAATTGTTTTAGAATGATCTAAAGCCATAATGGAGTTCCTCTTCCTCTCGTAGTGGTGTCAGCCCTGAACAAAGCATGGTGTGTCAACTGTTTCTCCTGTGCCACCTGCAACACCAAGCTCACCCTCAAGTATGTTATTATTACATTATTATTATATAGGAGTAGTATTATACTGGGCTCTTCCCTGTCTGTCGTTGTCCTGCTGTCCTCTCAATCTGGGTGCGTCCCAAATGACACCCTATTCCCTATAAAGTGTAGTAGGGTGCCATAGGGACACAGTCTGTGTTCTCTAACCTTCCTCCTATTGGACACAATCTGTGTGTTCTCTAACCTTCCTCCTATTGGACACAATCTGTGTTTTCTAACCTTCCTCCCATTGTACACAATCTGTTTTTCCTCTTATTTCACTACAGTCTCCTGACTTAACTTCTCCACCCTGTGCTTTTTCCATCCTCTTTTTCTCCTCTCCTCTCCTCTCCTCCCTTCTCTCCTCTCCTCTCCCCCCTTCTCTCCTCTTCCTCTCCTCTCCTCCTTTCTCCTCTCCTCCTCTCTCCGCTCCTCTCCTTTCTCCTCTTCTCCTCTCCTTTCTCCTCTCCTTTCTCCTCTCCTCCTCTCCTTTCCTCTCCTTTCTCCGCTCCCCCTCTCCATTCTCCTCTCCTCTCTCCGCTCCTCCTCTCCTTTCTCCTCTCCTCTCCTCTCTCCACCCCTCCTCTCCCCCTCTCCTCTCTCCACTTCTCCTCTCCCTCTCTCCACTCCTCCTCTCCCCCTCTCCCTGTGGTGTAACAGAGACAAGTTTGTAGAGGTAGATCTGAAGCCTGTTTGTAAGCACTGTTACGAGCGGATGCCTGAGGAGCTGAAACGCAGACTGGCCCGTCGCGAGAGGGATGCCTCAAAAGACCGCAAAAAGAAACCTGTTATCTGTCTGTAGACCTTTCCAGTCCTCTTCCTCAGCTTCACTATCCTCCTCTCTCTCGTTTCCCTCCATTGGTTAGTAATTCCACTTCCTGTCAGCTTCACTATCCTCCTCTCTCTCGTTTCCCTCCATTGGTTAGTAATTCCACTTCCTGTCAGCTTCACTATCCTCCTCTCTCTCGTTTCCCTCCATTGGTTAGTAATTCCACTTCCTGTCAGCTTCACTATCCTCCTCTCTCTCGTTTCCCTCCATTGGTTAGTAATTCCACTTCCTGTCAACTTCACTATCCTCCTCTCTCTCGTTTCCCTCCATTGGTTAGTAATTCCACTTCCTGTCAGCTTCACTATCCTCCTCTCTCTCGTTTCCCTCCATTGGTTAGTAATTCCACTTCCTGTCAGCTTCACTATCCTCCTCTCTCTCGTTTCCCTCCATTGGTTAGTAATTCCACTTCCTGTCAGCTTCACTATCCTCCTCTCTCTCGTTTCCCTCCATTGGTTAGTAATTCCACTTCCTGTCAACTTCACTATCCTCCTCTCTCTCGTTTCCCTCCATTGGTTAGTAATTCCACTTCCTGTCAGCTTCACTATCCTCCTCTCTCTCGTTTCCCTCCATTGGTTAGTAATTCCACTTCCTGTCAGCTTCACTATCCTCCTCTCTCTCGTTTCCCTCCATTGGTTAGTAATTCCACTTCCTGTCAGCTTCACTATCCTCCTCTCTCTCGTTTCCCTCCATTGGTTAGTAATTCCACTTCCTGTCAGCTTCACTATCCTCCTCTCTCTCGTTCCCCTCCATTGGTTAGTGAAGATGACAGGAAGTGGAATTACTATCCTCCTCTCTCTCATTTCCCTCTTGGTTAGTAATTCCACTTCATGTCACCTTCACTATCCTCCTCTCTCTCGTTTCCCTCCATTGGTTAGTAATACCACTTCCTGGTACCTTCACTATCCTCCTCTCTCTCGTTTCCCTCCATTGGTTAGTAATACCACTTCCTGTCAGCTTCACTATCCTCCTCTCTCTCGTTCCCCTCCATTGGTTAGTAATTCCACTTCCTGTCATCTTCACTATCCTCCTCTCTCTCATTTCCCTCCATTGGTTGGTAATTCCATTTCCTGTCAGCTTCACTATCCTCCTCTCTCTCATTTCCCTCCATTGGTTAGTAATACCACTTCCTGTCATCTTCACTATCCTCCTCTCTCTCGTTTCCCTCCATTGGTTAGTAATTCCACTTCCTGTCATCCTCACTATCCTCCTCTCTCTTGTTTCCCTCCATTGGTTAGTAATTCCACTTCCTGTTCACTCTTCATTGAGCTTTTCCTTTTATTGTCTTTGTTATTGTTATATTTCCCCTCCAGTTTGCTTGATGTGTTCTGTTCTGTCATTGTTCTTCTGTTATGTGACATTGTATGCGTCCCAAATGGCACCCTATGGGTCCTGGTCAAAAGTAGTGCACTATAAAGGGAATAGGGTGCCATTTGGGAAGCAGCCATTGTGATCAAAGCAGTAAGAGTGTAATGTGTCATCTTGCATATGTAATTTGTAATTTGCCTTAAAAATCTAATATTTAGTGTTGGTGCCACTTCAATCCAACTGCCTGTGTTTCTATCCTTCATGCTAGTTGTGTGATCATAGTGTAACGTGCTGCTGTTCATGACAGTAATAATGAATGATAATACATTTATTTGTAAAGCACATTTCATACACACAATGCAACTCAAAATGGCACTTAAAACAAAATACTGACTCTGTGTCTCTCCTGTCCTCTGTTGACAGGAACAAGTTTGTGGAGTTTGACATGAAGCCTGTGTGTAAGAAATGTTACGAGAAGTTTCCTCTGGAGCTGAAGAAGAGACTGAAGAAACTGGCTGAGACCGTCGGACGCAAGTAGACCTCCGAGTACCAAGGGGGCGACACTCAACCCAACAACCAGGGTTACAAAATTCCAGTAACTTTCCCCAAATTTCCTGGCTTTCCGGATGTTCCATTTGGGCTTCTAGAAACCTGGGATTTTAGGAAAGTTACCGGAGGTTTCTAACCCTACGAGCAACGCTGAAACCTAATATTAACCCTAACAAGCGCCAAAATTAGTCAAATTAATCGTATAAATGTGTCAGATTAGACTCCTGTCTGTTTGTACCAGCATTTTAGTATTTGACATCCTCAGGTACTCAGTATAACGTGTTGAAATATTTTGTCTCACTTTTTAATTGTTTATTTTTGTGCAATGCAAGTGGCTTTTGCATGTGGAGCTGTTTTCTAGCTGTCCAGAGTCTTATTCAAATAATATAGAACCTCGTACTGCCTGACAATGACCTATGAAAGCATGGACAAAAAAAAAATGCGTTCAGAATATTTAGATACTTTTATGTGTGTTTTTTTTGTTTTGTGTATTATGTCTTAACTATGGCATACTTTTCAAAAGCCAAACATGTCTGAAATGGTCCTATCAGGACCCAGAGATACATACCTCAATGAGAACTCACTGGGGACATGAAATTTGGATTGGTCACGAGCCGACCACATTAACAGCCTTATATAGGGTTTATAACCTAAGCCGCCATGACATCTAACAAAATACTTACACACTGTCTTAAAGAGATGAGAAGGTGCTTCGAATACACTTAAAATAGCTTTTGTCATGTGCCTTGGGTATGAATATACACTGAGTATACAAAACATTAACAACTGATCAGGTGAAAGCTATGATCCCTTATTGAGGTCACTTGTTAAATCCACTTCAATCAGTAGATGAAGGGGAGGAGACTGGTTAAAGAAGGATTTTTAACTCAATATTAGGAAGGTATTCCTGATGTTTGGTATACTCCGTGTGTCAGATAATATGCATGTGATTGTCCAATATGCTGGGATGTGACCCACTCTTAGACTTACTGCAACTGCCTTAATCAGAGGTGAAAAGAATATTCCTCACTTCTGTGTAAGAATGAGAATTCTAGCCATGTATCAGAATGTGGAGCCTATGAGTCTGGTATATCATGTATCCTAACATTTGCTTGTAATAAAATGTCAGAGGTTTGTTTGAATATTACTCCCAGCCGTTTCAGAGGGGGAGAGTTGAAAGGAATGTAGATTACATGTCTTAGACCACTACTCCATTTTGTTACATCACTGTGAGTTTCTATCATGTATAAACAAGTTAGTGTTTCATGGAGCACATTTTCTTAAGTTGAAGAAGATAAATACATATGATAAACATACGTATATAAAGGTCTTAAACATACTAATAGTTGGGTTTGATTAACACTTTGCTAAAGGAGGTATTTTTGCATAAAGATAAATAATGGAAGATGCTTTATGAATTTGTTGACAATAAATCTAGTTATATAAGACAATTTAATAAACACGTAGTCGTTTCAGAGCCTGTCTATCAATAAACAAACGTTACGTAGTAAAAAAAGAATCCACCCAAACTAATGGTGAAAACTGATCATCGCTAGCTCATTCCCACAGAACACTGCAGAGGGAAGCGGTACCACCCAGTCAAACATCAGACTACATTGAGCGTACAAAACATTATGGATACCTGCTCATTCCATGACATAGACTGACCAGGTGAAGCTATGATCCCTTATTGATGTCACTTGTTAAATCCAAGGATACCTGCTCTTTCCATGACATAGACTGACCAGGTGAAGCTATGATCCCTTATTGATGTCACTTGTTAAATCCACTTCAATCAATGTAGATGAAGGGGAGGAGACAGGTTGAAGGATTTTTAAGCCTTGAGGAGACAATTGAGACATTGATTGTGTATGTGTGCCATTCAGAAGGTGAATGGGCAAGACAAAATATTTAAGTGCCTTTGAATGGGGTATGCTAGTAGGTGCCAGGCGCACCGGTTTGGTCAAGAACTGCAACGCTGCTGGGTTTTTCACTCTGATGAACTGTCACGAGTCCTTGAAGAAGAACTAGTTAGTCCATCAGTCCAATAGATGTCGCTGTTGGCTTTCCAACGAGACGGGAAGGAAGGTGTGATGTTTAGATCAGAGATTCGTCTCCCAGTGGAGGCTCCTCAGAGCAGGAAGGGGAGGACCATCCTCAGTGAATTTCATAAAAATAGTGAAACATTAAAAAACGTTATCCTTTTTAGATAAAACTATACTAAATGTATTCACGTCACCAAATAATTGATTAAAACACACTGTTTTGCAATGAATGTCTACAGTAGCCTCAGCAGCACTCTGTAGGGTAGCACCATGTTGTAGCCGGAGGACAGCTAGCTTCTGTCCTCCTTTGGGTACATTGACTTCAATACAAAACCTAGGAGGCTCATGGTTCTCACCCCCTTCCATAGACCTACACAGTAATTATGACAACTGCAACCGATCAGAGCTCTTGCAGCATGAAGTGACATGTTGTCCACCCAATCAAAGGATTAGAGAATGAATCTAGTACTGAAAGCATAAACTACAGCTAGCTAGCACTGCAGTGCATAAAATGTGGTGAGTAGTTGACTCAAAGAGAGAGAAAGACAATAGTTGAACAGTTCTGAACAAATTAATTTATTCCAAAATTAAGGAGAAGCAAGAGAGAGAGAGCTAGCAATATTTCATTTTTTTTTTTACCCTTTCACTTACTTAGCTAGCAAATGCAGCTAGCTAGTTTAGCCTACTCAAACGCCCGGCACAAACAGAGATGGATGCTATGTTAGCTAGCTGGCTATGGCTATCCAATACTGGAACTCTTTCAAGTAAAGGTAGCTTTTGGTTTTATTAATTTATTGCCACCGGTGTAACTGCTAAACTGCTTTCTGCTGACTGTACACTGTACTGCATGATTGTAGCTGCTTTACTAACGCATTAGTTCTAGTAGCTATGTTGACTATGACGTTAATACGGTGACAACGATGTAGGCTGTGTGCAGCGGTTAGCGGTCATGCTATGAAGGTTTGGCTTGGAACGTTTTTGCGCCTGGTCAGCTGATGTGTTGTCCACTGAAGTCCACAAGCGAAGGGAAAAGGTGAGAGGAGGAGAGTGCATAGATAGATGCGCGCAAAGTGATCATGCTGTTTGTATGTGGCTGCTATGAAAGTGAACTGTGTTTGCGTGTGATCAGGGGTGTATTCATTTAGCCGATTCTGTTGAAAAACTTTTCTTAAACGGAAGCAAACAGGGATAAACATACCTGAATTTGTCCAATAGAAACTCTCATTTGCAACTGTTGAACTAATGATTACACCCTAGATCAGCTAGATGCAGGCAAGAGTGTGCAAGGCGGTATTGAATGTGCAGGGGCGGTGTGTTCAATAGGGCGATATGGGCGACGCACTGCCAAACGGGAAAAGGAAGGGATTTTTTTTCTAATCAATTATATCACGGCAACAGTAGTTATCAGTGTTGTAATCTAGACGTCTGATCTGCCACAGTGCCACTAAATGTCCAATCAGGCTAAAGTCGTGCTTCAAATGGCCTCCCCCCCCCTTTTGGGGCGATTTCAGTCAGGTTGAAAATCGCCCAGAAGTCTGTCATAGACTCCCATGTAAAATCTATTTTTTTCAAATATCAGAGCTTTCAATACAATCTCTATGGGTTTCTGAGGGCTTGCACTTACGCGCTTTCGTCATACGTAACGTAACCATGAACGTAACTAAGAAAAGAGCGGGTAGCCTCATCAATCAATTCACTACTACTGTAAAAATGGCTAGGCTTCAGTGCAACTCGATTGTGTCTTTGAAAGAAGTTCCTTTTTGTCGGCGAACAAATGAAGATAAATTGGCAACGAAACAATTAGGACCTCCCAGACCAAATTTAATAATTCAACAGGTTTCTACTAAAGGGGGGAAGTCCTACACCCGAGGATTTTCCAAAAATTGGTACGAACGAAAAACCTGGCTAGCAGGCTGCGATGTAGCTAATGCAGTCTTCTGCTACCCCCTGCTTACTCTTTCACCCTGAAGGCGGCACGGCAGACAGCACCGCTTGGACAGCGACTGGTGTGTAACGGACATGCACCATCTTTCAGGAAAGATTAAGAAACATGAGCTGTCAAAGACCCACATGGATAGCTGTTTGAGATTGTCTGCTTTGGGGAGAGTGAACATTCCCACTCAACTGGATGAGGGATACAGGCTAGCTGTCCGCCGCCACAACGATGAGGTTAGTGTTGATAATCACAAGTTTACTGGAGAACTGAAACTGACAAGGCTGACAAGATAGGACCCTTTTGTCCATTGTTATTGGATAGGAACAGAACTTATAACCAGCTCCTGACCTAAATAGATCTTAGCACAACATTTTACTCAACATATCATATTCCATATTCACTATAACAAATATATTTACTACGACATTAGCAAGAACCGCCACATCCTCAGCCGGCTAATCCAGTGTGTGAAGTTTTGCGGAGTGTTTGAGTTAGCTTTGCGAGGCAAAGATGAAACTGAGGGCTCCACCAACCCTGGTAAGCCAACACTTTTGAGATCAGTCAATAAATGCTTCTGGTATTGACTTATATGCTGCCCCTGTCTTCATGTTGTTGCTGGACATATCTTTTTTAAAATGTGTGTAGGTCACCTAAATCATCAGAAAAATTGCCCCCCCTGAGAATTTTTTCAGGAGCCGCCACTGTGAATGTGTCACTATCTGTCATCTTGATTACTCAAAATTCTTTCATTCATAGGCTAGGTTGTAGCAACCTCATGATGGGTACAGGGAAAAATGTAGTTGTGTAGTAGCCTACACTTATCGATGTTACATTGAGATGGGTGAATGGAATATCACATTTACATTTTAGTCATTTAGCAGACGCTCTTATCCAGAGCGACTTACAGCTAGTGAGTGCATACATTTTCATACTGGCCCCCCGTGGGAAACGAACTCACAACCCATGGCGTTACAAGCGCCATACTCTACCAACTGAGCTACAGGGGGTCCTGAATGAAGTGTCTAAGCAGCGAGTTAAAGACCAATGAAATCAGATTTCCTCCCGCTCTCAAAGGTTCCGTCATCATCCCATTCATTTGCGGAAGATGACTGATTAAATATTGTATTCATTAAATGTTTTTTGTTGTGTTAAAAATACTAATATTAAAATGCCTATCACATGACATTAACTATACGCAATAAAAGAAAGGCACTTCTAATAGCGTATTCCACACCATATCCTGCTGAATTTGCAAGATAACATTTCTGCCGAAATCAAAATGAAAGAAAAGTTAATGTGGTAGTCATCCAATATGCTGTAATAGAAATGATCATCATTCCGTCTTAAACGGCACCGACCGCCACTGTCGTCTCCTGTGTACACACCTAATCCTCCAAACACGGCGAGTTGAGTTGATGCCAAAGAGCTCCATTTTGGTCTCATCTGACCACAACACTTTCACCCAGTTCTCCTCTGAATCATTCAGATGTTCATTGGCAAACTTCAGACAGGCATGTATATGTGCTTTCTTGAGCAGGGGGACCTTGCGGGCGCTGCAGGATTTCAGTCCTTCACGGCGTAGTGTGTTACCAATTGTTTTCTTGGTGACTATGGTCCCAGCTGCCTTGAGATCATTGACAAGATCCTCCCGTGTAGTTCTGGGCTGATTCTTCACAGTTCTCATGATCATTGCAACTCAACGAGGTGAGATCTTGCATGGAACCCCAGGCTGAAGGAGATTGACAGTTATTTTGTGTTTCTTCCATTTGCGAATAATCGCGCCAACTGTTGTCACCTTCTCACCAAGCTGCTTGGCGATGGTCTTGTAGCCCATTCCAGCCTTGTGTCGGTCTACATTCTTGTCCCTGACATCCTTGGAGAGCTCTTTGGTCTTGGCCATGGTGGAGAGTTTGGAATCTGATTGATTGATTGCTTCTGTGGACAGGTGTCTTTTATACAGGTAACAAACTGATATTAGGAGCACTCCCTTTAAGAGTGTGCTCCTAATCTCAGCTCGTTACCTGTATAAAAGAAACCTGGGAGCCAGAAATCTTTCTGATTGAGAGGGGGTCAAATACTTTCCTTTAATGATCAGTGTGCACCTTGTCAGTTTTGGTGTGTTTTGTTAGCTTCTACTGTAAAGATACTGAGATGACCTTGTATTTGCCAGTAAGGTTGAATATCCTTGGAGGCTTCTTAAATTGAAACAATGTAGTCTGATGGTTGACTGGGTGGTACTGCTTCCCTCTGCAGTTTTCTGTGGCAATGAGCTAGTAGACACAACATGTGTCAGATAGAGATGATCAGATTTCATCATTAGTTTGGGTGGATTATATATTTTTTACTACTAAACAATTTTTTTGTTTAATGATATACATACTTTGAAACGACTACAAGTGTTTATTAAATTGTCTTCTAAAACTAGATTTATTTTCGTCATTGATGATAAATGTATTTGGATAACTGCATTGAACTTAATTGATCTGCTAATGAAAAATAAATATTCTACATGAATTTGCGTTATGTATACAGAAAATACAATGTTTTTGTTTAATTCATGGCATTCAAACTAATTTAAATATCTATGTATCTACTCAATACATGTCACTAAACCTCTACAAGCCAATTAGCTAGCCCCCAGTATTTTCTGCAATGCATACAAATATATGTTTTGCAGTATAAAGGACGTTTTCATATTTAAGTTAAATAAAAACGAAAAATGTATTTCATTTTTTTATCATTTTAAAGTGTTTTATATTGTGTCAATGTCCATGGACAGCATTACTACAACAATTCAAGTATGACCCACTTACTATTGGGGAATGGAACCAGAGAGGAGGCTTGTCACCCTTTCCACGCTTCATTGTTAGAGTGAAAGAGCTGTGAACTCACCTGTAATTTTATTTTATTTTTCAAGCAAAGTATAAGGAAGTTATACTCCAGTCTAGTAGGTGGCGGTAATGCAACATTTATTGGATGCCAACCGCCGTTAAACCTCATCGAAGAACTCACCTGTAATGTGCCACGTCTACCACAACCTTTCCAATTCTGTTAGAAAGCAGCACAGCATTTTAGGACGCCATTGTTCAAAATGTGTTCATGCATACAGTTCAATGGGAAGGGGGACCAGGAAGTTGATCTCAGACAATCCAGAGTTGACAGATTAACAGTGAGGACAAACCCAGCCTGCCTCTCTCCTTCCACACTGGGTCCTGATTGTGACAGTGGAGCCCAGTTTGCACCGCAGTATGCAAAGATGTCATCCGTGAAGCTGGAAGACTGCAGTCAAACGCTGGAGCTGAATGTTAACATTAAAGATGAAGACGAGGAGGAGAAGATTGTGAAATCTGTTAATCATGGTAAGAGCAGGTTCTATCTATCTATACATTAGCTTCATAAATTAGACCTCCATGATTTATGATCCAGTGTATCGCTAGGTTGAATTCTGGTTCTATCGTATATGGCGTCTTGTGGGCGAGCGGTTTGCTGTTGTCAACGTTGTGAACAGAGTGGTGGTGTTATGTAATGGAAAGGCATAAGCTACGGTCAACGAACACAATTGCATTTTATCGAAGGCAATTTTAATACACAAAAATACCGTGACGAGATCCTGAGGCACATGTTTTAAAGGTATATGGGACCAAGAGATGCATATCTGTATACCTAGTCATGTGAAATCCATAGATTAGGGCCTAATGAATTTATTTAAATTGACAGATTTTCCTCGTATGAACTGTAATGTCGTATATGATGAATGGTGGCAATTATCGCTGTCAACAAAGAGTTCGCCATACTGCATCGTGTTAGAGGCTTTTATTAAAATCACGAATCTACAGCATAGATACAGACTCGCGATGTCCGGAGAACGGCTCCCAGATTGATATGGCCGTTCTGTCATCTCATCGTTTACCCCCTATTTATAAACAATGCAAAGGGAGGGGCTACTCCCTTCTTCTGGCCAATCACCAGTCTCCCCTCGGGCATCACCCTCCAAGCGGCACATTTCAAATAACATCATAAAACATCCCCCCTTTGGCCTGAACAACCAACATTCCATTTCGTCATGAAAAACATTTAACAAAGGCATAATCTTCAGATACGATATTCCCCCCTTTCGAGACGAAATGAACGTCTCGAAAACAAACAGAATAAGATTATGACTATTAACCATTTATCTCATTGAATATTCTTAACCTTAAACCCAAAAACATTCTCCTCTAGAGTGTAAATACCTTCCTATGAAATACCTGTTTATGAAGTGTGAATCCATTACTATGACCTATGAAGAAATCTCTATGGAGTGTGAACACATTACTATGAATTATGAATAAATCTCTATGGAGTGTGAGAGCGAAAAACTGTCCAGCAGCCATCCATCCATATCAATCAAGACAGTAAAATTCTCTCACGGTCCCTCTGCCCCCAGGCAACCACCGTCGGTACTCCAGATAACCTCATAACTCATGTAAATGCATTTGAAACTATGATGCCATTAAATACACATGTAAACAAAATCCTATCCATAAATATCCATTGTACAACTGGTCAACCCATCGAATCGTACAATGAATCTCTCCCTTCCTAGACCTTCTGTCCCTAACCCCATCGAAATAAACAAAAGCCTCTAAGATCCTCATCTGCATTCAATAACATCAAACATCATTCTACTAAAATCAATACCTAAGAATATGACACAATTATGTATTACACATGTCTATATTTCATTGCAGACACTGGAATGTAGTCCACTACACTTCCTCTCCCTGTAGTGTCCTCTTCCAATGGACTTGTTGATGATGGAATCAGCCACACCCTCCTTGTTTCATCTCCTCCAGTCATATTGTCCCTTCATATTGTCTTTGTTTGAGTATTCCAATCTCCACATATTCTCCCAAATGCTTCTGTAATGACAAGAAAATAAACAACCAAACAGTATCTTTTGCAAAACAACATTTTCAAATTAAACCTCAATTTCACCTAAGAATTTAAAAAATGATACATAAATGATGTATGAATCACATTAACCTATCCCCCCCTTGATTCATAAATCATACTAAAATCATACTAAAAAAAAAAATGTTTTCCTTGAAACAATAAAAATAAAATGATCAAATAATCAAAAAGGATATTTATCCATTCAGTAGTCCATCTAGACCCCCTCGTCCGTCTCCGTCCAGATCCGGAACAGTCAACACCGGCATCTTAGTGTTGTCTCCAGGCACCACTTCTCCAACCTATCTCAATCTCATAACTTTCTCAAAAGTCAGTACAAACATCACACAGTGTTATCAAAGCTTAAACTAGAATCTGACCCATCACTGCCCCTACTGGCCTAATTGATCTTGCAACCAAATCCTTTCAAATGCATCCCTTATAATGCATCTATAACCCCAGTGATATTATCTGAACTATCTGGACTCACAGTATAACTAATATTTATCAATATTATCTTCCCAAATGTTACACCATACCATGAATGAAGTCCCCCCTTCTCCCTTAAACTTACCCTTCAATGATAGGCTTGAAGACTATGACATGTCGCCATGTGTCTGCTAAATGACTGAAATGTAAATGTAATGTCACCCTTTTAACCCTAGATTTAGCTGTGTCCAATGCTATCCCTCTTATAATGGTAAAACCTCATATGGAAGCTTAAACGTTGACCTGTAACAACATCCTATCCCCCATAGGGTAAGAATATACTCTATCATCACAAACCCACCAAATATCTCTAAAATTCCCATAGTCCCATTGTCAGTCAAAAGCTAATCTTTTAACCATCAAAGTCCTGCTCTTCTTACTACCTGATATATAAAAAGTAACCTATTATTTGTCATTACTACCCTTAAGGTCATGCTTATCCAAATTTATCACACTGATCTTCCCATAAACATACCCCTTACCTCATATGTTTTATTAGAGCAAAAACAACTTTTATCCCTCAATATTTCACCTGAATACTTCAGAGTTTGCAATTACCTGATTTTACTTTCCCTCTAACCAATGCTCATAGGGTAATCCCTTCACCCAAGAACACTTAAACCCTACTGTTTTGACAACTACATTATTTTATCTGTCAATGACTGTTGCCAATTCCACAGTCATGACAAAGCTCAAGACTGACCCACACCCGACAGAGGCTGCGCAACCGTCTAACAGGTCCGGGATGGAATTCTCAACAGACATGGACCCTCAAGATTCCTCACTGATTCTTACAGAATGAGTTAATCTATCTCTAATTTCCACAACAGAGGAACGAGCAGCACTGATCAGATGCCCCCCCCCTCCGTCATCAAAATCAAAAGACCTCATCCTGCAGCCTCCATGATGAATCTCTCTTCTCCATTTCAGATTAATCTATATTGCTCTCTACTACTATCTGCTCTACTTTTTTAACCCTATTCGTAGTAACCTAAACCCCTGAGTCTCTCTTGCTGCCTCCTTTAATTTCAGAAAAGTTGTTGTCATCCTTCCTACATTTGCTATTACCATCGTATCATTAATCCCTTCCAAAGTTACCCTTAAAGTAGTTGATTTAGCTGCTGTATCAACCCTAATTACTTCTAGTGCAAAAGTTCCCATTCCCATTATCCTCTGTGTCTTATCTACTGTTGGAGTGACTACTGTCCATTCAGTTCTACTCCTCCTGAACTCCCTCAATGACTGAAAACTTCTACAGACTTCAAATCTTCCATTATAAGCGTTACTTTATGAATTACATAGCCCTTTAACCAATAATTCCTAACCGGAACAAATTCTAATGCTTGCACTAGATAAGTACACATATATTCTCCCTAACCTTTCTCTATAATATTACGCAACATAAGTGAACAGTCACTCCTAACCCTATTCCAAACTATACCTCCTTCTACTCCTGGTCCTCATAACAATACTTATTCTCCATAATTATCTCTCCATATGGGAGAAACGTCCCCATCCTAAACCCTAATAAGTATTTTTCCCCCTAAAATTGGTGCTGTATTGGTTCCCTTATAATCAAATGCAATATGTTTATGACTTTAATACCTATCAATGTTGAAAGAGTTAAATTGCTTCTCCCTGTTGTTCTAATAGACTGAAGTGTTAATGTCCTTATTTACTCCTAGTTTTCCCCCAAGACTTTGAACTCCTTCCTTGTACTTCCATCCATCCCCACTAGTGTCACTTTTTCCCCTTTCAGTTCTACCTCTAAACTTTAAACTTTTGATTACACAAAATACACCTATAATGACCTTGATCTCCCTACTGTACAGTGTCATTCATTACTGTTCTCTCTCACTACTAACTTTAAAACTTAGCTTACTGTCTCAGAGTTCCTTCACCCCTAGTTCTCCTAACCTATTTTAATCTAATCTTTTCTCTCATAACATTTAAAACCTTTTCCCCTGACTTATTGACAAAATCTCTTACCACCAAATTTTAGAATATGTGATTGGGAAAGTTCCCCACCTGCTTCTGACTCATTACACACAGACTTGGCAAAACCGACTAAACACCTTTTAGCCTAACCTCAAATCTCTTAGTGTAAGAATGTAACCCAAAATAACAGTCACCCGTATTAAGTTTTTTCCCAGACAGATTGTCTAACAGGCAATCTAATACATTATCATCCTTCCTATGATATTTATCTTTTAAGCAAATGATTCCCCAAAAACCCTACTTTTTAAAATATGCTACCAGACAGTCAGTCGTCTAGTGTACATCTTTATTGTACGCTTCAATTCTCTTCCCAACACTACAATAACAGTATCTTCTAATATTAGTACTTTAAGAGTAAGTACTACCTCAAATCCCTATCCTAATTAGTTATCAATTAGTGAGATGTTTAACCTCTTTAGGCTGAACACAGATAAGTTTTCCCCTATTCACTATCACTTCTAATGGCCGGTGGTTTCAACTGTTAGCTATTTTCTCTTCTTCTCTAATCGAGGCTCTCAGCAATGCACCCCTTCCGGATATTCTCGGCACTCTAGAATATTTAGTGTTCACCTGAAGCACCGGTGATCTTCACTTGCTCGTTGATCTTCCTCTGTTTCTTCTTCTCCAATTCTGTGTCTGTCCAGAAACTGACAGTCGATATGGAACATCTGGTCCCCCCTTGGTTGGTACAATTGCCTTTGATATTGTTCAGTTAAAGCTGTAACAGTGATTGTTGATTTGATTCACTCTGATTCTTCATAACCAACACTTCTTTTCGTCTTCTCCACCACCAGTTATAAGTTGTATTTGATAGAGTTTTCTTCGTCCGGTTCTTCTCGTTGTGGACCTATCAGTATTCTTTAAAAGGTTATCTTCTAAGTTCTGTTCTTGAAATATCATCTTCCATCATCTTCTTACTTTTCTTCATCAGAACTCGAATATCTTGTCTCCTTCTTCGTTCAACTTTCATCAGAGATCAAGTCTCCAGTATCCTTCTTTCCTCTCTTGCCACTTCCTTCTGATCACAGAGTCACCTCCCATGCATGACCTCTCTCAATCACTCTCATGTTCATCATCCTCATCTCCTTAAGTTCCCAGACATCCCGGTTTTCCTTCCTTCTGGATTCATCTTCATCGTTGTTTCTGCTCGTATTCGTCTTCATCTCTGATGCCATAATCACCCTGCTGGATGATGTCTTTCTGCTGAATCCATATGTGAGAAAGGTGTACTAACTTCTGCCATTAGTCTCTCCTAACACTACCTTAGTTAAATAATTACTATTTTAGTCAATTTTCCCCTATATCAAGCCCTTTATATTCCTTTATTGTGAACTATCTTATTCTAGACTGTATAAGTTATATAGACTTCCCCCCTGTAATTATTAATATAACCCTAACAACTCCAAATAAATCCTGAATAATTAAACCCAATTTTTATTCCTATATCCTATGTCACCAACTTATCCATTAGTGTTAGCTATCTTACCACAACCCATCAACTGCAAGTAAATGAAGTTAGTAAACTTCATACTACAATACCCATAAACAAAGCCTTTAACCCCTTGCTCTATAACCCCTAATTGTCATAAATTTAAAGAATAATGTCAGTACCTGATTTCCAATCGAACTGCAATCCAGCCCAGTGATGCACATAGCCTCCAAAATGTAACTTTTATTGAAATAGAATTTGCCAAGCCCCTTGTAAAATCGTCATAACATCACATATCCTGTTAGGGAAAGATTTTGTAACCATAATCAGTACCAAAACCTTTTTGACTTGATCCTCTGCCACGTGACGTGATCACTTCCTGTATCTCCTCGCTCCCCCTCTCTCTCCTGTCTCTCATGACAAGGGATAAAGACACAAGAACAGCTTTTAGTAGTTCATGCCATCACTGAGTATTTCCAACCGTTCAATATTCATTCGTTCTACATTATTCACTCTAAGACTAAACTCAGAATTAAATAAATCGCTCAAAAACCTTTTTTTTATTTTAATCCGTTATTTAATTATTTAATTCAATCTATTATAATCCGTTATCCTATATTTAATGTATAAATTCAATAGGCTACAAAACAAGTTTCATCTTTAACCAATCGCAGTTTAAACTAGTATCATCGTGTTAAAATCTCTTTATGCGTATTTGTTCCGTCGTCTGTGTTCCTCTCCCTGCAGTTTAACCAATGTGTTGTTTTGCAGAATCCCACGCATGCGCAAATATCATTTTAAAATTAAACGCATCCCCATACATTTACTAACGCCACCATTTTGTTTCGTCGACCGCATGTCGTAGATTTAGTGCCGTAAACCAAAACGTGTCCTAATCTCGTGTCATAAACTCCCCCTTTCTGTAGTGTAGTGTCGCAAAATTAAACGCATGCGCATACCCATTCCTCAATACAATTTCACCGTGGAAGGAAGATTCTCTACTCTCTCTCCCCAAACATAATAACAGTCCAGCTGTAATTCCCCATTTCCCCCTTGTAATCAAACAACATTTACCAGCGCTCACAAAACATATAACCTGACTTACAAACACATAAACAAGTTTAAGAGACTTTCACCCGTCGCAACGGAATCTCTAAGGATATCCGTTAGCATGTAGCACGCAACACAATTAGCCTGTAGCATAGCCTAAGGTACACCATAGCATGATTCACACTTTAGCCTTACAAAGATTAGCCTGAGCAACGATGTACCACGTGGCCTGAAACAATCCAGCCTTAGTTTCAGCCTCTAGCCAACTGCGGCCTACTAACTATACAAATGAACACCCTGCACCGTGGCCAAATCATCATCATCACAATTATCTCCCCGTCTAACTTTTTGTTGCCTTGAAAGATGAATCTCATATCAAGCGGTTATCCCCAAACCAATTTCCCGTCGGCCAGAGGAGGAGTATAACATAAATACACCAATTCACTTCATAATTCCCGCTTAAGAAATCAACCTGACCCAATACTAACTAAGCCCAGGATTTGTAGCCCACTCAATAATAATAATAATAATTATTACGAGTCGCCTCGTTTCGAGGTCTTTTCCGTATTCCCGGTGCCCTAATTATGCAGACGTCTTCCAACCTTTATTCTCTACTAACCCATTGTCACCCGTTACCAATGAATTATACACGTTCAATACTCAAATCCTACCGTTTCATGCTCTAAAAACTCCCAATTATCTGCCGTTTCCCCTGGGATAAATTTTAGCCGACTCTAGTTGACCAGCAACAACACCACCGAGGCCGGGTCATAATGGAACATCTCCTCAATGTACACAAGTCATATCCAATCTAACAAACTCCGAAGCGGTAAGAACTCACCCTTTTTTTCCATGCCTCAGAGAGAGTTAGGCCGGCGGTTGACTGAAACAAGGAAGAGACGCAAAACCCGCCCCACGTTGGGCGCCATTATGTCGTATATGATGAATGGTGGCAATTATCGCTGTCAACAAAGAGTTCGCCATACTGCATCGTGTTAGAGGCTTTTATTAAAATCACGAATCTACAGCATAGATACAGACTCGCGATGTCCGGAGAACGGCTCCCAGATTGATATGGCCGTTCTGTCATCTCATCGTTTACCCCCTATTTATAAACAATGCAAAGGGAGGGGCTACTCCCTTCTTCTGGCCAATCACCAGTCTCCCCTCGGGCATCACCCTCCAAGCGGCACATTTCAAATAACATCATAAAACATCCCCCCTTTGGCCTGAACAACCAACATTCCATTTCGTCATGAAAAACATTTAACAAAGGCATAATCTTCAGATACGATAGTAACTCTGTAAAATCATTGAAAATGTTGCATGTTGCGCAGCAACGCTCCTCATCCAACCTGACAGAGCTTGAGAGGATCTGCAGAGAAGAATGGGAGAAACTCCCCAAATACAGGTGTGCCAAGCTTGTAGCGTCATACCCAAGAAGACTTGAGGCTGTAATCTCTGCCAAAGGTGCCTCAACAAAGTACTGAGTAAAGGGTTTGAATACTTATGTAAATGTCATATTTCCGTTTATTTTTTGGGGGGTAAAAATGTCTAAACCTGTTTTTGCTTTGTCTTTATGGGGTATTGTGTGTAGATTGAGGGAAATAAACAATTTAATCAATTTTAGAATAAGGCTGTAACGTAACAAAATGTGGAAAAAGTCAAGGGGTCTGAATAATTTCCGAAAGCATTGTACACCCCTGATCGTGTGTAGACACAGTTCACTTTCATAGCAGCCATGTTGAATTCCTTCTCGCATCTATGCGCTCTCCTCCTCTCACCTCTTCCCTTTGCTTGTGGACTTCAATGCACAACACATCAGCTGTATGTAACCAGGCGAAAAAACCTTTCCAAGCCAAACCACTACACACAGTCTACATCGTTGTCACCAAATTAGCTAAATTAACATCATAGTCCGCATAGCTAATAGAACTAATGTGTTTGTAAACCCGCTACAATCATGCAGTAACATTAGTCAGTAAGAGTTAAAGTACACCGGCGGGCCCCGGTGGCAATAAATTAATACAACCAAAAGCTACCTTTACTTGAAAGAGTTCCAGTGTTGGATAGCCATAGCCAGCTAGCTAACATAGCATCCCTCTGTTTGAGCAGGGTGTTTCAGTAGGCTAAACTAGCTAGGTAAGTAAGTGAAACTGAAAGTGAAGAAAAATGAAAATCTCTCTCTCCATTTCTCTCTTGCTTCTCCTTCATTGTGGAAGAAATTAATTTTGTTCAACTACTGTCTTTCGCTCTCTTTGAGTCAACTTCTTACCACATTTTATGCACTGCAGTGCTAGCTAGCTAGCTGTAGCTTATGCTTTCAGCACTAGATTAATTCTGATGCTTTGATTGGGTGGACAACATGTCTGTTCATGCTGCAAGAGCTCTGATAGGTTGGAGGATGTCCTCCTAAAGTTGTCATAATTACTATGTAAGTCTATGGAAGGGGGTGAGAACCATGAGCCTCCTAGGTTTTGTATTGAAGTCAATGTACCCAGAGGAGGACGGACGCTAGCTGTCCTCCGGCTGCACCCTGGTGCTACCCTACAGAGTGCTGTTGAGGCTACTGTAGACCTTCTTTGTGTGTTTTAATCAATTATTTGGTGACGTGATTATATTTAGTATAGTTTTATCTAAAAAGGATAACCTTTTAAATGTTTTACAACTTGTAGTTTTATGAAATTCACTGAGGAGGATGGTCCTCCCCTTCCTCCTTTGAGGAGCCTCCACTAGTCTACATGCTCTCTTGAGAACCTTGATCATCTCGCAATGGAGTCAGAAGACAAGTGATGAGCGCTCTGAGGTTGAGCATGTCCAGGATTAAGTCGGCCTACCTGTGGCAACTTCCAACATTTGCCCTGAGAATCCTACCAGAGATGATTTTGGACCGGTAGGAGTGAGATGTTTGGAAAGCGTGGATTCCTGCTTTTTGTCCCACCCATACATTGTGTCAAGGACAAACTGGGAATAGTTACATCTGTGAAACATTAGAGAAGTGGAATTGTTTAGATTTTTTTGTGTATCCACCTCCCAGAGGAAGCGGGCGCTTCGAGTCACGCGGCTTGGGTCTCAACCTGTGGTGTACTTTGCGCTCCGGAGTACGGCACCGCTCAAAGGAGTGATCAGTGGGGTAGAGGTGGATCAAATGAAAAGGAATATTCCTAGTGTTTGTGACACCCGCTGTTTGGTGAGACCCGGTGGCAATGGCGAGACTAAGAATACCCTGTCTGTCTTGTTGAGCTTTGACTCTACCTTTCTACCTGATAAGGTCATGTCAGGTTATATTTGGTATTCTGTGAGGGCCTATGTTCCGAATCCGCTACGGTGCTTTAGTTGCCAAGGATTCAGACACGTTGCAGCAGTGTGTAGAAGGGAGATCCTACCATGTGAGTTGGGATAGAGAAAGCGCTGTGTGTCAACTGTGGGGGTTTCCATGCAGCTGGGGACCCGACGTGCCCTGTGAGAGAGACGGGTTGAGATTGCCAGAGTTCGAGTGGGGCAGAACGTTTCCTATGCTGAGGCAGTAAAGAGAGTAGAGGGTAGCCCAAGGGTGAGAGAGCCTCCCAGTGAGTAGGCCTGAAGAGAGAACGATCCAGAGAGGATGAGTTTTAGTAAGGTTGGATTTCTTGCGTTTTGTAGCCATGGTAATGAACTGCAATGCACTGATGGAGGGGAAATCACAGAAGGTACATGTGGTAGTTGCAGCAGCAGAGAAATATTTGGGTGTGAGATTTTAGTACAGAAGATGTACAGAACAGCGCTGGAGAAGATGGCTGCCGTTTTACAGCCCTCTAACCAATTGTACTATTATGTGTGTTTTTCCGCGTTATTTGTAATTTATTTTGTACATAATGTTTCTGCCATCGTCTCTTATAACCAAAAAGAGCTTCTGGATATCAGGACAGCGATTACTCACCTTGTATTGGACGAATATTTTTTTCTTCAACGAGGCGGCCGCGAAGGATATCATATAGACACCCGACAGGGCCCAAATCCCCGTCATTCGCATAAGGAAGAGACGGAGATATAGTGGACGTAGGTCGGGGTGCCTTGTAAGGATCCGACGGCGAGGGAGTAAACTGCCTCTTCCATCAATCCTATTAGCCAATCTTCAATCATTGGAGAACAAATTGGATGACCTAAGATTACGGTTATCCTACCAACGGGACATAAAAAACTGTAATAATTTATGTTTCACCGAGTCGTGGCTGAACGACGACATGGATAACATACAGCTAGCGGGCTATACGCTACATCGGCAGGATAGAACGGCTGACTCCGGTAAGACAAGGGGTGGCGGTCTGTGTATATTTGTAAACAACAGCTGGTGCACAAAATCAAATACTAAGGAAGTCTCAAGGTTTTGCTCGCCTGAGGTAGAGTATCTTATGATAAGCTGTAGACCACACTATTTACCAAGAGAGTTTTCATCTATATTTTTCATAGCTGTCTATTTACCACCACAAACCAATGCTGGCATTAAGATTGCACTGAATGAGTTGTATAAGGCCATAAATCAACAGGAAAACGCTCATCCAGATGCAGCGCTCCTAGTTGCCGGGGACTTTAATGCAGGGAAACTTAAATCCGTTCTACCTAATTTCTACCAGCATGTTAAATGTGCAACCAGAGGAAAAAAAACTCTGGACCACCTTTACTCCACACACAGAGACGCATACAAAGCTCTCCCTCGCCCTCCATTTGGCAAATCTGACCATAACTCTATCCTCCTGATTCCTGCTTATAAGCAAAAACTAAAGCAGGAAGCACCAGTGACTCGGTTAATAAAAAAGTGGTCAGATGACGCAGATGCTAAGCTACAGGACTGTTTTGCTAGCACAGACTGGAACACGTTCCGGGATTCTTCAGACAGCATTGAGGAGTACACCACATCAGTCACTGGCTTCATCAATAAGTGCATCAATGATGTCGTCCCCACAGTGACCGTAAGTACATACCCCAACCAGAAGCCATGGATTACAGGAAACATCCGCACTGAGCTAAAGGGTAGAGCTGCCGCTTTCAAGGAGCGGGACTCTAACCCGGACGCTTATAAGAAATCCCGCTATGCCCTCCGACGAACCATCAAACAGGCAAAGAGTCAATACAGGACTAAGATTGAATCGTACTACACTCGGCTCTGACGCTCGTCGGATGTGGCAGGGCTTGAAAACTGTTACAGACTACAAAGGGAAGCACAGCCGCGAGCTGCCCAGTGACACAAGCCTACCAGACGAGCTAAACCACTTCTATGCTCGCTTCGAGGCAAGCAACACTGAAGCATGCATGAGAGCACCAGCTGTTCCGGATGACTATGTGATCACGCTCTCCGTAGCCGATGTGAGTAAGACTTTTAAGCAGGTCAACATTCACAAAGTCGCAGGGCCAGACGGATTACCAGGACGTGTACTCCGAGCATGTGCTGACCAACTGGCAAGTGTCTTCACTGACATTTTCAACATGTCCCTGACTGAGTCTGTAATACCAACATGTTTCAAGCAGACCACCATAGTCCCTGTGCCCAAGAACACTAAGGTAACCTGCCTAAATGACTACCGACCCGTAGCACTGACGTCTGTAGCCATGAAGTGCTTTGAAAGGCTGGTCATGGCTCACATCAACAGCATTATCCCAGAAACCCTAGACCCACTCCAATTTGCATACCGCCCCAACAGATCCACAGATGATGCAATCTCTATTGCACTCCACACTGCCCTTTCCCACCTGGACAAGAGGAACACCTACGTGAGAATGCTATTCCTTGACTACAGCTCAGCATTCAACAGCAGTGCCCTCTAAGCTCATCACTAAGCTAAGGATCCTGGGACTAAACACCTCCCTCTGCAACTGGATCCTGGACTTCCTGACGGGCCGCCCCCAGGTGGTAAGGGTAGGTAACAACACATCTGCCAAACTGATCCTCAACACGGGGGCCCCTCAGGGGTGCGTGCTCAGTCCCCTCCTGTACTCCCTGTTCACCCATGACTGCATGGCCAGGCACGACTCCAACACCATCATTAAGTTTGCCGACGACACAACAGTGGTAGGCCTGATCACTGACAATGATGAGACAGCCTATAGGGAGGAGGTCAGAGACCTGGCCGTGTGGTACCAGGACAACAACCTCTCCCTCAACGTGACCAAGACAAAGGAGATGATTGTGGACTACAGGAAAAAAAAGAGGACTGAGCACGCCCCCATTCTCATCGACGGGGCTGTAGTGGAACAGGTTGAGAGCTTCAAGTTCCTTGGTGTGCACATCACCAACGAACTATCATGGTCCAAACACACCAAGACAGTCGTGAAGAGGGCACGACAAAGCCTATTCCCCCTCAGGAGACTGAAAAGATTTGGCATGGGTCCTCAGATCCTCAAAAAATTCTACAGCTGCACTATCGAGAGCAACCTGACTGGTTGCATCACCGCCTGGTATGGCAACTGCTTGGCCTCCGACCGCAAGGCACTACAGAGGGTAGTGCGTACGGCCCAGTACATCACTGGGGCCAAGCTTCCTGCCATCCAGGACCTCTATACCAGGCGGTGTCAGAGGAAGGCCCTCAAAATTGTCAAAGACTCCAGCAACCCTAGTCATAGACTGTTCTCTCTGCTACCGCACGGCAAGCGGTACCGGAGTGCCAAGTCTAGGTCCAAAAGACTTCTCAACAGCTTCTACCCCCAAGCCATAAGACTCCTGAACAGCTAACCATGGCTACCCTGACTATTTGCACTGCCCCCCCACCCCATCCTTTTACGCTGCTGCTACTCTGTTAATTATTTATGCATAGTCACTTTAACTCTACCCACATGTACATATTACTACAACTACAGTGGGGGAAAAAAGTATTTAGTCAGCCACCAATTGTGCAAGTTCTCCCACTTAAAAAGATGAGAGAGGCCTGTAATTTTCATCATAGGTACACGTCAACTATGACAGACAAATTGAGGAAAAAAAATCCAGAAAATCACATTGTAGGATTTTTTATGAATTGATTTGCAAATTATGGTGGAAAATAAGTATTTGGTCACCTACAAACAAGCAAGATTTCTGGCTCTCACAGACCTGTAACTTCTTCTTTAAGAGGCTCCTCTGTCCTCCACTCGTTACCTGTATTAATGGCACCTGTTTGAACTTGTTATCAGTATAAAAGACACCTGTCCACAACCTCACAGTCACACTCCAAACTCCACTATGGCCAAGACCAAAGAGCTGTCAAAGGACACCAGAAACAAAATTGTAGACCTGCACCAGGCTGGGAAGACTGAATCTGCAATAGGTAAGCAGCTTGGTTTGAAGAAATCAACTGTGGGAGCAATTATTAGGAAATGGAAGACATACAAGACCACTGATAATCTCCCTCGATCTGGGGCTCCACGCAAGATCTCACCCCGTGGGGTCAAAATGATCACAAGAACGGTGAGCAAAAATCCCAGAACCATGACCTGCAGAGAGCTGGGACCAAAGTAACAAAGCCTACCATCAGTAACACACTACGCCGCCAGGGACTCAAATCCTGCAGTGCCAGATGTGTCCCCCTGCTTAAGCCAGTACATGTCCAGGCCCGTCTGATGTTTGCTAGAGTGCATTTGGATGATCCAGAAGAGGATTGGGAGAATGTCATATGGTCAGATGAAACCAAAATAGAACTTTTTGGTAAAAACTCAACTCGTCGTGTTTGGAGGACAAAGAATGCTGAGTTTCATCCAAAGAACACCATACCTACTGTGAAGCATGGGGGTGGAAACATCATGCTTTGGGGCTGTTTTTCTGCAAAGGGACCAGGACGACTGATCCGTGTAAAGGAAATAATGAATGGGGCCATGTATCATGAGATTTTGAGTGACATCAGCAAGGGCATTGAAGATGAAACGTGGCTGGGTCTTTCAGCATGACAATGATCCCAAACACACCGCCCGGGCAACGAAGGAGTGGCTTCGTAAGAAGCATTTCAAGGTCCTGGAGTGGCCTAGCCAGTCTCCAGATCTCAACCCCATAGAAAATCTTTGGAGGGAGTTGAAAGTCCGTGTTGCCCAGCGACAGCCCCAAAACATCACTGCTCTAGAGGAGATCTGCATGGAGGAATGGGCCAAAATACCAGCAACAGTGTGTGAAAACCTTGTGAAGACTTACAGAAAACGTTTGACCTGTGTCATTGCCAACAAAGGGTATATAACAAAGTATTGAGAAACTTTTGTTATTGACCAAATACAAAGTATTGAGAAACTCACACGAAGAAGAAGATGAAGATGTCGCTTTTGCACTAATGTAGCACAGATATTTTGCCAGATGTATAAATGTGACGCATCCGGTTGGCGTTTCCACCCACTACCAAATACGGAGGTGAGAATAGCCCAACAGGCTCTGTTGAAGACTTAAGACAGGATCCTGATGCTATCTCCATCCTTGCTGGTAATGACCTAGACTAAGAGGCTTATGTCATACCATGCTAGGTAACAAATCCGTTAAGGTATTATAACGTTTGTTAAAGGTTTTATGTGTTATTTTTGTGAGTGGAAAACATGATTTAAAAACGATTTTATAAGTCGATAGCTAGAGACTGGGTTTGTCTGAGTCAATGAACATAATTTATTTATGGTAATTTCATTAAATATTTTATTTATTTTAGATTTCTAAGCTCGTTTGACATGTTATTGGTTTTATGTAAAATTCACGAGCTGGTAAAATGGCCGCCGACACTGTCTGCGTCAACGGATTTCAGTGCGCGCAGGGCAGATGCATCAGAGAGACAATTTCACGGTTGCACTACTGTTTTGAAGCTGAATGTAATGTATCTTTTATTTTATTTTACACATGTGTAATAATATTCCGACACATTCAGTTTCTATCTATATCGATAATTGTTACTATGTTGTGAATGGGAAATACAATTGTTTTTTTTGTGAGTGAAATAATACAGGGAAGACTAGGTTATTAAAGAAAATTGTTCATAGTGATGCCTAAAACAAACTGTAACCTTGTACTAAATGGTTTGTGATTTATGCATTATGTAAATTTTAGGAAATCTACTATAGGTTAAGTGCACTTACCTTGTGTAATTTAAAGTGTGCACTTTGTCTAATGTGAATGAATGTTTTGTTGTCAATGCATAGCTACCTGATTTATTGAAATTAGATAATTGAACAAGGAAAAAACTAAATGTTTTTAAGAGAATAAAATAAGCGGCAGAACTGTAAAGACAATTTTTGTGTCCGTTTCTCTTTATTACAACAGGCCGACTCCGATTAACTCTGACGCCGGTAACATCAACAGTGAGGACAAACCCAGCCTGCCTCTCTCCTTCCACACTGAGTCCAAACCTACAGTCACTGGGTCCTGATTGTGACAGTGGAGCCCAGTTTGCACTGCAGGATCCAGAGATGGCATCAGTGAAGCTGGAAGACTGCAGTCAAACACTGGAGCTGAATATCAACATTAAAGATGAAGAAGAGGAGGAGAAGATTGGGTATTCTGTTTCTCATGGTAAGAGCAGGTTCTATCTTTGTAAGTTTGTGTTTGTTCCAACTTCCCACTGTGCTTGAAAAGTTGCAGTAGAACTGTTTCAATGAGAAGGTTGTGTTATTTCATGCTACTGAGACTTGCATGGTTTGACACCAGTATTGTCAGCATGTGTTTTATTCGCTGGGCTATCTGGAGTGAGCAGAGAGTAGACTAAAGAAGTGAAGTAGACAAACTGCCAGTGTTTTAAAGTTCTATGAAATGAGTCTGTGTAGTTACTAACCCTTGTGATAGTGAGTTGGCTCATTATTTTCACTCCTTTTGCGCATTTTGAGCTTTTTACTCTTACCCACTTTTAGAATGGTTTTATTCCCCTTTTGTATTGCACAGCCTACTGATATGAATTCATACAGTGCATTCGGAAAGTGTTCAGACCCCTTGACTTTTACCACATTTTGTTACGTTACAGCCTTATTCTAAAATTGATTAAATTGTTTTTTCCCCCCTCTAATCTACATACAATACCCCATAATGACAAAGTAAAAACAGGTTTGTATACATTTTAGCAAATTTATGTCAAATAAAAAAACGGACATTACATTTACATAAGTATTCAGACACTTTACTCAGTACTTTGTTGAAGCACCATTGCAGCGATTACAGCCTTCAATCTTCTTGGGTATGACGCTACAAGCTTGGCACACCTGTATTTGTGGAGTTTCTCCCATTCTTCTCTGCAGATCCTCTTGAGCTCTGTCAGGTTGGATGGGGAGTATCGCTGCACAGCTATTTTCTGGTCTCTCCAGAGAATTTAGATCAGGTTCAAGTCCGGGCTCTGGCTGGGCCACTCAAGGACATTCAGAGACTTGTCATGAAGCCACTCCTGCGTTGTCTTGGCTGTGTGCTTAGGGTCGTTGTCCTGTTGGAAGTTGAACCTTAGCCCCAGTCTGAGGTCCTCAGCGCTCTGGAGCAGGTTTTTATCAAGGATCTCTCTCTACTTTGCTCCGTTCATCTTTCCCTCGATCCTGACTAGTCTCCCAGTCCCTGCCGCTGAAAAACATTCCCACAGCATGATGCTGCCACCACCATGCTTCACCGTAGGGATGGTGCCAGGTTTCCTCCAGACGTGACGCTTGGCATTCAGGCCAAAGAGTTCAATCTTCGTTTCATCAGACTAGAGAATCTTGTATCTCATGGTCTGAGAGTCTTTAGGAGCCTTTTGGCAAACGCCATGTGGGCTGTCATGTGCCTTTTTACTGAGGAGTGGCTTCTGTCTGGCCAATCTACCATTGGTGGTGGAGTGCTGCAGAGATGGTTGTCCTTCTGGAAGGTTCTCCCATCTCCACAGGGGAACTCTGGAGCTCCGTCAGAGTGACCATCGGGTTCTTGGTCACCTCCCTGACCAAGGCCCTTCTCCTACGATTGCTTAGTTTGGCCGGGCGGCCAGCTCTAGGAAGAGTCTTGGTGGTTCCAAACTACTTCCATTTAAGAATGATGGAGGCCACTGTTCTTGGGGACCTTCAATGCTGCAGATATTTTTTGGTACCCTTCCCCAGATCTGTGCCTCGACACAATCTTGTCTCGGAGCTCTACTGACAATTCCTTCGACCTCATGGCTTGGTTTTTGCTCTGACATGCACTGTCAACTGTGGGACCTTTTATATAGACAGGTGTATGCCTTTCCAAATCATGTCCAGTCAATTTAATTTACCACAGGTGGACTCCAAGTTGTAGAAACATCTCAAGGATGATCAATGGAAACAGGATGCACCTGAGCTCAATTCCGAGTCTCATAGCAAAGGGTCTGAATACTTATGTAAATAAGTTATTTCTGTTTTTTATTTTTAATACATTTGCAAAGATTTCTAAAAATGTGTTTGCGCTTTGTCATTATGGAGTATTGTGTGTAGATTGATTTTTATTTATTTAATCAATTTTAGAGTAATGCTGTAATGTAACAATGTGGAAAAGATCAAGGGGTCTGAATACTTTTCGAATGCACTGTATGTCACCAGGTACAGGCGGAAGAGGACTGGCCACCCCTCAGAGACTGGTTCCTCTCTAGGTTTCTTCCTAGGTTCCTGCCTTCTAGGGAGTTGTACTTAGCCACTGTGCTTCTACATCTGCTTGCTTTTTGGTGTTTTAGGCTCTATTTCTGTAAGCACTTTGTGACAACTGCTGATGTAAAAAGTGCATCGGAAAAATGTATTTGATTGACATGTAGAATGAGTGTACAAAACATTCAGAACACCTTCCAAATATTGAGTTGAACCCCCCTTTATGCTCTCAGAACAGCCTGAATTCGTCGGGGCATGGAATCTACAAGGTGTGTAAAGCTTTCCACAGGGATGCTGGCCCATGTTGACTCCAATGCTTCCCAGTTGTTTCAAGTTAGCTGGATGTCCTTTGGGTGGTGGACCATTCTTCATACACACAGGAAACTTTTGAGCGTGGAAAAACCCAGCAGCATTGCAGTTCTCTACACAAACCGGTGTGCCTGGCACCTACTACCATACCCCGTTCAAAGACACTTAAATATTTTTTTGCCCATTCACCCTCTGAATGGCATACATACACAATCCATGTCTCCAATTGTATCAAGGCTTAATAATCCTTCATTAATTTGTCTCTTCCCCTTCATCTACACTGATTGAATTGGATTTAACAAGCGACAGCCATAGGGGAACATAGCTTTCACCTGGTCAGTCTATGTCATGGAAAGAGCATGTGTTCCTAATGTTTTGTCCACTCAGTGTATATCACACCAACTGACTGGTTCTTCTGATGTTGTTCACACAGGAGACCATGTTGAGACATTCTCTACATCCAGAGAGCAACAGCAGGAAGATCACAGAGCTAAGAGGTCTCACCACTGCCCACATTGTGGGGAGATTTTCCCAATTCTATCAAAGCTAAAAATACACCTAAAAATACACACAGGAGAGAATCTGTATTCCTGTACTGACTGTGGGAAAAGTTTCACAACATCAAGGACTCTGACAGTTCATCAGAGAGTGCACACTGGCGAGAAGCCTTTCAACTGCTCTGACTGTGGGGAGCGTTTCTCTCAACAGAGCAACTTAAATAAACACCAACGTATACACACAGGAGAGAAGCCTTACTCCTGCTCAGCCTGTGGGAGGAGTTTCTCTCAACAGAGCAACTTCAAAAAACACCAACGTATACACAAAGGAGAGAAGCCTTACTCCTGCTCTGACTGTGGAAAATGCTTCACAACATCAACTGAGCTAACAGTTCATCAGAGAACACACACAGGAGAGAAGCCTTACTGCTGCTCTGACTGTGGGAAGAGTTTCTCCCGGATGGATACCTTAAAAGTACATGAACGTGTACATACAGGAGAGAAGCCTTACTACTGCTCTGACTGTGCAAAGTTATTCGCAACATCATCTGAGCTTAAAGTTCATCAGAGAACACACACAGGAGAGAAGCCTTACTGCTGTTCTGACTGTGGGAAGCGTTTCTCTCAACAGAGCAACTTAAAAACACACCAACGTATACATAAAGGAGAGAAGCCTCATCAGTTGTCTCAGACCAGTTAAGATTAAAGTCACTCCATCACTTCATTCTCACCTCATAAAGGAAGTGGGAACAGTGAATTTGATAACATTAAGAAAGAGTAACACACTATTGTAATCCTATTGTTTCTCACTGTGAGAGAACTGTGCAGAGGAAAGGGAGCGTTATAGAATGTTAGCATCTCTTTACTTTACTGATCAGTGAGCACTTTGTCAGTTTTAGTGTGTTTTATCTTTTACTCTAAAGGTATTGAGAGTACCTTGAATTTGCCCTTAGGGTTGAATATAGAGCATGGCGCTTGCAAAGCCAGGGTTGTGGGTTCGTTTCCCACGGGGGGGCCAGTATGAAAATGTATGCACTCACTAACTGTAAGTCGCTCTGGATAAGAGCGTCTGCTAAATGACTGAAATGTAAAAATGTAATATCCTCTGTGAGGCTTCTTACATTGAAACAATGGAGTCTGATGATTGACTGGGTGGTACTGCTTCCCTCTGCAGTTTTCTGTGTGAATGAGTTAGTAGACACAAGTGTAACATGTATCAGATAGAGATGTTGTGATGATCAGTTTTCACCATTAGTTTGGGTGAATTTCTTATTTTTTTACTACTAAGCAACATTTTGTTTAATGATACACATACTTTGAAACGACTACATGTGTTTATTAAATTGTCTTTCAAACTAGATTTATTATTTTCGTCATTGATTAATTTATTTGGTTAACTGCGTTGAACTTAATTGATCTACAAATGAAAAATAAATATTCAACATGAATTTGTGCTGGTCAAACTTTGGGTAATCTATACAGAAAATGCAATGTTTTTGTTTAATTCATGGCATTCAAACTAATTTAAATGTATATGTATCTACTCAATACATGTCACTAAACCTCTACAAGCCAATTAGCTAGCCCCCAGTATGTTCTACAATGCATCCGAATTCCCTTTTTCAAATTTAGTTACTTTACAGCCTTATTCTAAAATTGATTAAATAAAAAAATGTCCTCATCAATCTACACACAATACCCCATAATGACAAATCAAAAACAAGTTTTTAGAAATATGTGCAAATTAAAAATAAGCTTATTTACATAAGTATTCAGCCCCTTTGTTATGAGACTTGAAATTGAGCTCAGGTGCTTCCTGTTTCCATTGATCATACTCGATGTTTTTAGAACTTCATTGGAGTCCACCTGTGGTAAATTCAATTGATTGGACATAATTTGGAAAGGCACACACCTGTCTATATATAAGGTCCCACAGTTGACAGAAGGAATTGTCCGTAGAGCTCAGAGACAGGATTGTGTCGAGGCACAGATCTGGGGAAGGGTACCAAAATATGTCTGCAGCATTGACTGTTCCCAAGAACACAGTAGCCTCCATCATTCCTAAATGGAAGACGTTTAGAACCACCAAGACTCTTCCTAGACCTGGCCACCCGGCCAAACTGAGCAATCGGGGGAGAAGGGCCTTGGTCAGAGAGGTGACCAAGAACCCGATGGTCACTCTGACAGAGCTGCAGAGTTCCTCTGTGGAGATTGGAGAACCTTCCAGAAGGACAACCATCTCTGCAGCACTCCACCAATCAGGCCTTTATGGTAGAGTGGCCAGATGGAAGCCACTCCTCAGTAAAAGGCACATGACAGCAAAAGGCACATGACTCTCAGACCATGAGAAACAAGATTCTCTGGTCTGATGAAACCAAGATTGAACTCTTTGGCCTGAATGCCAAGCGTCACATCTGGAGGAAACCTGGCACCATCCCTATGGTGAAGTATGTTGGTGGCAGCATCATGCTGTGGGGATGCTTTTCAGCAACAGGGACTGGGAGTCTAGTCAGGATCGAGGGGAAAGGTGAATGGAGCCAAGTACAGAGAGATCCTTGATGAAATCCTGCTCCATAGCGCTCAGAGCATCAGACTGGGGTGGCGGTTCGCCTTCCAACAGGACAACGACCCTAAGCAAACAGCCAAGACAACGCAGGAGTGGCTTCGGGACAAGTCTCAATGTCCTTGAGTGGCCCAGCCAGAGCCTGGATTTGAACCTAATCGAACAACTCTTGAGACCTGAAAATATCTGTGCAGCGATGCGCCCCATCCAACCTGACAGAGCTTGAGAGGATCTGCAGAGAAGAATGGGAGAAACTCCCCAAATACAGGTGTGCCAAGCTTGTGACGTCATACCCAAGAAGACTTGAGGCTGTAATCGCTGCCAAAGGTGCTTCAACTACTGAGTAAAGGGTCTGAATACTTATGTAAATGTAATTTTCAATTTGATCTTGAATGCATTTGCAAAAATGTCTTAGCCTGTTTTTGCTTTGTCATTATGGAGTATTGTGTGTAGATTGAGGGGAAAAAAACTATTTAATCTATTTTAGAATAAGGCTGTAACGTAACAAAGTGGAAAAAGTAAAGGGGTCTGAATACTTTCCGAATGCACTGTATATGTTTTGCAGTTTTAAAGGAATTTTTTTCATATTTCAATATAAGTTAAATAAAACAAATCATTTATTTTGTCAATTTACGATTGTAATGTGTTTTCTATGTTGCCAAAGTCCAGGGACAGCATTACAACCACAATTCAAGTATGACCCAGTTACTATTGGGGAGTAGAACCAGAGAGGAAGCCTGTGTTCCCCTTTCCACGCCCAACTGTTAGAGTAAAAGAGCTGTGAACTCACCTGTGATGGCCCACGTCTACCACAACCTTTCCAATCGTGTTAGTTAGCGCCATAGCATTTTAAGACAGCCATTGATCAAAATGTGTTCATACATGGGAGGGGGTGTGGCATGCACAAGGGAGGACCAGGAAGTTTATCTCAGACTTCCATTTAGGACTGGGATCCTATCCAGAGTTCCCAGATTGACAGTGAGGACAAACCCAGCCTGCCTCTCTCCATCCACACTGAGTCCAAACCTACAGTCATTGGGTCCTGATTGTGACAGTGGAGCCCACACCCCTACTTCCCGCGGCTATGGTAATGATTATAACGTTTCCTCATAAGCATAGCAGGTATCTATGGTAGTGTTTATGTTTCGTCGTCAACATAGCAGGTATTTACACTGAGTGTACAAAATATTAAGAACACCTTCCTAATATTGAGTTACACCTTTGCCCTCAGAACAGCCTCAATACGGGCGGCAGGTAGCTTAGTGGGTAAGAGCGTTGTGCCAGTAACCGAAAGGTCGCTGGTTCTAATCCCCGAGCCGACTAGGTGAAAAATCTGTCGATGTGCCCTTGAGCAAGGCACTTAACCCTAATTGCTCATGTAAGTCGCTCTGGATAAGAGCGTCTGCTAAATGACCAATTATTATTATTATTATTAATTCGTCAGGGCATGGACTCTACAAGGTGTCGAAAGCGTTCCATGGAGATGCTGGCCCATGTTGACTCCAATGCTTCCCACAGTTGTCAAGTTGGCTGGATGTCCTTTGGGTGGTGGACCATTCCTGAAAAACCCAGCAGCGTTGGAGTTCTTGACAGAAACTGGTGCGACTGGCACCTACTACCATACCCTGTTCAAAGGCACTGAAATATTTTGTCTTGCTCAAAGTTACTCTCAACTGCAGCGGCGGCCGCTGATTGGCTGAATACCCGTGTCGTGAGATGGTTCGAGTTGTCAACAAAGTGGCATGACAGAACTATGATGCCAAGTTTTCGAACCAGAGGTGTGGTGAGAACTCGATCCGTTGGAATAATGCGATACGAGATGTATTTGTCAAAGGTCCGCTGTGGGTCTGTATAAACTATGCGATTAAATTGGAGACCGATTTATAGCAGTGAATGTAATCTATTAATGTACTGTTATAGTATTTCTAAGTAGCAACCATATCAGCCAGGGAAACTACCGGTAATTGTTCTCACTTTATGATAGAACATTCACATTTTTCAGTGAAGTCGAAATCCTTCCTCTTCAATGGTATCTGACAACACCGCATCCAACGACTGATCTGAAGACCCTTTTTAGCAGCAATGGAGTAACTCGCTTGGCCCTAACCACTGCTCCATAATTGCTGGTCGTCAACCTCCCTCTCTGCATGGTTTGCCAGTTGGTGTCGCTGCGCTGTCCAACTGCCGTATAGTCTCCTGCTGCTCCACCGACAGCGTCATGCCTGCATGCCCCAGGTGCCCTTGTTTTTTAACAATGTCCGGCACAGACAGGGATGACAGAGGGTAGCGGTTTTTCTTGCTCAGGTTCAAGAAGACATACCATTCCACTGAACCTGCCCCAGCGATGGTTCCTTAGCAACTGATGATCCTCCTCTATGGGCTCTCGGGACAGAGGGTTGTAATCTTCGGCCGGGTACAGGTCCTACACTGACTGCACCTGGTTGGGCACGGCTGGCATCCGTACAGACAAAATTGTGAACCGCCAAAATAGGCTGCATGGCTACACTTCTGAGCTCCACGGAGGCATTCACATGTGGTAGAGAGAATCCCCTGGTCACCTATAGAGACCTGCCAAGAGGAAGGATGTAAGTGCGCTGCAAGAAATGTGCCATATTGATAAAGAAATGTGTGAGTAAGATATTACTAAAATGTAAAACCCTCAGTTAAACTAATAATGTATGACTATTAGTAGACTAGAGCTTAGAGAGTTAATCAAATGTGTTTTATATAATATGCATATTTGCCCAGCAACAGAGTATTTGTGTCTTGTAATTAGGCAAGCAGAAGTGCAAAACGATTGAAACCAATACCAGGAGACTGGTTCCAAAAACACATAGGGAAGGGGAGTGAAAGGCTTGCATAATATTGTGAGAACAGCGAAAGAGAAAACCTGCCCGAGCAAGGAGTAGACTATGATAAGAACGTTTGTGTGTGTGTGTGTGTGTGTGTGTGTGTGTGACCTGATGGTCAGGAGAGCAGAGGAAAATCACATGAGCTAAACCCAGGTGTGAGTTTACAAGATGTGTACAGTGGAAAAATACAGCCCGCCTAAAGCGGGGTGGGACTTCTTCTCTGACGTGTGTGTATAAAAAGATTGTACGACCATTTTGTTGCAGAGTGCTCTCAATGAATAAAGGCTGACCACTGCAGAATTGGGTCTTTGTTTAATTTATTTAAACTAGAGATTTACACCTCTGGGAATTATTCAAAGATTTAAGAAGTGTTTGACTTCAACCATTGAGATAACAAAATTCTCGTGACACATATAAATAAAGTTTGATTTGATTGATGACATTACAGCTGTAGAATATTTAATAAAATGTAATTTTCACATGTGGACAAGTGAAGTTTTTCTATAAACTTTTAATTGATAACTTGGGATTTTATCATTTGATATCAATCATACATTGGGAAGGATCCTATAAATCAAGACTGTGTGAATGCATGTACCAATCCAAATAAATAAATACTGTCTCTTTTGAAGATTTGGCTCTGGTCATTAAACTACAGAACAGGC
Source organism: Coregonus lavaretus (assembly GCF_964263955.1). Taxonomy (NCBI): domain Eukaryota; kingdom Metazoa; phylum Chordata; class Actinopteri; order Salmoniformes; family Salmonidae; genus Coregonus; species Coregonus lavaretus. The sequence goes on from NC_140022.1 coordinate 67,426, forward strand.
TGGATGTCTAAACAAAATACATTCTGAATGTCAATAGATTTAGATTCATTCTCATCAATGACAACATTCTAGAACTGAGTTTCACTCATCGAAGTCTGGTATCCGGGGTAATCTGGTTAATGATTTATATAGTTAAGTGGCTCTTTCCTTGTAGAATGTTGACAGCTGTATAGAACACATTGTATCACTATGATGCTCAAACTTCCCTTAATAGCTACACTCACCAACACAGGATAAACTTTATCCCTCATGCTGGCCCTGACCAAACCGTTAAGTTGCCCCTCACTGTAGCTGCACTTCTCCACATGGCCAGACTTATAGTGGTCTTCTCCCCTTTTAATGCCCTTATGGCATTTTTCAAGGATGAGCATTAGGCCTGAAATAGACACCAAAGTCGACATACTGTACAAACAATTACCTATTGTTGGTGAACACATTTTTGGAGAGGAAGTACAAAACCAACGACGCTAGACAGAGAGGAATTTGCTTTAAGCAAAAGGCAGTTTATTAAAACAGAGATAGCTGGTACTGCTCAAGCTACATGCATGGGCCCTATGCATGGACCCAATCAACTGCCTCTTATGGAGACAGTTGAGAAAGATCCATGCATAGGGCCCATGCATGTAGCTTGAGCAGTACCAGCTATCTCTGTTTTAATAAACTGCCTTTTGCTTAAAGCAAATTCCTCTCTGTCTAGCGTCGTTGGTTTTGTACTTCCTCTCCAAAAATGTGTTCACCAACAAATTGGTAGCAGAGGATGGTTTTTAATTCGATCTAAAAGTTGGTGCGAGAGGAAAAGGCAAATCATCGATCTAAAAACAGACGGAAGAGTGATCTGAAATCCAGGAGAAATCAACTATTCGTCTTGCCTCAGGAACCTGATCAGAGAGCTCTCTTCTAAAAAGGTAAGCAGAGCCTGTTAAAACAAAATCTTGCATATTGTATTGTAGACCAATACCAAATTATGATCAGTAGTACTGAGTGTGAGTATGAATACTTGTTAAATAATTTCCATCCTAAATGAATTAAGGCATAAATGAGATATCTGGTGCTGTGAACACTGAATACTGATGGTTGTATATTATGAGAGTCTTACCAGTGGCTGAAGACTGAGGATTGTATCTTATGGGTTAAATTACGATTTAACACAGTATGTGGATAAGATTTGACCCACAACTAGATTCCTAAAAGGACCCAGGTTGAACTGAGACTTTTTGCATAAATCCTATTAGGGGAGGTCCTACCCTATAGGTTGCGAGGAGGTTGAAGTCAAAACTGTGGCAGAGTTCTAGACATTAGGTGGGGGAGAATCACCGAAATTGACCAGAGGCACTAAATTCCCGGGGATAACAGTTATCTTTGTGATTTCACATTTAAAACGTTCCATTTAAATGGCTGTGTGAAAGGTACAATTAAGCTGAGACTAAGTCTTTCCTAGTGATTGAGTTGTCTAAAAAAAAAAAATAATAATAATAAAATTCCCTTGATAGGGATCCAGTTGCTGCTGTGACTTCACATAATAAAGGTGCCTTTTAAGGTTGTGTGAAGGGTGCAGTCGAACTGAGACTATGTTTTAGGACGCTCTGGTAATCTAAATTCCAGTTGCTTCTCCGACTTCACATTTTAAACCGGTCCTTACAAAAGGACGTGTGAAGGGTGGTAGTCGAACTGAGAATGTATTCAAGGACTCTTGATAGCCTGAATACATTCTAGCATTGCAATTCCAATTGGCTTTTGGCTGTGTGTCATCATGTATTATAACGTGTAATTTTTGGCTGTGTGTTTTGATGTATTATAACGTGTAATGAATGATGGGAAGTTATAGTGAGACTTATGAAACTGAATACCAAACTGTTAAACTGAGTGAATTTGACCTAGGGTTTCAGGAACCGGGGACTGGGGGGACTGATATTGAGGTTGTGCATGATTCTAGAACAAGCGTTAGATAACTAGAGCGTGGTGTGTGCTGTGTGTGGAAATTACTGCATTGGTGTACGTGATTGGAATTCTTATTCTTATGATAAAAATTGCATTACAAACTATATAAATTAGCCTCTTTATATGCGAGGGTGTTATACATGAGATAAGTCTGTATTTGATACCGATAATACATCCTTGGAAATAAAACACCAGGGACGGGATAAGTGTATAAAGATAGAGAAAGCAAGATGGCAGGGCCAAACATAACTAAACCCAAATTTTATGAATACCTACAACAACGAATGACAGAGAGAGCAGGGGGAAAAGAACAGTATAAGACAGTTAAAAAAGTGTGGGAGGAGGTAAAGTTAAGATGGACACAGGCAGGTTACCTTAGAGGGGGACCTCCTTCAGAGGAAGAACTCAAGATTATGAAGAAAGGACTAGAGGTGGCAGTTGAGAAAGCCGAGGAAGAGCTGAGAATAGGGACATGGGCAATAGTGGAGAGCAGGAGGGTGCAGCCAAAGACGATGTGTGTGGCCACTGAAGCAGCTTCCCCGGAGGCCAGTACCAGCACCACTCCTGGCCCCACCTCACTATACAGCCTAAAAGGCACCATGACTTTTGGCCCACAACCACAACCATGGCCTCAGCAGGGCACCCCATTAGGTCATCCAAGAGGAGGGAACTACCTGTGTTACAATTGTGGAGGAGCTGGACATTTTAGGCGTGATTGTAAGGAACACCCACAATTTAACCATCAACCCCCAGGGAGGGGAAGAGGCAGAGGTACACCACAATGGAGAGGTAGAGGAAGGGGAGGACCCCCACAACAACCATAAACCCACCTGTCTGAACTCCAGGGGCCCGAAGGCGTGATCCTCATCCAATACTACTACCACCCACATCACAGACTGAACTCAACCAAGGCGATATAGCACAGTTACAGAGCTCAGCAGAACCCTATGAACACTCAGTCTGGGCCCAGGAGGGGGCGGCAGAGGACAGGACAAAACTCTGGACGTGCCAATGATGGAAGACTAGTTGAACCAGTTAGACTCTGCCCTGAACTGTTGCATGAGAAGACCCTCCAAAAGGTTTCACACATCTGGTGGCACCCTCACATGACAGAAACTGTAGACAGGTTTTCAAAATGGGTAGAGGCAATTCCTACAGAAAACTACAGAATTAGAGGATGATAGGTCAGTCATTAAGTGGCTACAAACTAAGTTAATACCCAGATATGGTATACCAAGGCAGATAAGATCTGACAACCACACATTTTAGCAACAAACACCTGGAAAAGGTGGAGGTAAGATTCGGAATCATGCACGGATTCGGTTCAGTAACATCCACAGTCCCAACCAAACATTTAAAGCTAAAATAACAAAGGTTTGTGCAGGAACAAAATTAACATAGGTCCACCAAGGGAGGGAGGTCATATGCCCTCCCTTGATGTACAACAGATAGAAATGACTGATTATGTGATGAAATTGACGGAATTTTCTGCAGCACTCTCTTCTCAGGTGCAGAAGGCCCAAGAGGGGGAGCTGTCGGGAAGTACGCTGACACTGAAGGTAAACGTGGGAGACTGGGTGAGGGTTAAAGTCCACAAGAGAAAGTGGCTGGAACCCAGGTGGACTGGACCGTACGAAGTGAAGGAGGTTACTTCACACTCAGTCCAGGTCAGAGGTAAATTAGGCGCACCCTGGCACCATCTAACACATTGCACACCAGCCCCCACTCCTTCTAGATCACTGACAGAAGTCAGGGCTGATTTGAGCAGCCAAAACCTAAATTTTGACACCAAAATGAAGATGAAATAGAATTTGAACAACAGCTTTGATGTATTTAATCGTGCACTAGAGGGGGACTAACATTGTTTAATTAACTGGCCATATAATTAGTATGCTAGAGGGGGATGGTTGAAATTTTTTACAATTGCATTATGCGTTATCATGTGTTGTTTTCTTTCTGCATTATTGTTTTTCTTTTAAGACTGATTCAACTATGCTTCATGCCACCATAAATAATGGATCACGTCTGGGAGACGTGAAGAGGGGGATTTGTCGTAGTAAAAATAATTTGTTATAGATTGGTCTGACTAAAATGTTCTGTAAGACCCATTTGGAGCCTGTTTTCAATAAATGCTGTGCCAGGTCAGAGAGCAAAAGGTCAGAGAACAAAAGGACAGAGAAAACCTTATCTTATCACCAAATGGCCTAGGAATGTGATAATAGACAACACCCCCACCTCCGGCCATAAACAACAGATACTCCTCAGGAGTTCCCTGGACACACACAGACATCTCAATGTGGACGCACACTCATTCTCAACCCCCCCCTCTACTGGTCGGGTGCCAAGGGCAGAGGACTCTGCCGTGCACCAATGGGGCTTCTACTCTGGACAGAGCAGACCCGCCTCCTACGCCTCGGGAACCAATCAGGGACTAGAAGAAGGACCCCTTCCTTTGTGTTACATTGTATAAAGTATGCTGTAAACTCTGTTTAATCATCTTTCTCAACTGTCTCCATAAGAGGCAATTGATTGGGTCCATGCATAGGGCCCATGCATGTAGCTTGAGCAGTACCAGCTATCTCTGTTTTAATAAACTGCTTTTTGCTTAAAGCAAATTCCTCTCTGTCTAGCGTCGTTGGTTTTGTACTTCCTCTCCAAAAATGTGTTCACCAACACTATGCTAAGTAAAACAATACTTTTTTGATCTACCGCTCTGCTAACTAGCTAGCTAACGTGTAGCCAGTGGCTAGCTAAAACAGAGAAAGTTAATGTAAATTCATGGATTGGTCACAGAAGGTCTCGCTGATCGCAGTGGTGAACGGTAGCTGACAGTGTCGGCAAGAGATGAAGTGCGGGAGCTTCCTGCAGGAATTTGTAGTCTTGCTGAGGATGCGTTTTAGTAAGGTTTGATTTCTTGCGTTTATAGCCATGATGATCCACTGCACTGATGGAGTGGAAATCACATTAGATAGATGTGGTAGTTGCAGCTGCAGATAAATATTTGGGTGTGAGAGATTTTAGTGCAGAATAAGTTTTGATGGAAGGGGTTCCATCCTCCCAGGCCGATGGCCTTGTGTAGGATCGTTTAGGGCCAAAGTAGTGGGATGGGGTGATGAGTTATGGGGGATAGTGTATAGGTGCATGATTAGATGGTGCAATTTAAGATTTTCCCATTCTCCTTTTCCCAGTTTTTTTTGTGTGTGACTTAAATGTGCAATCCGTACTCTGACCTGCGACAGGCAGCAATAAGAGTGTCTAGTCTGCCGTAAATTCACACGAAGAAGAAGAAGTTGTCGCCAAATATGTTTATAAGTAAAGATAGAACACATCTTGTCGTTTCCAATGGGAGCAAATTAATCATAGTGCGCAGAACAAGCACGTGCTAGCGATATCCTATTGGCGCGTTCTAGCAAACATCTGCATGTTTCCATTAGGGAACGTCTACTATGTGAAGTGCTTGTGTGCAATAACTCAATTTGCCTTTGCAGTCCTAAACAGCGAGATTTTAAAAAACGTTTGAAAAGGGTAAAGTATACAAAAGTTGGTCCACTCTGTTCATAACAGATGATAGTTTTGGGAACAGAAAACTGTATTGAGATCAAATGCTTAATCGATGAGAAAATGTGCAGAAAGTCGGTCAAAATCCATCTCGTTCCATCTTCTCCCACTGCTCGCCACTGGGCTTCCTCTCACTGCCATATGTGGTAGTGAGTGGAAACGCCAACCGGATGCTTCACATTTATACATCCAATGAAATATCTGTCTCATTGTTCTGTCTGTGATGTCGCTTTTGCTCTGTTGCAGTGGGCGCCAGAACTGTGGTGTCAAGACGATCACTTTTGTGTCCGTTTCACATGTGTTACTACAGGTAATACCACGTTTAAACGTTTTAATATCGAAAGAACATGTCATAGCGTGCTAGTTAACAAATCCCTTAAGGTATTATAACATTTGGTTTTATGTGTTCTTTTTGTGTCAAGTCGAGTGAGCGTAACTATTTTATAAGCCACATAGGTAGAGACGTTGGGTTTGGCTGAGTGAATGAACATAATTTAGTAAAGCTAATTTCATTGAAAAAATCAATTTATTTGCGATTTCTGAGTTCGTTATTGGTTTTGTGTAAAATTCACGAGCTGATAAAATGGCGGTGCCCACTGTCTGCGTCAACGGACTTCAGTGCAGGCAGTGAGGGTGCATCAGAGAGAGACGATTTCACGGTCGCACTACTGTTTTGAAGCTTAATGTAATGATTCTCTTATTTTTTGTGTGTAACAATATTCAGACACATTCAATTGTTTTTATCTTTATCTATAATTGTTACTATGGTGTGAAAATTGTAAATACAATTGTTTTTTGTGACTGAAATAATACAGTGAAGAGAAGCTTATTCAAGAAAATAGTTCATAGTACTGCCTTAAACAAACTGCAACCTTGTACTAAATGGTTTTTGAGTCATGTATGCATTTATGTAAATTGCACTTACCTTGTGTAATTTAAAGTGTACAAATTGTGTCTAATGTGAATGAATGAATGTTTTGTTGTCAATGCTTAGCTACCTGATCTATTGAAATTAGATAATTGAACAAGAAAAAATATAAATTATTTTTAGAGAATAAAGAAAGCGCCAGAACTGTCAAGACAAAAATATTGTGTCCATTTCTCTTTATTACTACTGGCCGACTCAGATTATGCCAGAGGCCGGTAACATCAACAGTGAAGACAAACCCAGCCTGCCTCTCTCCTTCCACACTGAGTCCAAACCTACAGTCACTGGGTCCTGATTGTGACAGTGGTGCCCAGTTTACTGCAGGATCTAGAGATGGCATCAGTGAAGCTGGAAGACTGCAGTCAAACACTGGAGCTGAATGTCAACATTAAAGATGAAGAAGAGGAGGAGAAGATTGGGAAATCTGTTTCTCATGGTAAGAGCAGATTATATCTTTAAGTTATCTTCATAAGTTATGACCCAGTCTATTGCTAGGTTGAATTCTATAATTCTGACACTCAAACATCCCTGAAGAACTCAAGACTGTTCTTCGTTTCAACTTCATACTGTGCATTACAAGTTGCTATAGAACTGTTTCAATGAGAAGGTAGATGTTATTTCATGCTACTGAAATCTGCATGGTTTGACACCAGTATTGTCAGCATGTGTTTTATTCACTGGGCTATCTGGAGTGATCAGAGAGTAGACTAAAGAAGTGAAGTAGACAAACTGCCAGTGTTTTGAAGATCTATGAAATGAGTCTGTGTGGTTGCCAGGATTGGTGTCAATTCCATTTCAATTCCAGTCAATTCAGTAAATACACTCGTTCTAATTTCAATTCTCTTCAATGCTTTTCGATCAAGAAAAGTTGGGGTAACACTTTACTGTAGGTGTCCTTATTCATGCATTCATAAAGCCTTTTATAACACCTATATAACACATTACAGTTGACATAAACTGTGATAAGTAGTTTTAAATAGTAATGAGTAACGCCATAAAATGTTACGAAACTAGTTATAATAATAATATTAATAATAATAATAATATGCCATTTAGCAGACGCTTTTATCCAAAGCGACTTACAGTCATGTGCGCATACATTTTTACGTATGGGTGGTTCCGGGGATCGAACCCACTACCCTGGCGTTACAAGCGCCATGCTCTACCAATTGAGCTACAGAGGACCAACAATAATAATGTGTGTTATATGACTGTTTATCCTGTTGTCATATGCACTAATGTCTACTGTTAATAACAATGGTTATTACACAGTCTGCATGACAACTTATGTCATATGCTATTACATGCTACATAATTGTCTGCGTACCAGATGTTATAACGGGGCGTTATATATCATTTACCAAACTCTTTGTCACATTTATAAAACGGGTTGTTTGGATCTTGGATGCTGATTGGTTGATAGCAAGGAGTTATCACCACAATCCACACATTCCACGCATAATGCCTGTTAACGGTTCCATTAGATTTATCAATGCACATCCACTGTCCCACAGCCCAGCCAGGCAATTTATAAACCTAATCTCCCCTGGGAAAAAAAGCGTCTAGACAATATTTCCCCACGCTACTAGCCTGTCGGACCTGTGCAACATGTTGCATTTCCACCGTGCACCATGCATATGAACGTGACGAGTCTGACAGCTTCTCTGATCCAGGCTAATACATTTTTCAGGATCATTATAATGGATTTATCCAAATAATTGGCAATAGCTAAGGTAGTAGCTAAAACAAACGAAAATGCACATCGTTTGCTGTCATTTCAGCTGCTTGATGTGATTGTGTGTTAGCTTTAGTTGACTAGCTAGCTAGCAAAGGAGAATAACTACAATACATGACCAAAAGTATGTGGACACCTGCTCGTCGAACCTCTCATTCCAAAATCATGGGCATTAATATGGAGTTGGTCCCCCCCTTTGCCACTATAACAGCCTCCACTCTTCTGGGAAGGCTTTCCACTAGATGTTGGAACATTGCTGTGGAGGACTTGCTACCATTCAGCCACAAGAGCATTAGTGAGGTCGGGCACTGATGTTGGGCGATTAGGCCTAGCTCGCAGTCGGCGTTCCAATTCATCCCAAAGGTGTTCGATGGAGTTGAGGTCAGGGCTCGTGCAGGTCAGTCAAGTTCTTCCACACCGATATTGACAAACCATTTCTGTACGGACCTCGCTTTGTGCATGGGGGCATTGTCATGATGAAACAGGAAAGGGCCTTCTCCAAACTGTTGCCACAAAGTTGGAAGCACAGAATTGTCTCTAATGTCATTGTATGCTGTAGTGTTAAGATTTCCCTTCACTGGAACTACAGGGCCTAGGCCGAACCTTGAAAAACAGCTCCATACCATTATTCCTCCTCCACCAAACTTTACAGTTGGCACTACGCATTGGGGCAGGTAGTGTTCTTCTGGCATCTGCCAAACCCAGATTTGTCCGTCGGACTGCCAGATGGTGAAGCGTGATTCATCACTCCAGAGAACATGTTTCCACTGCTCTAGAGTCCAGCCCTCTAACCAATTGTACTATTATGTGTGTTTTTCCGCGTTATTTGTAATTTGTTTTGTACATAATGTTTCTGCCATCGTCTCTTATAACCAAAAAGAGCTTCTGGATATCAGGACAGCGATTACTCACCTCGCATTGGACGAAGATTTTTTCTTCAACGAGGCGGTCGCGAAGGATATCCTACAGACACCCGACAAGGCCCAGATCCCCGTCATTCGAATGAGGAAGAGACGTAGATATCGCGGACGCAGATCCGGGTGCCTTGTAAGGATCCGACGGCGAGCGAGTAAACTGCCTCTCCCATCAATCCTACTAGCCAACGTTCAATCTTTTGAGAATAAAATGGACGAGTTAAGATTACGGTTATCCTACCAACGGGACATTAAAAACTGTAATATCTTATGTTTCACGGAGTCGTGGCTGAACGACAACAATGATAACATTCAGCTAGCAGGCTATACGCTACATCGGCAGGACAGAACGTCTGACTCTGGTAAGACAAGGGGCGGCGGTCTGTGTATATTTGTAAACAACAGCTGGTGCACAAAATCAAATACTAAGGAAGTCTCGAGGTTTTGCTCGCCTGAGGTAGAGTATCTTATGATAAGCTGTAGACCACACTATTTACCAAGAGAGTTTTCATCTATATTTTTCATAGCTGTCTATTTACCACCACAAACCAATGCTGGCATTAAGATTGCTCTGAATGAGTTGTACAAGGCCATTAATCAACAGGAAAACGCTCATCCAGATGCAGCGCTCCTAGTGGCCGGGGACTTTAATGCAGGGAAACTTAAATCCGTTCTACCTAATTTCTACCAGCATGTTAAATGTGCAACCAGAGGGAAAAAAACTCTAGACCACCTTTACTCCACACACAGAGACGCATACAAAGCTCTCCCTCGCCCTCCATTTGGCAAATCTGACCATAACTCTATCCTCCTGATTCCTGCTTATAAGCAAAAACTGAAGCAGGAAGCACCAGTGATTCGGTTAATAAAAAAGTGGTCAGATGACGCAGATGCTAAGCTACAGGACTGTTTTGCTAGCACAGACTGGAACATGTTCCGGGATTCTTCAGACAGCATTGAGGAGTACACCACATCAGTCACTGGCTTCATCAATAAGTGCATCGATGATGTCGTCCCCACAGTGACCGTACGTACATACCCCAACCAGAAGCCATGGATTACAGGAAACATCCGCACTGAGCTAAAGGGTAGAGCTGCCGCTTTCAAGGAACGGGACTCTAACCCGGACGCTTATAAGAAATCCCGCTATGACCTCCGACGAACCATCAAACAGGCAAAGAGTCAATACAGGTCTAAGATTGAATCATACTACACTGGCTCTGACGCTCGTCGGATGTGGCAGGGCTTGAAAACTATTACAGACTACAAAGGGAAGCACAGCCGCGAGCTGCCCAGTGACACAAGCCTACCAGACGAGCTAAACCACTTCTATGCTCGCTTCGAGGCAAGCAACACTGAAGCATGCATGAGAGCACCAGCTGTTCCGGATGACTATGTGATCACGCTCTCCGTAGCCGATGTGAGTAAGACTTTTAAGCAGGTCAACATTCACAAGGCCGCAGGGCCAGGCGGATTACCAGGACGTGTACTCCGAGCATGTGCTGACCAACTGGCAAGTGTCTTCACTGACATTTTCAACATGTCCCTGACTGAGTCTGTAATACCAACATGTTTCAAGCAGACCACCATAGTCCCCGTGCCCAAGAACTCTAAGATAACCTGCCTAAATGACTACCGACCCGTAGCACTGACGTCTGTAGCCATGAAGTGCTTTGAAAGACTGGTCATGGCTCACATCAACAGCATAATCCCAGAAACCCTAGACCCACTCCAATTTGCATACCGCCCCAACAGATCCACAGATGATGCAATCTCTATTTCACTCCACACTGCCCTTTCCCACCTGGACAAGAGGAACACCTACGTGAGAATGCTATTCATTGACTACAGCTCAGCATTCAACACCATAGTGCCCTCTAAGCTCATCACTAAGCTAAGGATCCTGGGACTAAACACCTCCCTCTGCAACTGGATCCTGGACTTCCTGACGGGCCGCCCCCAGGTGGTAAGGGTAGGTAACAACACATCTGCCACACTGATCCTCAACACGGGGGCCCCTCAGGGGTGCGTGCTCAGTCCCCTCCTGTACTCTCTGTTCACCCATGACTGCATGGCCAGGCACGACTCCAACACCATCATTAAGTTTGCCGACGACACAACAGTGGTAGGCCTGATCACCGACAACGATGAGACAGCCTATAGGGAGGAGGTCAGAGATCTGGCCGTGTGGTGCCAGGACAACAACCTCTCCCTCAACGTGACCAAGACAAAGGAGATGATTGTGGACTACAGGAAAAAAAAGAGGACTGAGCACGCCCCCATTCTCATCGACGGGGCTGTAGTGGAACAGGTTGAGAGCTTCAAGTTCCTTGGTGTCCACATCACCAACGAACTATCATGGTCCAAACACACCAAGACAGTCGTGAAGAGGGCACGACAAAGCCTATTCCCCCTCAGGAGACTAAAAAGATTTGGCATGGGTCCTCAGATCCTCAAAAAATTCTACAGCTGCACCATCGAGAGCATCCTGACTGGTTGCATCACCGCCTGGTATGGCAACTGCTTGGCCTCTGACCGCAAGGCACTACAGGGGGTAGTGCGTACGGCCCAGTACATCACTGGGGCAAAGCTCCCTGCCATCCAGGACCTCTATACCAGGCGGTGTCAGAGGAAGGCCCTCAAAATTGTCAAAGACTCCAGCCACCCTAGTCATAGACTGTTCTCTCTGCTACCGCACGGCAAGCGGTACCGGAGTGCCAAGTCTAGGTCCAAAAGACTTCTCAACAGCTTCTACCCCCAAGCCATAAGACTCCTGAACAGCTAATCATGGCTACCCGGACTATTTGCACTGCCCCCCCACCCCATCCTTTTTACGCTGCTGCTACTCTGTTAAGTATTTATGCATAGTCACTTTAACTCTACCCACATGTACATATTACCTCAACTACCTCAACTAGCCGGTGCCCCCGCACATTGACTCTGCAACGGTACCCCCCTGTATATATAGCCTCCCTACTGTCACTTTATTTTACTGTATATATAGCCTCCCTACTGTCACTTTATTTTACTTCTGCTCTTTTTTTCTCAACACTTTTTTTGTTGTTGTTTTATTCTTACTTTTTTTTGTTTAAAATAAATGCACTGTTGGTTAAGGGCTGTAAGTAAGCATTTCACTGTAATGTCTGCACCTGTTGTATTCGGCGCATGTGACCAATAAAATTTGATTTGATTTGATTTGATTTGGTGGTGAGCCTTACACCACTCCAGCTGACGCTTGGCATTGCGCATGGTGGTCTTAGGCTTATGTGTGGCTGCTTGGCCATGGAAACCCATTTCATTAAGGTCCCGACGAGCAGTTCTTGTGCTGACGTTGCTTCCAGAGGCAGTTTGGAACTCGGTAGTGAGTGTTGCAACCGAGGACAGACGATTTTTACGCGCTTCAAACCTCAGCCGTCCCTTTCTGTGAGCTTGTGGGGCCAACCACTTCGTAGCTGAGCCGTTGTTGCGCCTAGACATTTCCACTTCACAATAACAGCACTTACAGTTGACCGGGGCAGCTCTAGAAGGGCAGAAATTGGATGAACTGACTTGTTGGAAAGGTGGCATCCTATGACGGTGCCACGTTGAAAGTCAATGAGCTCTTCAGTAAGGCCATTCTACTGGCAATGTTTGTCTATGAAGATTGCATGGCTTTGTGCTTGATTTTATACACCTGTCAGCAACGGGTGTGGCTGAAATAGCTGAATCCACTAATTTGAAGGGGTGTCCACATACCTTTGTGTGTATATTTAAGTGTATCTTATTGACTTGACAATCAGATGGTTGTTGCCTATTTATAAATTATTTATGAAATCATTATTTATTGAGTTTGTTAAGTTATTGTCTCTCGTCATTGAACCACTGTTAGCTAGCTAGCTACATGCCAATGATTTGTTTAGCATAGCAACGTGGAATTAGGGCTGTTGCGGTGACTGTATTACCGCCCACTGGAGTCATGACCGCAGTCAAATTCCCTGCTGCCGTTGGTAATGGTATTCCCATCAAAACTGTGCAAATGAATGGCGCTGTTGGGTACCCTACCAACTGGCTAACGGCCCTCACTAACGGCCTGGTACTCAGCAGTCTATTGTCCCTCAAATCACTCTCTAAACACTTCATGATTGAATTGGAATAATCTGAATGATGAGGAGAAATGGTGATGGGAAGTTAGAGCTCCCTTTCTGAAATGGACACAGGAAATCCCTGAACCCAATATGAATTAATTTTTTTAACCTGTTCCGAAAGGGCCTAAAGGACATCCAATCCGAGGGAAGCAGCAGAAAAGCAACTTAATTCAACCGGAGTTAAGGATACAGAGTGAAACGTTTGTGAAAGGAAATCAAATCAAATTAAATTGTATTTGCCACATGCGCCGAATACAACAGGTGTAGACATTACAGTGAAATGCTTACTTACAAGCCCATAACCAACTATGCAGTTTAAGAAAAAAAAAAAAAAGCAAATAATTAAAGAGCAGCAGTAAATTAAAAATAACAGTAGGGAGGTTATATACAGGGGGTACCGGTACAGAGTCAATGTGCGGGGGCACCGGTTAGTTGAGGTAATTGAATTAATATGCACATGTGGGTAGAGTTAAAGTGACTATGCATAAATAATAAACAGAGTAGCAGCAGTGTAAAAGAGGGGGTTAGGGTGGGGGGGCAGTGCAAATAGTCCAGGTAGCCATTTGATTAGCTGTTCAGGAGTCTTATGGCTTGGGGGTAGAAGCTGTTAAGAAGCCTTTTGGACCTAGACTTGGCGCTCCGTCACCGCTTGCCGTGCGGTAGCAGAGAGAACAGTCTATGACTAGGGTGGCTGGAGTCTTTGATAATATTTAGGGCCTTCCTCTGACACCGCCTGGTATAGAGGTCCTGGATGGCTGGAAGCTTGGCCCCAGTGATGTACTGGGCCGTACGCACTACCCTCTGTAGTGCCTTGCGGTCGGAGGCCGAGCAGTTGCCATACCAGGCAGTGATGCAACCAGTCAGGATGCTCTCGATGGTGCAGCTGTATAACTTTTTGAGGATCTGAGAACCCATGCCAAATCTTTTCAGTCTCCTGAGGGGGAATAGGCTTTGTCGTGCCCTCTTCACGACTGTCTTGGTGTGTTTGGACCATGATAGTTTGTTTGTGATGTGGACACCAAGGAACTTGAAGCTCTCAACCTGCTCCACTACAGCCCTGTCGATGAGAATGGGGGCGTGCTCAGTCCTCTTTTTTTCCCTGTAGTCCATAATCATCTCCTTTGTCTTGAGCACGTTGAGGGAGAGGTTGTTATCCTGGCATCACACGGCCAGGTCTCTGACCTCCTCCCTATAGGCTGTCTCATCATTGTCAGTGATCAGGCCTACCACTGTTGTGTCGTCGGCAAATTTAATGATGGTGTTGGAGTCGTGCCTGACCATGCAGTCATGGGTGAACAGGGAGTACAGGAGGGGACTGAGCAGGAAGAGAGAGTTAGGGGCACAGAGCGAGCCGTTTGTGAAAGGAAGAGAGAGTTAGGGGCACAGAGCGAGACGTTTGTGAAAGGAAGAGAGAGTTAGGGGCACAGAGCGAGACGTTTGTGAAAGGAAGAGAGAGTTAGGGGCACAGAGCGAGACGTTTGTGAAAGGAAGAGAGAGTTAGGGGCACAGAGCGAGACGTTTGTGAAAGGAAGAGAGAGTTAGGGGCACAGAGCGAGACGTTTGTGAAAGGAAGAGAGAGTTAGGGGCACAGAGCGAGACGTTTGTGAAAAGAAGAGAGAGTTAGGGGCACAGAGCGAGCAGTTGTAGGCTATTAGAGAGCCGAGGCCATGCGGTGTGTGTGAATGTGTGTGTGTGAGTAAGACAGTCTGTCTTTACAGAAATAAATCAAATCATTCAAAATAGGCTACTACACCAGAAAGCATGATTTGGCCACAGAGGATCATTTAGCTTCTTTAAAAGAAAAAAGCTGTGGATGGTTTTAAATTGCATAGCCTACAGTCGGAAGGACCCTGCAATTTGGGCGCGCAGCAAATGTCAAGTAGATGATTGTTGAGTTGCGACTGTCATTGAAGCAGAGCGACCCAGCCTGACATATCACAATATTTAAAAATGCAATCGCGGAAAACAGTTTGTCAAAGCAAACAGCTATTGCTTTAAAGAGACAGCAGGTCTCCAGGAACAGGGTTGGAGAGCCCAGGTGGAGGATATATTACATGGATTTATTAGACTTTTTCAAATGTGGATGTTCCAAAGGCGCATCAGCAGCCTGTATGCATGGCAGCCCGGAGATGCTAAACATGTTTATGTTAATTAACGGTCAGTTACCGTGAGACCGGAAGTCATTTGCATGACAGTTACCGGCTGACAAAATGTCATTACCGCCACAGCCCTACGTGGAATGAATAGAATGAGTGACTGGGTCAAAACATCCCAAAATAATTTAACGACCAGCCTGTTTGGTTAGCAACTTCAGAACTAATAACTGCCATTTGCCCGGACTATATCGTGTGTGTTTGAAAATTCACTCTGGAGTGTCAGTGCGTCCAGAGTGCACTCTGGGCAGGAGTACTGTTGCTCCGAGAGTTCTGACCTCGGCTTGACTGCCGTTATAACAGGCTAAAGTTGGCTAGCTTGCTAGCTACTTCCAGACACAAATGAGAACACCTCACCCTGAAAATGTTTCTCACCCTAGCAGAGCTGGTTAATGTTATCAAGAGGTTAGTGACTAACTGTGTTACTGGAAACTATTTAATTCATATTTATAGCTGCTGTTTACTTACACCTGTCATAACATCCCGAGTTCAGGGCGTTCGTAAATTCCTCAGTTATTCTGCGTTTTGGCACTCTCAAACCAGAGTGCTCTGAAATCGGGAGTAGATTGCCAGGGTGAATTTATGATCACACCCATTGTCTGGTGAAAGGATGAAATAATGTTTTTAATGAAAACATGTCATTATTTGCCTTGGGCCTAAGAACAGCCCTCCGGGAGTTATCACACGATAATCCCTGGGTTCTCATGCCTTATTACGCAACTATTACATTGTATGGAATGATGGGCGTCATAACCATGTCATAACCATGACATAACCATGTTATAACCATGTCATATGCCATTATAGTGTGCACTATAATAGAGTGACATTCATCTGAGGTGTTATAAAACAGTGATGAATGTGCTTAATACTGCAGAGTTGAGAGTATCACAAAACCATTCAGGATGTCCAAGAAATATGGGCAAATTGGAGCATAGACATATTTAGTATTTTTTTATTTAGACAAGACAATAAACTACTGAGTTGTATAAGCTGGACCACTTCCAGATATATAAAAAGCTACATTATATTATTATAATAACATGCCAAAAACAATTTTGAACCTAAATGGAAGCAAATATTTTACCACAAAATCACAACAGGATTTGTGAAAGCTTTGTAAAAAGTTAGATGTGCAGGCTATAATAACAATGAGTGCTGTTAATGCATGGGTTAATTACAGTCATTTATCGTACATCATTCTTGGAGTGGAAACGTTGTTTGCCCTAATATCATGCTCAATAAATATTCATAATGTGGCTTAACTGTGTGACATAACCATCAATTTAGTTGTTCACATTTATTCATCCTTTATAGAGCATGAAATACGGTTATAGATGATTTGTGACCAATTGATGTAGTGCTTATGAAGCGTATATTAATGCTTTATGAAGCCTTCATAAGATGCACTTAAAATAAAGCGGGACCAAAATATGTACTTTCTACTTAATAACTTTTCCCACCACTGTACTTGAAGGTGCAGTGGTGGAAAAAGTTATGGGATGGTTGGTGGGCAGCTCTCAGGGAACTGTGGAGGGGTCGTGGATGGTTGGTGGGCAGCTCTCAGGGAACTGTGGAGGGGTCGTGGATGGTTGGTGGGCAGCTCTCAGGGAACTGTGGAGGGGCCGTGGATGGTTGAGGGGCAGCTCTCAGGGAACTGTGGAGGGGTCATGGATGGTTGGTGGCCTGGCAGTTGGGAGCTTGGGCTGGTGGCCGATAGGTCCCTGGTTTGGGTCCCCTATTTGACTTGGTGGGAGACCTGTCGACGTGCCCTTGGCGGGGAGCTTGACCCTGGTTGTTCCTGTGGGTCGCTCTGGATAGGAGTGTCTGCTAGATGACTGAATGTAATGTAAATGTTGAGCGTCTTCACTGCAGGTAGATTGTATGTTTTTAATATTCAATGAAAAAAATGTATTGGTGAATTATACTAATCATGCATTGAACTGCATCCATCTATTCTGCCAACAATGTCTTACTCTATGTCATGGAATGTTGAGTCAAATAAAACCTATTTTTAAAACCTCATAAAGTTAGTTTTGTAGAATATACGGGGAATTGTATATTTTGGACTGCTATTATCATTGTCTGTTTCATATCTGCAAAGTAGTTAAAACGCTGTCAGTTCCACTTGAAGTGCACTTGACGTTGTGTAATTTATAGTGTGCACTGTTTTGTTGTCAATGTTTAGCTACCTGATCTATTGTAATGAGATAATTGAACAATAATTTATTTTTAGAGAATAAAGAAAGTGCCAGAAATGTCAAGACTAATTTTTGTGTCTGTTTCTCTTTATTACTACAGGCCGACTCAGATTAAGTCTGAGGCCGGTAACATCAACAGTGAGGACAAACCCAGCCTGCCTCTCTCCTTCCACACTGAGTCCAAACCTACAGTCACTGGGTCCTGATTGTGACAGTGGAGCCCAGTTTGCACTGCAGGATCCAGAGATGGCATCAGTGAAGCTGGAAGACTGCAGTCAAACACTGGAGCTGAATGTCAACATTAAAGATGAAGAAGAGGAGGAGAAGATTGGGAAATCTGTTTCTCATGGTAAGAGCAGGTTCTATCTAACTACGTTTGTTGTATTCATTTATCTATAAGTTCTCTTCATAAGTTAGACCTCCATAAGTTATGACCCAGTCTATTGATAGGTTGAATTCAGTCATTTTGATATCACATCCCTGAAGAACTCCAGACTGCACAACAAAGCTTGTGTTGTTCCTTCCAACTTCCCACTGTGCATGAAAAGTTGCTGTAGAACTGATTCATTGTGAACTGTTTCAATGAGAAGGTAGATGTTATTGTCAGCATTTGTTTTATTCACTGGGCTATCTGGAGTGATCAGAGAGTAGACTAAAGAAGTGAAGTAGACAAACTGCCAATGTTTTAAAGTTCTATTAAATGAGTCTGTGTAGTTTCTAACCCTTGTGATAGTGAGTTGTGGATGATATGGCTCATAATTGTCACTACTTATTGCAATTAACTGTTATCCACTTTTAGAATAGTTGTATTCCCCTTTTGTATTTTACAGTGTACTTACAGTGCCTTCAGAAAGTATTCATACCCCTTGACTTATTCCACATTTTGTTGTGTTACAGCCTAAATTCAAAATTGATTAAATTAGTATTTTTTTTCTGAGCCTTCTACACACAATACCAATAATGACAGTGAAAACATGTTTTTAGAAATGTTAGCAAATTTATTAAAATTGAAATGCAGAAGTATCTAATTTACATCACACCCCTGAGTCAATACTTTGTAGAAGCACCTTTGGCAGCGATTACAGCTGTCTCGAAGAGCTTTGCACACCTGGATTGTACAATATTTGCACATAATTATTTTAAAAATTCTTCAAGCTCTGTCAAGTTGGTTGTTGATCATTGCAAGACAGACATTTTCAAGTCTTGCCATATATTCTTAAACCGATTTTAATTCAGAACTGTAACTAGACCACTCAGGAACATTCAATGTTGTCTTGGTAAGCAACATTTATGTTTATGTTTATAACATGTAGAGAATGTCTCAACATGGTCTCCTCAGTATTGGTTGGTATATTTGGCCTTGTGTTTTAGGTTATTGTCCTGCTGAAAGGTGAATTTGTCTCCCAGTGTCTGTTGGAAAGCAGACTGAACCAGATTTCCCAATGGTGACTTTAAAACAGTTAGACTGAGGATGGATCAACAACATTGTAGTTACTCCACAATACTAACATAAATGGCAGAGTGAAAAGAAGGAAAGCTGTACAGAATACATGCATCCTGTTTGCAATGAGGCACTAAAGTAAAAATATGACAAAAATAATTAACTTTATATCCTAAATACAAAGCGTTATGTTTGTACCACTCTTCACATGGTGGTGGCTGCATCATGTTATGGGTATGCTTGTCATCGGCAAGTACTTGGGAGTTTTTTTTAGGATAAAAATAAATGGAATAGAGTTAAGCACCGGTTTCCCTCCTCTCCGGCAACTGAATTAGGAAGGACGCCTGTATCTTTGTAGTGACTGGGTGTATTGATACACCATCCAAAGTGTAATTAATAACTGCCCCTCAACCATCCACGACCCCTCCACAGTTCCCTGAGAGCTGCCCACCAACCATCCACGACCCCTCCACAGTTCCCTGAGAGCTGCCCACCAACCATCCACGACCCCTCCACAGTTCCCTGAGAGCTGCCCACCAACCATCCCATAACTTTTTCCACCACTGCACCTTCAAGTACAGTGGTGGGAAAAGTTATTAAGTAGAAAGTACATATTTTGGTCCCGCTTTATTTTAAGTGCATCTTATGAAGGCTTCATAAAGCATTAATATACGCTTCATAAGCACTACATCAACATTTTAGTCATTTAGCAGACGCTCTTATCCAGAGCGACTTACAGTTAGTGAATACATATTTTTTTATTTTTTTATACTGCCCCCCCGTGGGAATCGAACCCACAACCCTGGCGTTGCAAACGCCATGCTCTATCAACTGAGCTACATCCCTGCCGGCCATTCCCTCCCCTACCCTGGACGACGCTGGGCCAATTGTGCGCCGCCCATGAGTCTCCCGGTCGCGGCCGGCTGCGACAGAGCCTGGATTCGAACCAGGATCTCTAGTGGCACAGTTAGCACTGTGATGCGGCGCCTTAGACCACTGCGCCAATTTCAATTTAATCAATTTTTAATTCAGGCTGAAACACAACAAAATGTAGAAAAAGTCAAGGGGTGTGAATACTTTCTGAAGACACTGTATATGAAGTCATATGTATATCACACCAACTGACTGGTTGTTCTGATGTTGTTCACACAGGAGACCATGTTGAGACATTCTCTACATCCAGAGAGCAACAGCAGGAAGATCACAGAGCTAAGAGGTCTCACCACTGCCCACATTGTGAGGAGATTTTCCCAATTCTATCAAAGTTAAAAATACACCTAAAAATACATACAGGAGAGAATCTGTATTCCTGCACTGACTGTGGGAAGAGATTCACAACATCAAGGGCTTTGACAGTTCATCAGAGAATGCACACAGGAGAGAAGCCTTACTCCTGCTCTGACTGTGGGAAATGCTTCATTAAATCATCTAAATTAACCATTCATCAGAGAGTGCACACAGGAGAGAAGCCTTACTCCTGCTCTGACTGTGGGGCGAGTTTCTCCCAATTGGGCCACTTAAAAACACACCAACGTATACACACAGGAGAGAAGCCATACTCCTGCACTGACTGTGGGAACAGTTTCACAACATCAAAGGCTCTGACAATTCATCAGAGAGTGCACACTGGAGAGAAGCCTTACTTCTGCTCTGACTGTGGAAAGAGTTTCTCCCGATTGGATACCTTAAAAAGTCACCAATTAATACATAAAGGACAGAAGCCTTACTCCTGCTCTGACTGTGGGAAATGCTTCATTAAATCAGCTAAATTAACCATTCATCAGAGAGTGCACACTGGAGAGAAGCCTTACTCCTGCTCTGACTGTGGAGAGAGTTTCTCCCGATTGGATACCTTAAAAAGTCACCAACTAATTCATAAAGGGCAGAAACCTTACTTCTGCTCTGACTGTGGGAAGAGTTTCTCTCAACTGGGCAACTTAAAAACCCACCAACGTATACACACAGGAGAGAAGCCTTACTTCTGCTCTGACTGTGGGAAGAGTTTCTCCGTATCGGGCAACCTAAAAACCCACCAACGTATACATAAAGGAGAGAAGCCATTCTCCTGCTCTGACTGTGGGAAGAGTTTCTCCATGTCAGGTAACTTAAAAACCCACCAACGTATCCATAAAGGTGTGACGAGGTGTGAATGAAGGAGTCAGGCGCAGGAGGTAAAATACCGAACTCAAGAGTTTATTCCGTTTACATAAATAAAACGCACCCAGCGTCAAAACGAAACTAACACAAGGGAAATATTCCACCTTAGCAATAACAAATGGAAGAGTAGCTCAACCGAGCTCCTCGATCTCACAATGAAACAATCACTCACAAAGACAAGGGGAACAGAGGGAACACTTATACACATACTAATTAGGGGACTGAGCACCAGGTGTGTGTGATTGACAAGACAAGACATGACAAGTGGAGTGATGAGTATGGGATCGGCAGTAGCTAGTAAGCCGGTGACAACGAACGCCGAAACCTGCCTGAACAAGGAAGGGAGGCAGCCTCGGCGGAAGTCGTGACAAAAGGAGAAAAGCCTTACTCCTGCTCTCACTGTGAGAAATGCTTCAAAACATCAGCTGAGGTAAAAGTTCATCGGAGAACACACACAGGAGAGAAGCCTTACCACTGTGAGTGTGGGAAGAGTTTCTCCAGATTTAATACCTTAAAAACACATCAACGTATACATAAAAGAGAGAAGCCTCATCAGTTGACTCAGACCAGCTAAGATTAAAGTCACTCCATCACTTCATTCTCACCTCATAAAGGAAGTAGTAACAGTGAATTTGATCAATTGAAGAAAGCATAGAACACAATTGTTTCTCACTGTGCAGTGGAAAGGGAGCGTTTTATACAATGTTAGCCTCTACTTTACTGATCAATGTGTTTTGTTAGCTTCTACTGTAGAGATATTGAGATCACCTTGGATTTACCCTTAAGTTGAAAACCCTCTGAGGCTTCTGACATTGAACCAATAGTCTGAGGGTTGACTGTGTGGTACTGCTTCCATCTAAAGTTTTCTGTGGGAATGAATTTGTAGACACAACATGTATCAGACAGAGATGGTGTGATGAGCAGTTTTCAACATTGTCACGTCCTGACCTATAGAACTCTTGTTTGTTGAGTCAGGGTGTGGAATTCTATGTTAGACATTCTATGTTTAGGTTCTAGTTTTTCTGTTTCTATGTCTGGCCAGGTATGATTCCCAATCAGAGGCAGCTGTCGCTCATTGTCTCTGATTGGGGATCATCCTTAGGTAGCCCATTGCCTGCTGTGTATTGTGGGATCTTGTTCCTGTTAGGCTGGTGTGTGTATAGCCATTTGGACTTCACGTTTACGGTGTTTCTTGTTTTGTTGAATGTTTATTTGAGTTAATAAACATGTACGCTTTTCACGCTGCACCTTGGTCCGACCCGTCTCTCAACGTTCGTGACGAGCATACATTTGGCTGGATAATTTTTTGCTACTAAATTACTATTTGTTTAATGATACACTGGCTATGAAATGACTACATGTTTATTAATTTGTCTTTTAAAACTAGATTTGTTATTTTTGTCATTGATGATGTATATGTTTGGATAACTGCATTGAACTTAATTGATCTGCCAATGAAAAATAAAATGTATTTGTGTTGGGCAACCTCCTCTTTTGTATTATTCAGCTGGCTGGAGTGTTTACGGGCATATTCCATCCCTCCCTTTCCCAGTCTGCTGTCCCCACATGCTTCAAGGTGTCCACCATTGTTCCTGTACCCAAGAAAGCAAAGGTAACTGAACTAAATGACCATCGCCCCGTAGCACTCACTTCTGTCTTCATGAAGTGCTTTGAGAGGCTAGTTAAGGACCATGTCACCTCCACCTTACCCGAGAACCTAGACCCACACAGTTCGCATACCGCCCCAATAGATCCACGGACGACGCAATCGCCATTGGACTGCCCACCGCCCTATCCCACCTGGACAATACAAATACCTATGTGAGTATGCTGTTTATTGACTACAGCTCAGCTTTTAACACCATAGTGCCCTCCAAGCTCGTCACTAAGCTCAGGGCCTTGGGTCTGACCTTTTCCATGTGTAACTGGGTCCTAGATTTACTGACGGGCCGACCTCACGTGGCGAGGGTAGTCAACAACACCTCCGCCATGCTGATCCTCAACACTGGTGCCCCCCAGGGGTGTGTGCTCAGTCCCCTCCTGTACTCTCTGTTCACCCATGCCTGCGTGGCCATGCACGACTCCAACTCAATCATCAAGTTTGCTGACGAAACGACAGTAGTAGGCCTGATTACCAACTGCGGCGAGACAACCTACAGGGAGGAGGTTAGTGCCCTGGCGGAGTGGTACCAGGAAAACAACCTCTCGCTCAACATCAACAAACAAAGGATCTTGTTGTGGACTACAGGAGACAGAAGAGGGTGCACGCCCCCATTTTCTTCTTAATCTTCCTTGACCGGGGTCAAAAGTTTAAAGTTCCTCGTGCACATCACTGAGGACCTGAAATGATCTCAGCACACCGACGTTGTGGTGAAGAAGGCGCAACAGTGCCTGAAGAAATGTGGCATGGCCCCTAACACCCTCACAAACTTCTACAGATACACCATTGAGAGCATTCTGTCGGGCTGCATCACCGCCTGGTACGTAAACTGCTCCGCCCTCAACTGCATGGCTCTCCAGAGGGTGGCGCGGACAGCCCAACGCATCACCGGGGCCATGTTGCCTGCCCTCCAGGACATCCACAGCACCCGGTGTCAAAGGAAGGCCAAGAAAATAATTAAGGAGCCTGGTGCTTGCATGGGTACCTGTCCCACTGGACAACTGCATGTCTCCAGATACATGTCCACTATGTAGATCTGGTCAGGTGAGGACGATCTCTCCAGATACATGTCCACTATGTAGATCTGGCCAGGTGAGGACCAGCTCTTCACTTCAAAGTGCGTGTCATCCATCTGTGAATACAACCACCAGAACCAGAGCCACCCGTACATAAAATGTATGCACGCATGACTAAGTCGCTTTGGATAAAAGCGTCTGCTAAATGGCATTTATTATTAAATGTGAAATTTCACGGTAACATACAGTGGGGAAAAAAAGTATTTAGTCAGCCACCAATTGTGCAAGTTCTCCCACTTAAAAAGATGAGAGAGGCCTGTAATTTTCATCATAGGTACACGTCTACTATGACAGACAAAATGAGATTTTTTTTTCCAGAAAATCACATTGTAGGATTTTTTATGAATTTATTTGCAAATTATGGTGGAAAATAAGTATTTGGTCAATAACAAAAGTTTCTCAATACTTTGTTATATACCCTTTGTTGGCAATGACACAGGTCAAACGTTTTCTGTAAGTCTTCACAAGGTTTTCACACACTGTTAATGGTATTTTGGCCCATTCCTCCATGCAGATCTCCTCTAGAGCGGTGATGTTTTGGGGCTGTCGCTGGGCAACACGGACTTTCAACTCCCTCCAAAGATTTTCTATGGGGTTGAGATCTGGAGACTGGCTAGGGCACTCCAGGACCTTGAAATGCTTCTTACGAAGCCACTCCTTCGTTGCCCGGGCGGTGTGTTTGGGATCATTGTCATGCTGAAAGACCCAGCCACGTTTCATCTTCAATGCCCTTGCTGATGGAAGGAGGTTTTCACTCAAAATCTCACGATACATGGCCCCATTCATTCTTTCCTTTACACGGATCAGTCGTCTTGGTCCCTTTGCAGAAAAACAGCCCCAAAGCATGATGTTTCCACCCCCATGCTTCACAGTAGGTATGGTGTTCTTTGGATGCAACTCAGCATTCTTTGTCCTCCAAACACGACGAGTTGAGTTTTTACCAAAAAGTTATATTTTGGTTTCATCTGACCATATGACATTCTCCCAATCCTCTTCTGGATCATCCAAATGCACTCTAGCAAACTTCAGACGGGCCTGGACATGTACTGGCTTAAGCAGGGATACGTCCTGCACTGCAGGATTTGAGTCCCTGGCGGCGTAGTGTGTTACTGATGGTAGGCTTTGTTACTTTGGTCCCAGCTCTCTGCTGGTCATTCACTAGGTCCCCCCGTGTGGTTCTGGGATTTTTGCTCACCGTTCTTGTGATCATTTTGACCCCACGGGGTGAGATCTTGCGTGGAGCCCCAGATCGAGGGAGATTATCAGTGGTCTTGTATGTCTTCCATTTCCTAATAATTGCTCCCACAGTTGATTTCTTCAAACCAAGCTGCTTACCTATTGCAGATTCAGTCTTCCCAGCCTGGTGCAGGTCTACAATTTTGTTTCTGGTGTCCTTTGACAGCTCTTTGGTCTTGGCCATAGTGGAGTTTGGAGTGTGACTGTTTGAGGTTGTGGACAGGTGTCTTTTATACTGATAACAAGTTCAAACAGGTGCCATTAATACAGGTAACGAGTGGAGGACAGAGGAGCCTCTTAAAGAAGAAGTTACAGGTCTGTGAGAGCCAGAAATCTTGCTTGTTTGTAGGTGACCAAATACTTATTTTCCACCATAATTTGCAAATAAATTCATAAAAAATCCTACAATGTGATTTTCTGGATTTTTTTTTTCTCAATTTCTCTGTCATAGTTGACGTGTAACTATGATGAAAATTACAGGCCTCTCTCATCTTTTTAAGTGGGAGAACTTGCACAATTGGTAGCTGACTAAATACTTTTTTTCCCCACTGTAAGTGCGCTGAGAGAAGAGTTTTCACTTAATGTATGCCAAACAAAAACCATTGATTTTCTAAGTTTAACAAACCATATAACTCTATGCACAAGGACTACTTGTCATAAAACCGTCGTGGATGTGGTGGAGGAGTCAAGCGCAGGAAGCAGAGGTTTAGTCCAACAAGACTTTTAATAGTCTCAAAAGCAATAGTGTACACCCCGACCTCGAATAACACGAAGAGGCGAGGGAAAATTACGCACACGCGTAAAACACTAAACATAGAAAAATGATACGGAAAACAAACACGTATCAAAAATACAAGAGGCAACGGAAAAATAACAACACACAATTACCATAGAGCAAAACAAGGAACTTATAAGACACATAATCAACACTCAAACAGACACAGGTGTGACAGACAGACACAAGCAATCAAACACAGAAACATAGAGCGGTGGCAGCTAATACTCCGGGGACGGCGAACGCCGAAGCCTGCCCGAACAAGGAGGAGGAGCAGCCTCGGCCGAAACCGTGACAGTACCCCCCCCTTGACGCGCGGCTCCAGCCTTGGGGACGGCCAGGAGGACGCGGACCCGGGCGCGTGGGATGCCCATGGTGAAACTCAGTCAGGAGGGATGGATCAAGTATGTCCCCCCTGGGCACCCAGCACCGTTCCTCCGGACCGTACCCCTCCCACTCCACGAGATACTGGAGACCACTCCTCCGGCGCCTCGAGTCCAGGATGGTCCGGACCCTGTACGCCGGGGCCCCCTCGATGTCCAAAGGGGGCGGAGGGGTCTCTCCTATCTCATCTTCTTGGAGTGGGCCAGCTACCACCGGCCTGAGAAGAGACACATGGAACGAGGGGTTAATATTTTTATACTCAATTGGCAGTTGTAACCTGTAACACACCTCGTTCAATCTTCTCAGGACTTTGAAGGGCCCCAAAAACCGCCGACCCAGCTTCCGGCAGGGCAGGCGGAGGGGCAGGTTTCGAGTCGAGAGCCAGACTCGATCTCCCGGTGTGTACACCGGCCCCTCGCTGCGGTGGCGATCGGCGCTCGCCTTTTGTTGAGGTATGGCACGCTGCAGATGGACATGGGCAGCGTCCCACGTCTCCTCCGAGCGCCGAATCCACTCGTCCACCGCAGGGGCCTCGATCTGGCTCTCGTGCCACGGTGCCAGGACCGGCTGATAACCTAAAACACACTGGAAAGGTGTTAAGTTGGTGGAGGAGTGGCGGAGAGAGTTCTGGGCCATCTCTGCCCAGGGGATGAACCTCGACCACTCCTCCGGCCGGTCCCGGCAATAGGACCTCAAAAACCTACCCACATCCTGGTTGACACGTTCCACCTGCCCATTACTCTCTGGGTGGTACCCCGAGGTAAGGCTTACCGAGACCCCCAACCGTTCCATGAACGCTCCCCAAACTCTGGAAGTGAACTGGGGACCTCGGTCAGACACAATATCCTCGGGGACCCCATAGTGCCGGAAAACATGGGTGAATAGGGCCTCAGCGGTTTGTAGGGCAGTAGGGAGACCCGGCATGGGAAGGAGACGACAGGCCTTGGAAAACCGATCCACAACGACCAAAATGGTGGTATTCCCCTGGGAGGGGGGAAGGTCGGTTACGAAATCCACCGATAGGTGTGACCATGGTCGTTGCGGAACGGGCAGGGGATGTAGCTTACCCCTGGGCAAATGTCTAGGCGCCTTACACTGGGCACACACCGAGCAGGAGGAGACATAAACCCTCACATCCCTGGCTAACGTTGGCCACCAGTATTTCATGCTAAGACAGTGCAATGTCCGGCCAATACCAGGATGTCCAGAGGAGGGTGATGTATGAGCCCAATAAATAAGTCTATCACGAATCTCGAGCGGGACGTACGTCCGCCCCACAGGACACTCGGGGGGAGTAGGGTCGGTACGCAGTGCCCGCTCGATTTCTGAATCGACCTCCCACACCACCGGAGCCACCAAACAAGACTCCGGCAGTATGGAAGTAGGCTCGTTGGACCTCTCCTCTGTGTCATATCGCCGGGACAGGGCGTCTGCCTTACCATTCTGGGACCCAGGGATGTATGTGATCTTAAAAACGAACCGGGTTAGGAACATGTTCCACCTAGCCTGACGAGGGTTCAATCTCCTAGCTGCCCGGATGTACTCCAGGTTACGGTGATCCGTCAGAACGAGGAAAGGGTGTTGAGCCCCCTCAAGCCAATGCCTCCACACCTTTAGGGCCTGGACTACGGCTAACAGCTCCCTGTCCCCGACATCATAGTTACTCTCCGCCGCACTGAGCTTCTTAGAGTAGAACGCACAGGGGCGGAGTTTAGGTGGCGTGCCGGACCGTTGTGATAGAACTGCCCCAATACCAGTCTCGGACGCGTCTACCTCAACCTGGAATGGTAAAGAGGGATCCGGATGCGCCAGCACAGGAGCCGAGGTGAACAGGTTCTTAAGTTTGACAAATGCCCTGTCCGCCTCAGCCGACCACTGCAAGCGAACCGGACCCCCCTTTAGCAGGGACGTAATGGGAGCTGCAACCTGTCCAAAACCCCGAATAAACCTCCGGTAGTAATTAGCAAAACCCAAGAACTGTTGCACCTCTTTTACAGTGGTTGGAGTTTGCCAATTACGCACGGCCGATACCCGGTCTACCTCTATCTCCACACCAGACGCGGACAACCGATAACCCAAAAAGGAGACGGACTCCTGGAAGAACAGGCATTTCTCTGCCTTGACATACAAGTCATGCTCCAACAGTCGTCTCAACACTCGGCGTACCTGGGCTACATGCTCGGCTCGAGTAGCAGAGTACACTAGGATGTCGTCTATGTACACTACTACTCCCTGCCCATGCATGTCCCGGAAAATCTCGTCAACAAAGGATTGGAAGACTGAAGGAGCATTCATTAAACCGTATGGCATGACGAGATACTCGTAATGACCCGAGGTGGTGCTAAATGCTGTCTTCCATTCATCCCCCTCCCTAATGCGCACCAGATTGTACGCGCTCCTGAGATCCAACTTTGTGAAGAACCGCGCTCCGCGTAATGACTCCGTCATCGTCGCAATCAGTGGAAGTGGGTAGCTGTATTTAACTGTGATCTGATTGAGACTACGATAATCAATACACGGGCGCAATCCCCCGTCCTTCTTCTTCACAAAGAAGAAACTCGAGGAGACTGGGGAAGTAGAGAACCGTATGTATCCCTGTGCCAAGGACTCGGCTATGTAGGTCTCCATAGCCGCAGTTTCCTCTTGAGACAGGGGATACACATGACTCCGGGGAAGAGCCGCTCCGGTCTGGAGATTTATCGCACAGTCCCCCTGTCTATGAGGAGGTAGCCGTGCTGCCCTCGATTTGCTAAACACGAGTGCTAAATCCTCATACTCGGGGGGAATGCGCAGTGCGGGCCCTTGGTTCGGACTCTCTACCGAGGTCGCCCCTATGGAAACACCTAGACATCTCCCTACACACTGGGCAGACCACTCCATAAGAGCCCTCTGTTGCCACGCTATGGTAGGATCATGGGTACTTAACCAGGGAAGGCCCAACACCACTGGGTACGCAGGAGAGTCAATCAGATAGAACTGAATGATTTCCTCATGACCCCCCTGCGTCGTCATAGTCAGTGGTGCTGTGACATCCCTGATCAGACCCGACCCCAACGGCCGGCTGTCTAATGCGTGGACAGGGAATGGAACTTCTACCGGCCGAAGGGGAATTCCTAACCTAGCACAAAATGCTCGATCAATAAAGTTCCCAGCTGCGCCTGAATCTACTAGCGCCTTATGCTGGGAATGAGGTGCCACCTGTGGAAACCTCACAGGAATACTCATGTGACCAACAGAGAGCTCTGGGTGAGTGGGGCGCCTACTCACCTGAAATGACTCCCCAGTGCGTGGCCTGTTGTCACCTCTCCCAGGAGACCCTCCCCAGCACCTGGCCGCAGTGTGTCCTCCACGACCGCAGGTGGTGCAGTGGATGGCCCCCCTCGGGTTCCCTCTCCTCCTCTCTCTAGCGCCAGCACCCCCTAGCTCCATGGGAATCGGCTCGGGGGTGCTAGAGGGTGGACTGGACGACCCCCACTCGGGACGTCCGCGGGTAGCCAGCAGGGTATCCAGACGGATGGAAATGTCCACCAACTGGTCAAACGACAGGTTGGTGTCCCTGCAGGCCAGCTCCCTACGAACGTCCTCTCGTAGACTACATCGGTACTGGTCGATGAGGGCCCTCTCATTCCACCCCGCATCCGCCGCTAGTGTCCGGAACTCCAGTGCGAACTCCTGTGCGCTCCTCTTCCCCTGTCGGAGGTGGAATAGACGCTCTCCCGCCGCTTTCCCCTCAGGGGGATGATCGAAGACAGCCCTGAAGCGGCGGGAGAACTCCGCGTAGGTGATGGTAGCGGCGTCTATTCCCCTCCATTCGGCGTTGGCCCATTCCAATGCCTTGCCGGAGAGACAGGAGATGAGGGCGGAGACGCTCTCGTATCCCGAGGGCGCCGGGTGTATAGTGGCAAGGTACAGTTCTACCTGCAGGAGGAATCCCTGACACCCGGCTGCAGAACCGTCATATGCCCTCGGGAGTGAGAGCCGAATGCCACTGGGTTCCGGTACTGAGAGAGGAGGACTGGCCGTTGGTGATGCGAAGTTGTAAGGGTCCTTGGCCACCTCAGAGTTCACCAATCGGCGCAGGGCGTTGGACACCTCGTCCATGACGGTCCCGAGTTGCTGGATCATGGCGTCCTGGAAATTGATCCGGTCCAGCAGGGATTCGGGTGCCGTCGCTGATCCTGCTGACTCCATAATGGTGTGTTGTTCTGTCATAAAACCGTTGTGGATGTGGTGGAGGAGTCAAGCACAGGAAGCAGAGGTTTAGTCCAACAAGACTTTTAATAGTCTCAAAAGCAATAGTGTACACCCCGACCTCGAATAACACGAAGAGGCGAGGGAAAATTACGCACACGCGTAAAACACTAAACATAGAAAAATGATACGGAAAACAAACACGTATCAAAAATACAAGAGGCAACGGAAAAATAACAACACACAATTACCATAGAGCAAAACAAGGAACTTATAAGACACATAATCAACACTCAAACAGACACAGGTGTGACAGACAGACAAAAGCAATCAAACACAGAAACATAGAGCGGTGGCCTGCCCGAACAAGGAGGAGGAGCAGCCTCGGCCGAAACCGTGACACTACTGTATGTCACGTTTGGTATGGTTACATAAGATGGGTTACTTAAGGCTAAAATTAAAGGAGGCTGGTTTGGTGGGTGTACAACGCGAACGTCTAGCAACCCAAAGGTTGCATGTTCGAATCTCATCACTGACAGCATTTTAGCAACTTTGCAACTACATGCTACTTTGCAACTACTTTGCATGTTAGCTAAACCTTCCTCTATCCCTAACCTTTACCCTTTTAGCTATTCCTTCCCCTAACCTTAACCCTTTAACCTAACTCCTAACCCTTACCTTAACCCTAACCCCTAGCCTAGCTAACGTTAGCAACCTAGCCATTTTGAATTCTTAACATACAGTATCATACGTTTTGCAAATTCGTAACATATTGTACGTTTCGCAAATTCGTAACATTGTACGAATTGCAATTTGTAACATATTGTACGAGTTGCAATTCGTAACATATTGTACAAATTGTAATTAGTACCATATCATACGAAGTAGATAATGGACATCCACATATGTATACAAACTATACGAAACATACATAACATATCATACTAAATGGAGTGTTTATTACGAAATGCTCTGAGACCACATTGCAATTAGTCCTATGGAACGTCAAGGGAACTGTAGCCTACTGTTCAGATGGGTTGAATGGAATCTGGACACTGACTCTAGGTCTATAACCTCTCACATAGCCTTAATATTAACTCAATTTCTTGCAGTAACATGATACACCAATGTATGCAACATTTTTACTCGGGAACAGGAGTGGATAAATTATTTATTTAATAATAATAATAATAATATACCATTTAGCAGACGCTTTTATCCAAAGCGACTTACAGTCTTGTGTGCATACATTTTTACGTATGGGTGGTCCCGGGGATCGAACCCACTACCCTGGCGTTACAAGTGCCATGCTCTACCAATTGAGCTACAGATATTTCTCTCAGCATCTTTATAGAATGCGAATACGCAGTTAGATACCGTCTGTAGAGATGCTATCTTTATCAGCATCATAAAAGCTGATAGTATTTTTCAACCACATAAAATATCTTATCAGAAACATGTTGGGTCGTTTTTACAGCTTTCTAGTACCTTACAACCGGTCAAACTGATTTTTGCACAGTAAATCTTTTAAGAGTTATTGCATTTTCTCCCCGGTCCCTAAACGTCTTTGCTCTGTGAAAGAACCAGAGATGACAGAGAACGTTACTGATGTCAACTAGATTGAAGCATTAATTCTATAGATTTATAACATTATTGTGGTGAGCAAGTCTTTATTTAGTATTCTAGGACAACATCAAGGCCTAATGGCAGTGAGGGAAAAAAGTATTTGATCCCCTGCTGATTTTGTATGTTTACCCACTGACAAAGACATGATCAGTCTATAATTTTAATGGTAGGTTTATTTGAACAGTGAGAGACAGAATAACAACAAAAAAATCCAGAAAAACACATGTCAAAAATGTTATAAATTGATTTGCATTTTAATGAGGGAAATAAGTATTTGAACCCTCTGCAAAACATTACTTAGTACTTGGTGGCAAAACCCTTGTTGGCAATCAGAGAGGTCAGACGTTTCTTGTAGTTGGCCACCAGGTTTGTCCCACTCCTCTTTGCAGATCTTCTCCAAGTCATTAAGGTTTTGAGGCTGACATTTGGCAACTCAAACCTTCAGCTCCCTCCACAGATTTTCTATGGGATTAAGGTCTGGAGACTGGCTAGGCCACTCCAGGACCTTAATGTGCTCCTTCTTGAGCCACTCCTTTGTTGCCTTGGCCGTGTGTTTTGGGTCATTGTCATGCTGGAATACCCATCCAAGACCTATTGTCAATGCCCTGGCTGAGGGAAGGAGGTTCTCACCCAAGATTTGACAGTACATGGCCCCGTCCATCGTCCCTTTGATGCGGTGAAGTTGTCCTGTCCCCTTAGCAGAAAAACACCCCCAAAGCATAATGTTTGACGGTGGGGATGGTGTTCTTGGGGTCATAGGCAGCATTCCTCCTCCTCCAAACATGGCGAGTTGAGTTGATGCCAAAGAGCTCGATTTTGGTCTCATCTGACCACAACACATTCACACAGTTCTCCTCTGAATCATTCAGATGTTCATTGGCAAACTTTAGACAGGCCTGTATATGTGCTTTCTTGAGCAGGGGGACCTTGCGGGCGCTGCAGGATTCCAGTCCTTAACAGCGTAGTGTGTTACCAATTGTTTTCTTGGTGGCTATGGTCCCAGCTGCCTTGAGATCATTGACAAGATCCTCCCGTGTAGTTCTGGGCTGATTCCTCATCGTTCTCATGATCATTGCAACTCCACGAGGTGAGATCTTGCATGGGGCCCCAGGCCGAGGGAGATTGACAGTTATTTTGTGTTTCTTCCATTTGCAAATAATCGCACCAACTGTTGTCACCTTCTCACCAAGCTGCTTGACGATGGTCTTGTAGCCCATTCCAGCCTTGTGTAGGTCTACAATCTTGTCCCTGACATCAATCTATTTTATATTTGAGATTCTTCAAATAGCCACCCTTTGCTTTGATGAGCTTCACCTGGAATGCTTTTCCAACAGTCTTGAAGCAGATTCCACATATGTTGAGTACTTGTTGGCTGCTTTTCCTTCACTCATCCCAAACCATCTCAATTGGGTTGAGGTCGGGGGATTGTGGAGGCCAGGTCATCTGATGCAGCACTCCATCACTCTCCTTCTTGGTAAAATAGCCCCTACACAGCCTGGAGGTGTGTTGGGTCATTGTCCTGTTGAAAAACAAATGATAGTCCCACTAAGCCCAAACCAGGTGGGATGGCGTATCGCTGCAGAATGCTGTGGTAGCCATGCTGGTTAGGTGTGCCTTGAATTCTAAATAAACCACAGACAGTGTCACCAGCAAAGCACCCCCACAACATAACACCTCCTCCATGCTTTACGGTGGGAAATATACATGCAGAGATAATCCGTTCATTTATTCGGGCTGCAATTTCTGAGGCTGGTAACGCTAATGAATGTATCCTCTGCAGCATAGGTAATTCTGGGTCTTCCATTCCTGTGGTGGTCCTCATGAGAGCCAGTTTCATCACAGCGCTTGATGGTTTTTGCGACTGCACTTGAAGAAACTTTCAAAGTTCTTGAAATTGTCCATATTGACTGACCTTCATGTCTTAAAGTAAAGAAGGACTGTCGTTTCTCTTTGCATATTTGAGCTGTTGGACTTGGTCTTTTACCAAATAGGGCTATCTTCTGTATACCCCCCCCCCCCCCCACACAAATTAACTTTTAAGAAGGCACACCTGTTAATTGAAATGCCCTCATGAAGCTGGTTGAGAGAATGCCAAGAGTGTGCAAAGCTGTCATCAAGGCAAAGGGTGGCTACTTTGAAGAATCTCAAATATAACATCTATTTAGATTTGTTTAGCACTTTTTTGGTTACTACATGATTCCATATGTATTATTTCATAGTTTTGATGTCTTCACTATTATTGGGCTCCGGAGTGGCGCAGCGGTCTAAGGCACTGCATCTAAGTGCTTGAGGCGTCACTACAGACTCCCTGGTTCGATTCCAGGCACAAGGGTTTGGCCGGTGTAGGCCATCATTGTAAATAAGAATTTGTTCTTAACTGACTTGCCTAGTTAAATTAAGGTAAAATAAATTCCACAATGTAAAAATAAAGAAAACGTTTTTTTTTTTTACCCCGCGCTATTTATTTTTAGGGATCTTTATTATTGCCAACACCATTATCCTGAAAAATAAGATGTCACCAAAGATTTTTTAATAACTAAACCAAGATCAACTACAGCCTTCCAACGGGACCAAATAAATCATAGTGGGCAGAACAAGCAAGGAGGTGGGCAGAGCCAAGCACGAGCTAGCGAGATCCTATTGGCGCTTTCTAGCATCATCTGCATATATCCGTTAGGGAACGCCTCTGTGAAGCGCGGGTTTGAAATAACTCAATTCGCCTTTGTACTCCTAAACAATGCAATTAAAAAAAACTTTTGCAAAGGGTGAAGTCTACAAGACTTAGTCCACTCTGTTCATAACAGATTTTAGTTTTGGGAACAAAAAACTGTATTCAGATCAGATGTTTCATCGATTAAAAAATGTGCTAAACGTCAGTCAAATTCCATCTCTTTCCATCTTCTCCCACTGCCGGCCAATGGAAACGCACAGCGGATGCCTCACATTTATACATCCGGTGAAATATCTGTCTCATTGTTCTATCTGTGACGTCGCTGTTGCATTTAGGGGGAAAAGGAAGTACAAATAATAATAAAGAAAGCAGCAGAACTGTGCTGTCGAAACGATCACTTTTGTGTTACTACAGGTATGTAAAAGCACGTTTAAACCTTCTAATATTTAAAGAACATGTCATAACATACCAGGTAACAAATCCGTATATTATCATGTTAGGGTATAACGTTTGGTAAAGGTGTTATTTTTTCTGTCAAACCGAAAGAGTCATCTAGCTAGAGGCGTTGGTTTGTCTGAGTGAATGTACATCATTTCATCAAGGTCATTTCATAAAGAATCCATTTATTTGAGATTTCTTAATTCGTGATGCGAGCTGATAAAATGGCGGCGTCCAAATCTGCATCATATTTTTACATTTTAGGCATTTAGCAGACGCTCTTATCCAGAGCGACTTAGTGAGTGCATACATTTTTTCATACTGGTCCCCCGTGGGGATCGAACCCACAACCCTGGCGTTGCAAGCGCCATGCTCTACCAACTGAGCTACACGGGACTACATCACCAGACTTCAGTACAGGCAGTGCGGCTGCATCAGAGGCAGAAGTTGTGTTCGAATACTCATACTTAACTGTACTATTTGTGACGTCATTTAAGTAAATAGTATGCTTATTGGTCATAGTATGTGTTATGTGTATGTGAATAACTCATGTCGTAGAGTTTTTATATTGCAAGCATAATCCTTTACTAAGGTGTTACAGGTCATGACATCCTAATCCGACACTCATAATGCACCTGTTTATATATCCTAGATAGGTGCCCCACTAGCGCAATCTCTGGGTTGGCATTATGCCCATTATCTTAACATATTTCTTTTCATATAGAATTAGCTCGAAGACTTCATACCATTTTAATAACACAGTGAAAATATGTATTTACATTATCAACAAATTTTTTAAAATTATATTTTGAATAAGATACAATTAATTGTCCATCTCTTAAGGGACATAGTCCCCGTACCGCAGGGATGGTCTTATTTTAGCCCATGTCCTAGTTTGTCACACTAGTAGCATATTGGGCACCTCTGGGACGTTGGGCGCCTCTGGGACGTTGGGCGCCCCTGGGAGCCTCAGGGCCTTTCCTTCCTCTTCCACAGCCTCCTGAAATAACTGATAACTGCCCTGGTGGGGTCTTCCTAGTCTCCTCATGTGTCCTACCCACACCATCCAGAGGATATTCACAGTCTTCCCATGTGGCCCTCCTGTGCCCTATGCTCTCCTGAACTGGGCGTATGTCCTTCCGGTTCCTTCCATACTTTCGGCCCTTTACTTCCACTTCATATGACCTTGTTCTGATGTGCCCTATGCATGTGCCAAGACTCCATGTGGCATCCCTGGCATAAGGGGACAGGAGCACTCTGACAGCTTGGCCTTGTTTTATTACAGGCAGATTTTTTGCATGCTGGTCACAGTAATGTTTTGACTTGTCCTGACGTGCACGCTTGTGTGCCTGAACATCCCTAATTGGTGCGAGGAGCTTGGGAGTTGTTGGCAACAGAGAACGAGTGCGTCTAGACATTAAGCGCTGTACAGGACTGCTGCCGAAGCCCTCTGTGGGAGTATTTCTCCATGCCAAAATATCTTCCCACACATCTGTGCCTTCCTGCATAGCCTTTGTGATGAGAGTCTTTGCTATTTTCACTGCTGACTCTGCCTTACCATTACTCTGACTGTGGTAGGGTGAGGAGGTCACATGATGGAACTCCCAGGCTTTTGCAAACAAAGCAACGTTTTGACTCGTGAACTGGGGCCATAACTACACCAATGTCAGGTATGCCATATCTGCTAAACTGCTGCTTACAACAGTCGATGATGCAAGCGGCTGTTGTGTCAATCACTTTCTCCACCTCCCAAAAATCTGAATAGTAGTCCACTATAATCAGAAAAGGAATGTTCTTGACTGTGAACAGATCCATTCCCACTTTAGACCAAGGAGGTGCTGGTATGTCATGTGGCTGCAGCGTTTCCTTTTGCCGCTTAGGTAGATTACCATTACAGATGCCGCACACGGCCACAAAATGATTATTTTCTTGGGTCATGTTGGGCCAGAATACTGAGTCTCTAGATTTCCTGAAACTGGCTTCGACACATGAGTGCCCTGCATGGATACGAGAGAGAATCATCGGGCGTAGAGTTTCTGGCACTACCACCCTGTCGCCTTTGTAGACGACCTCTTCCTGCATTGTGAGTTAGTCTCTGTATGTCCAGTAGTCCCTCACCAGGATGGGCGTACTCTTCCTTGTGTCCGGCCAGCCTCTTAGGATAAAAGACTGAAGCAATTCGAGAAGTCTTGTCCTCTGCTGAATGAACTTTGATAGCATCCCGTGTCTGCGGGGAGATGTTTTGATCAGTAGCATGGTTCACATCTTCAAACTCAGCCTGTAGAGCATATACAGTCTCATTTGTCCGATATTGCAGGTGACTAGTTGTTGGTAGTCCTGCTCTAGACAATAAATCTGCAATGTGAAGCTCTATTCCTTTCTCGTATACTACCTGTAGTTGATAATGCTGAAGCTTTAGCATCATCCTTTGAAGTCGCTTCGGGGCAGACAGAAGAGGTTTTTTGAAGATAAGCGGCTTGTGAGCAGTGTGCACCGTGATAAAGTCCCTACCATGAAGGCATTGATCAAAACGGTCACAAGCGAACACTATGGCTAAGCACTCCTTTTCAACTTGGGCATATCCTTGCTCCGTGGGTGTCAATGTCCTTGAAGCAAATGCAGTGCGCTGCCCCTTCTGCAGGAGGGCTGCCCCTAGGCCTTTGTCACTTGCATCACATTGTAGGGTCACTTCCTCAGAGAGGTCATAATACCTCAGTATTGGTTGGTTTCTTGTCAATTTCTTGATTTGCTCCAATGCAGCATCATGTTGAGGAAGTCATGCCCACAGCACATCTTTATTGGTCAGCTGACGCAATGGCTCACATATGTCAGACAGATGAGGTAAGAATTTGGCTAAGTAATTTACAAAACCAAGCAGTGTCTGTAGGTGGCAGCATTTGCTGTACTGCCTCCACCTTCTTGGGGTCTGGCTTCAGGCCTTCAGCTGTCAAGAGATGTCCCATGTATGTAATACTTGTGAGCCTGAGCTTAACTTTGTCTTTATTCAGCTTTAGATTAATATCCCTTGCTCTTTGTAAGAGCTGAGTCAGGTTGTGGTCATGGTCCTGCACTGCTGCTTCCTTTGTAGCACCACAGCCGTATACCAGGATGTCATCAGCTATGACGCTTATTCCTGGCAGTCCCTGAAGTGCATAATGCTGCCTTCGCTGATATTCCTCAGCAGCTGGTATCACTCCAAATGGTAACCTTGTCCACCGGTATCTACCATTGGGGGTCCAAAATGTGGTGAGGTAACTACTCTCTTCATCCAAACGTACCTGCCAGTTCCCATTTTTTGCATCCATAACCAAAAAGATTTTCGCTTTTGCCAGGCTTGGCAGTACCTCTTCAATGGTATGCATTTGGTAATGTGCCCTACATAAGGCTTTGTTCTGGGCTCTTGGATCGAGGCAGATTCTTATTTTGCCAGGGTTTTCCACCACAACCATGTTGCTTATCCACTTAATAGGTTTGGTGACCTTCGTAATGACACCCTGTTCCTCCATTGAATCAACAGCCTTTAGTATATTTTCCTTCAGTGGAATGGGGATTTGGTGGGGAAACTGTTGAACTGGTCTAACAGACTCATCAACCACCCGGAGGAGCTCTCCTGGCAGAGCCCCCATCCCTTTAAAAACATCCTCAAACTGTTTCAGTATTGCCTCTGATGGGACCTTTTAGTTTTTCTTTAGTGCTGACATGATGAACAACATGTTGGTGGTTGAGCTGGAGCAACTTAAGCTTTTCACACGTTTCTGCTGGAAGGAGAGGCTTTTGCAAGGTTTTCACCACTTGGAACTTTAGCACGTTTCCCCATCATGATTGGCTTGTAGTTCACACTCCCCTACTGGTGTAGGGCGTCAGGTAGCTTAGTGGTGAAGAGCGTTGTGGCAGTAACCGAAAGGTCGCTGGTTCTAATCCCTGAGCCGACTAGGTGAAAAATCTGTCTGTGCCCTTGAGCAAGGCACTTAACCCTAATTGCTCCTGTAAGTCGCTCTGGATAAGAGCATCTGCTAAATGACAAAAAAACAAACAAAAAACAGCCTTAGCCTTGCTTGGTTGTGGCTTTGCATCTCCATTCTGCATTACTTGTATAAAGTCTCTGTAGCCGAGTATATTAACAGTTGAGCCACTGTCTAGCTGGCATTTTATAGTGCTGCTTGTGTAACCGGTGTGAAATGGCTAGCTAGTTAGCGGTGCGCGCTAGTAGCGTTTCAATCGGTGACGTCACTCGCTCTGAGACCTTGAAGTAGTTGTTTCCCTTGCTCTGCAAGGGCCGCGGCTTTTGTGGAGCGACGGGTAACGGTGCTTCGAGGATGACTGTTGTTGATGTGTGCAGAGGGTCCCTGGTTCAAGCCCAGGTAGGGGCGAGGAGAGGGACGGAAGCAACACTGTTTCACTTGGATCATAATCACAGTTATCACATGTCAGTGGGGCAAGCTTTTAAGTTTGTAGACCATTTATCTTTGCCACTTTGAACAGAATTGACACCTGTCATGTATAGCATGTCAGCTTCTTCTTCATCATCATTATGATCACTGCATGTATCCTGTTCTAGCAGATTGAGAGGCTTAACTTCATCATCATTATGATCACTGCATGTATCCTGTTCTAGCAGATTGAGAGGCTTAACTTCATCATCATTATGATCTCTGCATGTATCCTGTTCTAGCAGATTGACAGGCTTAACTTCATCATCATTATGATCTCTGCATGTATCCTGTTCTAGCAGATTGACAGGCTTAACTTCATCATCATTATGATCACTGCATGTATCCTGTTCTAGCAGATTGACAGGCTTACTTCTGTCTTTGTCTGCTCACTATTGCAAAATGGTTCTTTTTTTCCCACAGACTTTGCGTATAACCCCATATGCTGGGCATTTGGCTCTTGCATCCATCTTTTGTATTTTTCTGCCTTGCGTCACTGTCCGATGAATTATGTTTCCATTTTTTGTCGACATGGTCTCTGTATTTGTTCTGAGTGGCTTAATTAACAGATTCTACCTGTTCAGGGACAGTGTTCATCTTTTTTTAAATGGAGCTGTGTCTGTTCGCTTGCTCGTCATATATCTACAGCTTTAGTCAGTGTGAGTTATAGTTGGCGCAGCATACTTGCTCTTACTCTGTAATCTTTACAGCCAATCACAAGTATGTCTCTGATCATTCATCTCTCATTGACCCGAAATTACATGAATCAGACAATTGACGCAGCCTCACAACATGTTCACCAGACGTTTCTGCTTGAGTCACGGGTTAAAAATGAATCCATATCCTAGATAGGTGAACCACTAGCGCCATCTCTGGGTTGGCATTATGCCCATTATCTTACCAGTATGGATATAGTTAGTATGAAAAAAGTTCCCGGATGTCGTACTAAATTTGCCAAAATACGAAGTACAGTCGTGGTCAAAAGTTTTGAGAATGACACAAGTATTGGTCTTCACAAAGTTTGCTGCTTCAGTGTTTTTAGATATTTTTGTCAGATGTTACTATGGTATACTGAGGTATAATTACAAGCATTCCATAAGTGTCAAAGGCTTTTATTGACAATTACATTAAGTTTATGCAAAGAGTCAATATTTGCAGTGTTGACCCTTCTTTTTCAAGACCTCTGCAATCCGCCCTGGCATGCTGTCAATTAACTTCTGGGCCACATCCTGACTATTGACAGCTCATTCTTGCATAATCAATGCTTGGAGTTTGTCAGAATTTGTGGGTTTTTGTTTGTCCACCCGCCTCTTGAGGATTGACCACAAGTTCTCAACGGGATTAAGGTCTGGGGAGTTTTCTGGCCATGGACCCAAAATGTCGATGTTTTGTTCCCCGAGACACTTAGTTATCACTTTTGCCTTACGGCAAGGTGCTCCATCATGCTGGAAAAGGCATTGTTCGTCACCAAACTGTTCTTGGATGGTTGGGAGAAGTTGCTCTCGGAGGATGTGTTGGTACCATTCTTTATTCATGGCTGTGTTCTTAGGCAAAATTGTGAGTGAGCCCACTCCCTTGGCTGAGAAGCAACCCCACACATGAATGGTCTCAGGATGCTTTACTGTTGGCATGACACAGGATTGATGGTAGCGCTCACCTTGTCTTCTCCGGACAAGCTTTATTCCGGATGCCCCAAACAATCGGAAAGGGGATTCATCAGAGAAAATGACTTTACCCCAGTCCTCAGCAGTCCAATCCCTGTACCTTTTGCAGAATATCAGTCTGTCCCTGATGTTTTTTCCTGGAGAGAAGTGGCTTCCTCGATGCCCTTCTTGACACCAGGCCATCCTCCAAAAATCTTCGCCTCACTGTGCGTGCAGATGCACTCACACCTGCCTGATGCCATTCCTGAGCAAGCTCTGCACTGGTGGTGCCCCGATCCCGCAGCTGAATCAACTTTAGGAGACGGTCCTGGCGAGTCCGACGAAAGCGGATACAAATTCATTGCTTTAACTAATTATGACAAATGTTAAGAAAATGTTGAGCAATGTAATAAAGTCATGACTTTTCAAATAAGTTACGTTATGTTGATAATTTGTTAGTGACGCTATCCTTACAGCAGTATGTGCCGGTATGTTAGCTAGTTACCTAACGGTAGTTGGCTACTAATACATGGAACTTGCCAGGCAGTAGCGTGGAACCCATGGCACCTCGGATCTACACTCCTGAGGGAGCTTGCAGGCGGATCATGTGGTTTTGCAAAATGTAGAAGTTTTTCAACAACAATAGTAATTGATACAACGGAGAGAGAAAAACAGATTATGAAGTATCTGAGAACGGTGCCATGGGTGGTGTGACCGGTGGAGCTTTTCTCTTCCTTTTCTGTGCTTCAGTTTGAGAAAAAGTAGTGTTAGACAGAGCATGTTTCATCAAAACCCTTTTCAACTTTTTTACATCAATACCTCTGGAGGCAGCTGCAGGGGTTTTGGAGGAGGTGGAGATGACTTGAGGGCTGGTGCTATGGACTGTAGATATGTAAAGAGAGATTTTTTATTTTTTTACATTGCTGTTTTATAAAACAGATAACAGTCATTTTTTCGTAATTTAGCATGTGTTTACCTGTGGAGGTGGCGGTATTCAAATTGCAGGGGGAAGGGACACCAGACGAGGCGGTGGTGGTGACAGAAAGGGGGGGTGGTGTGCATCGTGGTGGTGGTGGACAAAACTGCCGACGATGGCTTGGAGGAGCTGGTGTTTGTAACGGTGGGGTTGAGGGGCCGACAATGG
The DNA here is from genome assembly GCF_964263955.1 of Coregonus lavaretus. Lineage (NCBI taxonomy): Eukaryota > Metazoa > Chordata > Actinopteri > Salmoniformes > Salmonidae > Coregonus > Coregonus lavaretus. Next base: position 109,849 of record NC_140022.1, read on the forward strand.
TGTGGCCGGGAGAGTAGGCACGTGGCCTTCTTCTGCAGCTGGGGACTCCGGCGGCTCCTACAGGTGTTGCACACTGGGAGGCACTGGTATTGGTGATGCAGCTGTCAGCAGTGGTTCCAGCAGGTGGTCCAGCAGAGGCGATGGCGTCAATGGTCTCATCCATGGCAGCCCTCTCCTGTGCCCTCTGTGTTCTGAGGGCTGCCTGACGCTCTTTCACCTCTGCCTCGGCCCTCTCCTTCTCACCCCTCTCCTGCCACTGGCACGTGTATTCCTCCCCTGTGAGGCATGTGGCGACCACAGGGAGTCTTCTGTATCGGTCCAGCCGATACTTCAGGACAGTAAGGATGTGCACCAGGTCCTTCGCTATCAGCCCCCCCTCTATTAGGGGGTGCTCTTCTAGAGCTAGGGCTGGGAACAGGGGCTGGGACTGGAGCAGGGGCTGAGGGTCCTCCTGTGGTCACTGGGGAGGAGGTGCTGATGGATGGCACAGTGCTGCTGGTTCCAGGAGAGGCGGTGGTGGGACCCGGTAGGGACCGAGATGGCATTAAACGGGACCCTTCAATGGCTGAAGGGTCAAAAGGGAAGAAGCCACACTTCTTAAACCCTTCCACCACATAGCGCATTTCCTTGCATCGCTGGTACGGGTAGCGGAATACTCTGGCAAATTCTGATTTGTTTACCGTGTAGGAGTGGTCAAAATGGCTAAGGTCTCCAGCTACTTTGGAGAACTCAGCCTTTAAAGGGCCAAAGTATGCCACGTCCAGCGGCTGCAGGACATGGGTGCAGTGTGGTGGAAGACAAAGAAGTATAACCCCTTCCCTTAGTGCCACCGCGAGCAAAAATGCTGCTCCCCATATTCGCTCCATTCATTAAAATCACAATTTAACCAACACCCATCAATTTTTTGTGACTACATGGACCTACCATTTGGTTAAGTATTGAAAGCAAACCATATGATTTGAAAGAAACTTATTTTAACTAACATGAAAAGGTGAATGTAAGAAGCGTTCATCATTTCAAATAGGCTAAATGTCATATTAAACAGCATATAAACACTCTAAATGGGTCAGGAGCCAGACAGGGAGCCTAAGAAGGAACATAATATAATTATTTAGGCTATATTATTTCAATGCTATAGCCTACAAAGAAATACATTGTGAAGCATTTGCGAGTGCGACACTAGGCTGGTAGGGAGTCAGGGACATTAAGCACTCAGCATTTAAACAGCATTTTTGTTGTATTAAATCAGTCTATAAATTGCGCATATACAGTGTGTTCAGAAAATATTCAGACCCCTTGACTTTTTTCACATTTTGTTACATTACAGCCTTATTCTAAAATTGATTAAATTGTTTTTTCCCCCTCATCAATCTACACACAATACCCCATAACGACAAAGCAAAAACAGGTAGTTAGACACTTTTGCTAATGTATAAAAAAAACATTTTGCATTTACATAAGTATTCAGACCCTTTACTCAGTACTTTGTTGAAGCACCTATGGCAGCGATTACAGCCTTGATTCTTCTTGGGTATGACACTATGTCACAGATTCTGCCGAGGCTGCTCCTCCTCCTTGTTCGGGCAGGCTTCGGCGTTCGTCGTCCCCGGAGTACTAGCTGCCACCGTTGAATGTTTCTATGTTTGATTGCTTTTGTCTGTCTATTGCACCTGTGTCCGTTTGTGTCTGATTATGTGTTCTATAAGTTGCCTGTTTTGTATTGGTTAGGTTGTGTGTTGTTTTTCGCATGTCAGTTAGTGCTGCGTGTTTGCTCCGTTTGTTGTTTTGGTGTTTACGCACAGTTTGCGTAATCGCTCGCCTCTGTGTGTTTTTGAGGCCGTTTATTGTATTTTTGCCTAGTGGTTAACTAGTAAACTTTGTTGGACTAAGCTTCGGTGTCCTGCGCCTGACTTCCACACCACACTTACATCAGCCCTTGACACACTACAAGCGTGGCACAGCTGTATTTGAGGAGTTTCTCCCATTCTTCTCTACAGATCCTCTCAAGCTCTGTCAGGTTGGATGGTTAGTGTCGCTGCACAGCTATTTTCAGGTCTCTCCAAGTTGTTTGATCGAGTTCAAGTCCGGGCTCTGGCTGGGCCACTCAAAGATATTCAGAGACTTGACTGAAGCCACTCCTGTGTTGTCTTTGCTGTGTGCTTAGGGTCATTGTCCTGTTAGAAGGTGAACATTCGCCCCAGTCTGAGGTACTGAGCGCTCTGGAGCAGGTTTTCATCAAGGATCTCTGTACTTTGCTCCGTTCATCTTTCCCTCATTCCTGACCAGTCTCCCAGTTCCAGCCACTAAAAAACATCCCCACAGCATGATGCTGCCACCACCATGCTTCACCGTAGGGATGGTACCAGGTTTCCTCCAGACGTGACGCTTGGCATTCAAGCCAAAGCGTTCAATTTTTGTTTCATCAGACCAGAGAATCTTGTTTCTCATGGTCTGAGAGTCTTTAGGTTCCTTTTGGCAAACTCCAAGAGAGAGAGACAATTTCACGGTTGCATTACAGTTTTGAAGCTGAATGTAATGTTCATCGGTTTTCTACATGTGTAGTAATATTCAGACACATTCTGTTGTTTCTATATTTATCTATAATTGTTACTATGGTGTGATCGGGAAATACAATTGGTTGTGACTGAAATAATACAATGAAGACAAGGTTATTCAAGAAAATAATTAATAGTGTTGTCTAAAACAAACCTTGTACTAAATGGTTTTTGAGTCATTTATGTATGTATGTGGATTCAGGAAATCTATTATAGGTTAAGTGCATTTACGTTGTGTAATGTGTGTACTTTGTGTCTAATGTGAATTAATGAATGTTTTGTTGTCAGTGCTTAGCTACCTGATCTATTGAAGTGAGAATTGAACAAGAAAAAATATAATATGTTTTTAGAGAATAAAGAAAGTGCCAGAACTGTCCAGACAATAACTATTGTGTCCGTTTCTCTTTATTACTACAGGCCGACTCAGATTAAGTCTGAGGCCGGTAACATCAACAGTGAGGACAAACCCAGCCTGCCTCTCTCCTTCCACACTTAGTCTAAACCTACAGTCACTGGGTCCAGATTGTGACAGTGGAGCCCTGTTTGCACTGCAGGATCCAGAGATGGCATCAGTGAAGCTGGAAGACTGCAGTCAAACACTGGAGCTGAATGTCAACATTAAAGATGATGAAGAAGAGGAGGAGAAGATTGGGAAATCTGTTTCTCATGGTAAGAGCAGGTTCTATCTAACTACGTTTGTTCTATTCATTTATCTATAAGTTCTCTTCATAAGTTAGACCTCCATAAGTTATGACCCAGTCTATTGATAGGTTGAATTCATTCATTTTGATATCACATCCCTGAAGAACTCCAGACTGCACAACAAAGCTTGTGTTGTTCCTTCCAACTTCCCACTGTGCATGAAAAGTTCCAGTAGAACTGTTTCAATGAGAAGGTAGATGTTATTTCATGCTACTGAGACGTGCATGGTTTGACACCATTATTGTCAGCATGTGTTTTATTCACTGGGTTATCTGGAGTGATCAGAGAGTAGACTAAAGAAGTGAAGTAGACAAATTGGCAGTGTTTTAAAGTTCTATGAAATGTGTCTGTGTACTTACTAAGCCTTGTGATGGTTAGTGGAGGATGATATGGCTCATAATTTTCACTCCTTTTTGCAATCAACTGTTATCCACTTTTAGAATAGTTGTATTCCCCTTTTGTATTGTACAGTATACTTGTACAGTATGCCTTCAGAAAGTATTCATACCCCTTGACTTATTCCACATTTTGTTGTGTTACATCCTAAATTCAAAATGGATTACGTTTATATTTTTTCTGAGCCATCTACACACAATACCCCATAATGACAGTGAAAACATGTTTTTAGAAATGTTTGCAAATTTATTAAAATTGAAATGCAGAAATATCTCATTTACATCACACCCCTGAGTCAATACTTTGTAGAAGCACCTTTGCAGCGATTACAGCTGTGAGTCTTTCTGGGTAAATCTTGAAGAGCTTTGCACACCTGGATTGTACAATATTTGCACATAATTAAAATTCTTCAAGCTCAAGTTGGTTGTTGATCATTGCAAGACAGCCATTTTCAAGTCTTGCCATAGATTTTTAAGCCAATTTAATTCAGAACTGTAACTAGACCACTCAGGAACATCCAATGTTGTCTTGGTAACCAACTCCAGTGTATATTTGGCCTTGTGTTTTAGGTTATTGTCCTGCTGAAAGTTGAATTTGTCTCCCAGTGTCTGTTGGAAAGCAGACTGAACCAGGTTATCCTCTAGGATTTTGCCGGTGCTTAACTCTATTCCGTTTATTTTTATCCAAAACAAACTCCCAAGTCCTTGCCGATGACAAGCATACCCATAACATGATGCAGCCGCAACCATGCGAAGAGTGAAGAGTGGTACTCCGTAATGTGTTGTGTTGGATTTGCCCCAAACATAACGCTTTGTATTCAGGATATAAAGTTAATTATTTTTGCCACATTTTTACTTTAGTGCCTCATTGCATTGCAAACAGGATGCATGTATTCTGTACAGCTTTCCTTCTTTTCACTCTGTCATTTATGTTAGTATTGTGGAGTAACTACAATGTTGTTGATCCATCCTCAGTCTAACTATTTTAAAGTCACCATTGGCATCATGGTGAAATCCCTGAGCGATTTCCCTCCTCTCCGGCAACTGAGTTAGGAAGGACACCTGTATCTTTGTAGTAACTCGGTATATTGATACACCATCCAAAGTGTAATTAATAACTTCACCATGCTCAAAGGGATATTCAATGTCTGCTTTTTAGTTCCATCTGTCCTCCAACTGGCCGTTTAGAATCTACAGATGTGGTATTCATATTCAGATGCTAGAGAGTCGTAGTAGAATTCATCTTGGTACAACAACATCCAATATCTAGTCAAAGTCGCTTTGGATAAAAGCGTCTGCTAAATGGCTTATTATTATTATTATTATTATGTATCCATGGCTGTGTATATGTGTGGTATTAGGGTATTGCATGTAGGCCAATGACACAAACTCTCAATTTAATCCATTTTAAATTCAGGCTGAAACACAACAAAATGTAGAAAAAGTCAAGGGGTGTGAATACTTTCTGAAGACACTGTATATGAAGTCATATGTACAGTGGGGAAAAAAAGTATTTAGTCAGCCACCAATTGTGCAAGTTCTCCCACTTAAAAAGATGAGAGAGGCCTGTAATTTTCATCATAGGTACACGTCAACTATGACAGACAAAATGAGGAAAAAAAATCCAGAAAATCACATTGTAGGATATTTAATCAATGTATTTGCAAATTATGGTGGAAAATAAGTATTTGGTCAATAACAAAAGTTTCTCAATACTTTGTTATATACCCTTTGTTGGCAATGACACAGGTCAAACGTTTTCTGTAAGTCTTCACAAGGTTTTCACACACTGTTGCTGGTATTTTGGCCCATTCCTACATGCAGATCTCCTCTAGAGCAGTGATGTTTTGGGGCTGTCGCTGGGCAACACGGACTTTCAACTCCCTCCAAAGATTTTCTATGGGGTTGAGATCTGGAGACTGGCTAGGCCACTCCAGGACCTTGAAATGCTTCTTACGAAGCCACTCCTTCGTTGCCCGGACGGTGTGTTTGGGATCATTGTCATGCTGAAAGACCCAGCCACGTTTCATCTTCAATGCCCTTGCTGATGGAAGGAGGTTTTCACTCAAAATCTCACTATACATGGCCCCATTCATTCTTTCCTTTACACAGATCAGTCGTCCTGGTCCCTTTGCAGAAAAACAGCCCCAAAGCATGATGTTTCCACCCCCATTCTTCACAGTAGGTATGGTGTTCTTTGGATGCAACTCAGCATTCTTTGTCCTCCAAACACGACGAGTTGAGTTTTTACCAAAAAGTTATATTTTGGTTTCATCTGACCATATGACATTCTCCCAATCCTCTTCTGGATCATCCAAATGCACTCTAGCAAACTGCAGATGGGCCTGGACATGTACTGGTTTAAGCAGGGGGACACGTCTGGCACTGCAGGATTTGAGTCTCTGGCGGCGTAGTGTGTTACTGATGGTAGGCTTTGTTACTTTGGTCCCAGCTCTCTGCAGGTCATTCACTAGGTCCCCCCGTGTGGTTCTGGGATTTTTGCTCACCGTTCTTGTGATCATTTTGACCCCACGGGGTGAGATCTTGCGTGGAGCCCCAGATCAAGGGAGATTATCAGGGGTCTTGTATGTCTTCCATTTCCTAATAATTGCTCCCACAGTTGATTTCTTCAAACCAAGCTGCTTACCTATTGCAGATTCAGTCTTCCCAGCCTGGTGCAGGTCTACAATTTTGTTTCTGGTGTCCTTTGACAGCTCTTTGGTCTTGGCCATAGTGGAATTTGGAGTGTGACTGTTTGAGGTTGTGGACAGGTGTCTTTTATACTGATAACAAGTTCAAACAGGTGCCATTAATACAGGTAACGAGTGGAGGACAGAGGAGCCTCTTAAAGAAGAAGTTACAGGTCTGTGAGAGCCAGAAATCTGGCTTGTTTGTAGGTGACCAAATACTTAATTTCCACCATAATTTGCAAATAAATTCATTAAAAATCCTACAATGTGATTTTCTGGGAAAAAAATTCTCTATTTGTCTGTCATAGTTGACGTGTACCTATGAAGAAAATTACAGGCCTCTCTCATCTTTTTAAGTGGGAGAACTTGCACAATTGGTGGCTGACTAAATACTTTTTTTCCCCACTGTATATCACACCAGCTGACTGGTTGTTCTGATGTTGTTCACACAGGAGACCATGTTGAGACATTCTCTACATTCAGAGAGCAACAGCAGGAAGATCACAGAGCGAAGAGGTCTCACCACTGCCCACATTGTGAGGAGATTTTCCCATTTCCATCAAAGCTAAAAATACACCTACAAATACACACAGGAGATAATCTGTATTCCTGCACTGACTGTGGGAAGAGCTTCACAACATCAATGGCTTTGACAGTTCATCAGAGAATGCACACAGGAGAGAAGCCTTACTCCTGCTCTGACTGTGGGAAGAGTTTCTCCCAATTGGGCCACTTAAAAACACACCAACCTATACACACAGGAGAGAAGCCATACTCCTGCACTGACTGTGGGAAGAGCTTCACAACATCACAAGCTCTGACAATTCATCAGAGAGTGCACACTGGAGAGAAGCCTTACTCCTGCTCTGACTGTGGGAAGGGTTTCTCCCGAATGGATACCTTAAAAAGTCACCAATTATTACATAAAGGACAGAAGCCTTACTCTTGCTCTGACTGTGGGAAATGCTTCATTAAATCAGCTAAATTAACCTTTCATCAGAGAGTGCACACTGGAGAGAAGCCTTACTTCTGCTCTGACTGTGGAAAGAGTTTCTCCCGATTGGATACCTTAAAAAGTCACCAATTAATACATACAGGACAGAAGCCTTACTCCTGCTCTGACTGTGGGGTGAGTTTCTCCCAATTGGGCAACTTAAAAACACACCAACGTATACACACAGGAGAGAAGAAAAACTCCTGCACTGACTGTGGGGCGAGTTTCTCCCAATTGTGCCACTTAAAAACACACCAACGTATACACACAGGAGAGAAGCCATACTCCTGCACTGACTGTGGGAAGAGCTTCACAACATCACAAGCTCAGACAGTTCATCAGAGAGTACACACTGGAGAGAAGCCTTACTCCTGCTCTGACTGTGGGAAGAGTTTCTCCCAATTCCATACCTTAAAAAGTCACCAACTAATACATAAAGGACAGAAGCCTTACTCCTGCTCTGACTGTGGGAAATGCTTCATTAAATCATCTCAATTAACCATTCATCAGAGAGTGCACACTGGAGAGAAGCCTTACTTCTGCTCTGACTGTGGAAAGAGTTTCTCCCGATTGGATACCTTAAAAAGTCACCAATTAATACATAAAGGACAGAAGCCTTACTCCTGCTCTGACTGTGGGAAATGCTTCATTAAATCAGCTAACTTAACCATTCATCAAAGAGTGCACACTGGAGAGAAGCCATACTCCTGCACTGACTGTGGGAAGAGCTTCACAACATCAAGGGCTCTGACAGTTCATCAGAAAATGCACACTGGAGAAAAGCCTTACTTCTGCTCTGACTGTGGAAAGAGGTTCTCCCGAATGGATACCTTAAAAAGTCACCAATTAATACATAAAGGACAGAAGCCTTACTCCTGCTCTGACTGTGGGAAATGCTTCATTAAATCAGCTAAATTAACCATTCATCAGCGAATGCACACAGGAGAAAAGCCTTACTCCTGCTCTGACTGTGGAAAGAGTTTCTCCCGATTAGATAACTTAAAAAGTCACCAATTAATACATAAAGGAGAAAAGCGTTACTCCTGCTCTGACTTTGGGAAATGCTTCAAAACATCAGGTAAAAGTTAATCGTTGAACACACACAGGAGAGAAGCCTTACCACTGTGACTGTGGGAAGAGTTTCTCCAGATTGAATACCTTAAAAACACACCAACATATACATAAAGGAGAGAAGCCTCATCAGGTCTCTCAGACCAGTTAAGATTAAAGTCACTCCATCACTTCATTCTCACCTCATAAAGGAAGTGGTAACAGTGAATTTGATAACAGTAAGAAAGCGTATGTGAGGGAAAAAGTGCGTATTTACCTGCTTTGTTGATTATATCTGTATGAATGTTGATAGTTAACAACTATGTGCTTGGCAATTGTAAGATGTCTTACTGTTGCTAGGGGATTTCATAACTACTGTGCTTTTCATAAGGATGGTTCCCTTTAGCTCCCCACAGCTGGTCTAGGCGTATAGTCAAGGACATAGTGTGATTTGGGATAGAGATAGCGTGAGGAACAGAACAGACCTGTTATTGTTTTCAATTATCTTTGCTTCTGAGAAACTTGGTCACGTGGCCAAAGACAAAGAGCCTCTCAGAGTGACCACAGTTTTTCAGTCCATTCTGTTATTTTCGTATCTTTCAAGGGCAGTGTGGAGATATGAAGAGAACAGAGGCTAGCTTGAGCAGAAAGGAGTAACAGAACGTTATCACTTGTTTGTGCTGTATGATCTCACACACCCGATACACATAACCACAAGATGAACACAAGGTAGCTCGTGATGCCCCGATCTGCCAGGGAGGGGTGGAACCAACCATTACACAGCATTTTTAGGTCTACTATATAAGACCTCTGTATTTTCTGTATTATTGGGCACTCAACAGATTTGTTGACCAGCTCCATTATTGCAATTCTTAAATAAAGCTGGAAGTTAGTTTGTTGGAAGAAATCTCTGTCTCTCCCCATTTGGTTAGAATTTCCACCACAAGTAGCACACCATTGCTTCTCACTGTGCAGTAGAAAGGGAGCGTTTTAAACAATGTTAGCCTCTACTTTACTGATCAATGTGTTTTGTTAGCTTCTACTGTAGAGATATTGAGATCACCTTGGATTTACCCTTAAGTTGAATACCCTCTGAGGCTTCTGACATTGAAACAATAGTCTGAGGGTTGACTGTGTGGTACTGCTTCCATCTAAAGTTTTCTGTGGGAATGAACTTGTAGACACAACATGTATCAGACAGAGATGGTGTGATGAGCAGTTTTCAGCATACATTTGGCTGGATTATTTTTCGCTACTAAATTACTATTTGTTTAATGGTACACTGGCTATGAAATGACTACATTTATTTATGAAATGTGTCTTTTAAAACTGTGTTTGGATGACGAATGTGTTTGGATAACTGCATTGAACTTAATGATCTGCAAATGAAAAATAAAGTTTGTACATGTATTTGTGTTGGTGTTAAGTTTGCATCTTCAAAGTGGTAGGCATGTTGTGTAAATCAAATGATACAAACCCCCCAAAAATCCATTTTAATTCCAGGTTGTAAGGCAACAAAATAGGAAAAATATTCAAACCCTTTACTCAGTACTTTGTTGAAGCACCTTTGGCAGCGATTACAGCCTCAAGTCTTCTTGGGTATGAAGCTACAAGCTTGGCACACCTGTATTTGAAGAGTTTCTCCCATTCTTCTCTGCAGATCCTCTCAAGCGCTGTCAGGTTGGATGGAGAGCATTGCTGCACAGCTATTTTCAAGTCTCTGTAGCTCAGCTGGTAGAGCACGGCGCTTGTAACGCCAAGGTAGTGGGTTCGATCCCCGGGACCACCCATACACAAAAATGTATGCACGCATGACTGTAAGTCGCTTTGGATAAAAGCGTCTGCTAAATGGCTTTAAAAAAAAAAAAAAAAAAAGTTTGATCGGGTTCAAGTCCGGGCTATTGCTGGGCCACTCAAAGACTTGTTCCAAAGCCACTCATGCGTTGTCTTTGCTGTGTGCTTAGGGTCCTGTTGGAAATTCAACCTTCGCACCAGTCTGAGGTTCTGAGCACTCTGGAGCAGGTTTTCATCAAGGATCTCTCTGTACTTTGCTCCTTTCATCTTTCCCTCAATAGTGATTTGTCTCCCAGTCCCTGCCGCTGAAAAACATCCCCACAGCATGATGCTGCCACCACCATGCTTCACCGTAAGGATGGTGCCAGGTTTCCTCCAGACGTGACGCTTGGCATTCAGGCCAAAAAGTTCAATCTTGGTTTCATCAGACCAGAGAATCTTGTTTCTCATTGTCTGAAAGTCCTTTAGGTGCTGTCCTGTGCCTTTTACTGAGTAGTGGCTTCCGTCTGGCCACTCTACCATAATGGCCTGATTGGTGGAGTGCTTCAGAGATGGTTGTCCTTCTGAATGGTTCTCCCATCTCCACAGAGGAACTCTGGAGCTCTGTCAAAGTGACCATCGGGTTCATGGTCACCTCCCTGACCAAGGCCCTTCTCCCCCGATTGCTCAGTTTGGCCGGGCGGCTAGCTCTAGGAAGAGTCTTGGTGGTTCCAAACTTTTTCCATTCAGGAATGATGGAGGCCACTGTGTTCTTGGGGACCTTCAATAGTGCAGAAATGTGTTGGTACCCTTCCACAGATCTGTGCCTCGACACAATCCTACGGACAATTCCTTCAACCTCAAGGCTTGGTTTTTGCTCTGACATGCACTTTCAACTGTGGGACCTTATATAGACAGGTTTGTGCCTTTCCAAATCATGTCCAATCAATTGAATTTACCACAGGTGGACTCCAATCAAGTTGTAGAAACATCTCAAAGATAATCAATGGAAACAGGATGCACCTGAGCTCAATTTCGAGTCTCATAGCAAAGGGTCTGAATACTTATGTAAAAAAGGTATTTCAGTTTTTTATTTTTAATGCATTTGCAAAAAATGTCCATATGAGGTATTGTGTGTAGATTGATGAGGATTTTTTTTTATTGAATCCATTTTAGAATAAGGCTGTAACGTAACAATGTGGCAAAAGTCAAGGGGTCTGAAAACTTTACGAATGCGCAGTATGTGAGAACCAGCTCTTCACTTCAAAGTGCATGTCATCCATCTGTGAATAGACCACCCATACATCAAATGTATGCACGTTTGACTAAGTCGCTTTGGATAAATGGCATTTACTATTATTATTATTCAATTATTAAATGTGCAATTTCAAGTTTTCACTTAAAATGTATGCCAAACAAAAACCATTGATTTTCAAAGTTTAACAAACCATATACAGTACCAGTCATAGGTTTGTACACACCTACTCATATAAGGGTTTAATTTATTTTTACTATTTTCTACATTGTAAAATAATAGTGAAGACATCAAAACTATCCAGGCTCTGTCGTAGCCGGCTGCGACCGGGAGACCCATGGGGCGGCGCATAATTGGCCCTGCGTCGTCCAGGGTAGGGGAGGGAATGGCCGGCAGGGATGTAGCTCAGCATGGTGTTTGCAACGCCAGGGTTGTGGGTATGAAAATTAAAAAAATAATGTATGCACTCACTAACTGTAAGTCGCTCTGGATAAGAGCGTCTGCTAAATGACTAAAATGTAATGAAATAACCCATATGGAATCATGTAGTAACCAAAAAAGTGTTAAACATATCAAATATATATATTTTAGATTCTTCAAAGTAGCCACCCTTTGCCTTGAAGTAGATTTTATTTATTCTCGGTACCGGACCTCCTGGACACACGCGTGCACCAAAAACACATGTATCATCAGCACCCCAGTACGTTCTGTCTCCCTAGGCCAGACAAAACAATGGCCACCTGCTGAACTAGAACAGCGTACAGCAGTGGTCTTCAATAGGTTTGGTCTTGGGACAAAAAATTGTCTCAGCTAATGGTCGGCAGAACAGCACATATTAGCAGCCCAATTCGTAGGCCTACGCTAGAAATTAAACACAATTTTAACACATCTGGTTAGTAGGCTATATAATCAGTTCAATGTCAATAACATCTCCTAATATTTTCTATCTGATTACACTGATAAAATCACCATTGCCTCTAAATTAGTTGTCTCTATTTATTTGCGTGTGGATTGAAGTTTCAGGAAAGAACGGACAGAGAAATAGCCATTCTTACCTTCTTGTCATTAGGTGAAGTCGAATTAAAATGAAAACAATTGTTTAAATTAATTACTTTCAGCACCATTTGCTGTCCACCTCTGTTTGATTATGCCGCTCCAAAGCTGATGTCTGCCCGTTTGCCTTTTTAGTTGACTTTCTCTTGCACGCTCTCTCTCTCTCCTCATTAATACGTTAATGATTTTAAAAGTCTGTCATGACATTGTAATACATTTGGTCTCCAGTCTATCGGCTACAGAAAAACCTCATAGGGTAGGCTACTACTCTTTCTACCGTATGCTACATAATATACGTTAAAAGGAATTTGTTGGAGCGTTGGTGGAGAGCCGTAGCGCTGTGTCTCTCCAAGAGCATCCTGGACAAGCTCAATATTTTGCGCTCCTGCCTTTGGCAAAGTGAGCACTGCTTATCATGGAAACCATGTGTTTGATGTATTTGATACCATTCCACCTATTCCGCTCCAGCCATTACCACGAGCCTATCCTCCCCAATTATGGTGCCACCAACCTCCTGTAGTAGGTTTATGGCAGATGGGCGTAAGCATCTGCCTCTGATTCCAAAGGTTGTATGTTCGAATCCAGCGATTAGTAAGTTATTTTTGTTTTAAGCCTTCCCCAAACTTTAACCCTTACCTTAAACATTCAGAGTTAATGCCTCATCTTAAGAATTTTGAGTTAATGTCTAAACTTAACCCTAACCTTTAAAATTCTGAGTTAATTCCTAAACTTAACCTTAAACACTTTAAAATGTGACATTTGGAACAACTTCGAAATGTGATGTTCGAGAGACATTTAATTCTGGTGTGAGACTGTGAGAGCTGGTAGGATTTAGAATAATTGCAGTTTAGTTCATTATCTAGCTAGGTACGTGTAAAACTGACAGTCTGGCTGTAAAACCAACAAGCTAGCTAGCTAGACACTCACTTACCATGCTTTTCAGGACTGCTCGACATTCCTCTTGCTAATCCCAGGCCAACTCCTTCTTACCTACTCCAGTCTCTCGGGCCTTCATCTAGGTTCTAAACTTTATGGATGTAGACAGTCCGGTGCCTTATTGTCAAAATGCAACCCACTCGTTACATAGCCAACTGGTGCAGTCAATGGCTCAATCTTCCAAAGCTGTTCACTGGAACAGCAGCATCGATTTTATATAAAAAGACCAATGTTGAATAAAAAACAAAGTGATATATTGATACATCAACTGCCTTCAGAAAGCATGCAGAGTGCATTACCTTTTCCACATTTTGTTACGTTACAGCCTTATTCTAAAATGGATAAAAAAATAAAACATCCTCAGCAATCTACACACAATACCCCATAATGACAAAGCGAAAACAGGTTTTTAAATATCTTTGCTCATTTATACAGGTGCATCCTGTTTCCATTGATCATCCTTGAGATGTTTCTACAACTTGATTGGAGTCCACCTGTAGTAAATTCAATTGATTGGACATGATTTGGAAAGGTACACACCTGTCTATATAAGGTCCCACAGTTGACAGTGCATGTCAGAGCAAAAACCAAGCCATGAGGCGAAGGAATTGTCCATAGAGCTCCGAGACAGGATTGTGTCGAGGCACAGATCTGGGGAAGGGTACCAAAACATTTCTGCACTATTGAAGGTCCCCAAGAACACAGTGGCCTCCATTATTCTTAAATGGAAGAAGTTTGGAACCACCAAGACTCTTCCTAGAGCTAGCCGCCCGGCCAAACTGAGCAATCGGGGGAGAAGGGCCTTGGTCAGAGAGGTGACCAAGAACCCGATGGTCACTCTGACAGAGCTCTAGAGTTCCCCTGTGGAGATGGGAGAACCTTTCAGAAGAACAACCATCTCTGCAGCACTCCACCAATTAGGCCTTCATGGTAGAGTGGCCAGACGGAAGCCACTCCTCTGTAAAAGGTAAATGACAGCCCGCTTGGAGTTTGCCAAAAGGCACCTAGAGGACTCTCAGACCATGAGAAACCAGATTTTCTGGTCTGATGAAACCAAGATTGAACTCTTTGGCCTGAATGCCAAGCGTCATGACTGGAGGAAACCTGGTACCATCCCTACGGTGAAGAAAATCTCGTCAACAAAGGATTGGAAGACTGAAGGAGCATTCATTAACCCGTATGGCATGACGAGATACTCGTAATGACCCGAGGTGGTGCTAAATGCTGTTTTCCATTCATCCCCCTCCCTAATGCGCACCAGATTGTACGCGCTCCTGAGATCCAACTTTGTGAAGAACCGCGCTCCGCGTAATGATTCCGTCATCGTCGCAATCAGTGGAAGTGGGTAACTGTATTTAACTGTGATCTGATTGAGACTACGGTAATCAATACACGGGCGCAATCCCCCGTCCTTCTTCTTCACAAAGAAGAAACTCGAGGAGACCGGGGAAGTGGAGGACCGTATGTATCCCTGTGCCAAGGACTCGGCTATGTAAGTCTCCATAGCCGCTGTTTCCTCTTGAGACAGGGGATACACACGACTCCGTGGAAGAGCCGCTCCTGTCTGGAGATTTATCGCACAGTCCCCTTGTCTATGAGGAGGTAGCCGTGTTGCCCTCGATTTGCTAAACACGAGTGCTAAATCCTCATACTCAGGGGGAATGCGCAGTGCGGGCACTTGGTTCGGACTCTCTACCGAGGTCGCCCCTACGGAAACACCTAGACATCTCCCTACACACTGGGCAGACCACTCCATAAGAGCCCTCTGTTGCCACGCTATGGTAGGATCATGGGTGCTTAACCAGGGAAGGCCCAACACCACGGGGTACGCAGGAGAGCCAATCAGATAAAACTGAATGATCTCCTCATGACCCCCCTGCGTCGTCATCGTCAGTGGTGCTGTGACCTCCCTGATCAGGCCCGACCCCAACGGCCGGCTGTCTAATGCGTGGACAGGAAATGGAGCTTCTACCGGCCGAAGGGGAATTCCTAACCTACAACAAAATGCCCGATCAATAAAGTTCCCAGCTGCGCCTGAATCTACTAGCGCCTTATGCTGGGAATGAGGTGCCACCTGTGGAAATCTCACAGGAATACTCATGTGACCAACAGAAAGCTCTGGGTAAGTGGGGCGCCTACTCACCTGAAATGACTCCCCAGTGCGTGGCCTGTTGTCACCTCTCCCAGGAGACCCTCCCCAGCACCTGGCCGCGGTGTGTCCTCCACGACCACAGGTGGTGCAGGGGATGGCCCCCCTCGGGTTCCCTCTCCTCCTCTCTCTAGCGCCAGCACCCCCGAGCTCCATGGGAATCGGCTCGGAGGTGCTGGAGGGTGGAATGGACGACCCCCACTCGGGACGTCCGCGGGTAGCCAGCAGGGTGTCTAGACGGATGGAAATGTCCACCAACTGGTCGAACGACAGGTTGGTGTCCCTGCAGGCCAGCTCACGACGAACGTCCTCTCGTAGGCTACACCGGTAGTGGTCGATGAGGGCCCTCTCATTCCACCCCGCATCCGCCGCTAGTGTCCGGAACTCCAGTGCGAACTCCTGTGCGCTCCTCTTCCCCTATCGGAGGTGGAATAGACGCTCTCCCACCGCTTTCCCCTCAGGTGGATGATCGAAGACAGCCCTGAAGCGGCGGGAGAACTCCGTGTAGGTGATGGTTGCGCCGTCTATTCCCCTCCATTCGGCGTTGGCCCACTCCAACGCCTTGCCGGATAGACAGGGGATGAGGGCGGAGACGCTCTCGTATCCCGAGGGCGCCGGGTGTATGGTGGTAAGGTAAAGTTTCACCTGCAGGAGGAATCCCTGACACCCGGCTGCAGAACCGTCATATGCCCTCGGGAGCGAGAGCCGAATGCCACTGGGTTCCGGTGCTGAGAGAGGAGGACTGGCCGTTGGTGATGGGATGTTGTAAGAGTGCGTGGGCACCTCTCGATTCACCAATCGGCGCAGAGTGTTGGACACCTCGTCCATGGCGGCCCCGAGTTGCCGGATCATGGTGTCCTGGTAGTTGATCCGGTCTTCCAGGGATTCGGGTGCCACCGCTGTTCCTGCTGACTCCATGGTGGTGTGTTGTTCTGTCACTAGAACCGATGTGGATGTGGTGGAGGAGTCAGGCGCAGGACACAGAGGTGAAGTCCAACAGACTTTAATAGTCTAATGTTTACGAGAAAAAACCCCGACCTCAAAATACACCAAGAGGCGAGGGGAAATTACGCACACGCGTAAACACTAAACACAAAACAAACAGGGTGCAAACACGTAGCTCCGACACAGTGGCAGTCATAACAACACACAATCATTCTAGTGCAAAACAAGGAACTTATAAGACACGTAATCAACACACAAATGGACACAGGTGTAACAGACAGACAAAAGCAATCAAATGACGAAACATAGAGCGGTGGCAGCTAGTACTCCGGGGACGGCGAACGCCGAAGCCTGCCCGAACCAGGAGGAGGAGCAGTCTCGGCCGAAACCGTGACAACATCGCCCGGGCAACAAAGGAGTGGCTTCGTAAGAAGCATTTCAAGGTCCTGGAGTGGCCGTTTGACCTGTGTCATTGCCAACAAATGGTATATAACAAAGTATTGAGAAACTTTTGTTATTGACCAAATACTTATTTTCCACCATAATTTGCAAATAAATTCATTAAAAATCCTACAATGTGATTTTCTGGATTTTTTTTTCTCATTTTGTCTGTCATAGTTGACGTGTACCTATGATGAAAATTACAGGCCTCTCTCAACTTTTTAAGTGGGAGAACTTGCACAATTGGTGGCTGACTAAATACTTTTTTCCCCCACTGTACAACAATACATCAACACATGCGTCACTGTTTCATCAACCATACACTCCGTATACAAACCATTCACATGCTTGCCAACCAAACATAATGACGAGTTCAATGTCCTAGATGCAACCGAGCAAACACCACCTCTTCCTCCCTAATCTGACCCTTGAATATTAGTCCACCAACATTTATTTGGAGGGAATATAAATGCCGTCGCTTTGGCTCTGTGTCCCACCTCATCTGCCAAAAATCTATAATAATGTCTCTAATCTTATATTTGCCCTTACAAAAAAAGATTGCAGTTTTGAAACTGCAGTAAAAGTGCAATAACTGCAGTCGACTGTGGTATTTTGGACGCAGTATTTGCAGAATAACTGCATTGTACTGCACTCTAACTGCATTACACTGCAAAATTAATGCAGTAAGAAAAAACGGTGTTATTTTGGACTCAGTATTTGCAGCACACTGCAGTGCTACTGCACTCTAACTGCAATATTTTTCATAAGGGTGGCCCAGTGGAGCACGAATATAAATTATATCTAGTTTTAAAGCCCTTGTCGTATCGGGTGAATGGTGGCAATTATTGCTGATAAACAAAGGAGTCCGCTCATACTGAACTTTGATCATAAGGTTTATTCAGATCACAAGCTTCAGCATAAGTAACAGGTGACATGCCCACCCGGAGAGCACCGCCTTAGAATGGCCGCTCTGCCTCTCTTTGTCTAGCCCCTTACTTATAAACAATGCAAAAAGATGGGTGGCTCCCTCTTCTGGCCAATCACCAGTCTCCCCTGGGGCGTCACCCTCCAAACGGCTACATTCAAACTTAAGATAAACAGTTCTTCTTTGTCCCTCAAGACTAGTCATAATCGTCATACACGACATATCCCCCCTTCGAGACGAACTAAAAGTCTCGAAAACAAACAGAATAGGATTATGACAAGTAACAATTTATCTTATTGAGTATCTTTAACATTAAACCAAAAAACATTCTCCTCTAGAGTGTATATACCTTTCTATGAAATATGAATAACTGTTTATGAAGTGTGAATACATTACTATGAAATATGAACAAATCTTTATGGAGTGTAAGAGCGAAAAACTGTCCGGCAGCCATCTTTTCAGATATCCATCCATCAATCAAGACAGTAAAATTCTCTCACGGTCCCTCTGCCCCAGGCAACCACCACGGTACTCCAAATAAACTCATAAACCATGTAAATGCATTTGAAACTATGATGCAATTAAATACACATGTAAGCCCCTGCAAACAAAATCCTATCCAAAAAATATCCACTCTAAGGCTGGTCAACCCATTGGACCCTACAGTGGACCTCTCCCTGCCTAGACTCCCTGTCCCTAAGCATTCACGAAATAAACAAAAACATCTAAGTTCCTCACATGTATTCAATAACATCAAATATCATTCTACAAAAATTAATACCTAAGAATATGACACAATTATGTATTATACATGCAAATATGTCTATATTTCATTGCAGACACTGGAATGTAGTCCACTACACTTCATCTCCTCCGTAGTCTCGACTTCCAATGGATTGTTGATGATGGAATCGGAATCTCTCCACACCTTTCTTGTTTCATCTCCTCCAGTCATTGTCCTTTTACATTGTCCCTTCATATTGTCCTTGTTTGAGTATTTCAATCTCCACATGTTCCCCCAAATGCTTCTGGAAGAAAAGGAAAGACCAAACAGTATCTTTTGCAAAACAACACTTTCAAATTGACCATCAATATCAACTAAGAATATAAAAATTATATATAAATGATGTATGAATCACATTAAATGATAGAATAATGAACTAGGATAATTATTCATTATTCATTCATACACTTCCCCCCTTGATTCATAAAATCATACTAAAAATCACACTAATATTGAAAAAATTGAAAAATGATCAAATAATCAAAAAGGATATTTATCCATTAGTAGTCCATCCAGACCCCCTCGTCCATCTTCGTCCAGATCAGGAACAATCAACAACGGCATCTGTGTGTTGTCTCCAGGCATCACAACACCAACCCATCTTAATATCATAGCTTTTGCAAAGGTCAGTAACAAAGTACAAAAGCAAAACATGACACACAACGCTATCAGAGCTGCAACTACAATCTGAACCATCACTGCTCCTATTGGACCTAACTGATCTTGCAACCAAGACTTCGCTGACCATCCAGCTCCCTCAGATCTCCCAAACGCATCCCTTATATTCTTCAATGCATATATAACCTAGTGATAATATCTGAACTATCTGGACTCAAAGTATAACTAATATTATCAATATGATCTTCCCAAATGTTACACCATACCATGGAAAAAGTCCCCCCTTCTCCCTTAGACTCATCCTTCAATGATAGGCTTGAAGACTATGACATGTCTCCATGTCTCTTTTCATCCAATTTCAAACCTAGCTTCAGATTTCTGTGTCCGGTGCTACCCCTCTTTTAATGGTAAAACCTCATATGGAAGCTTCAACGTTGACATGTAACAACATCCTGTCCATCAATAGGGTAAGAATATATATGCTTTATCACCACAAACCCTCTAAATATCTTTAACATTCCCAATAGTCACATTGACAGGCAAAAGCTGATCTTTTAACATCAAAGTCCTGCTCTTCTTACTACCTGGTACATAAAAAGTTACATTATATTTGTCCTCTCTAACCTTATGTTCGTGCTTATCCAAAGTTATCATATACTCATCACAATCTGATATTCCCATAAACATACCCCTTACATCATATGTTTTATTAGAACAAAAACAACTTTTAGCCCTCACTGGTTTCACCTCCAATACTGTTACCTGAGTTTTCTTCCCATCTAACAAATGCACACAAGTTAATTCACTTAACCCAATACCACCTAACCCTAGGCTTAAACAAATGTTTTGACAACTACATTATTTTATCTGTTACTGAGTGTTGTTGCTGATACAACAGTCATGACAAAGCATAAGATTTACACATACTTGATAGAGGTCGAGCGACCGTCTCTAAAATGTTTGACTGGAATTCTCAACAGACATGGACCCTCAAGATTCCTCACTGATCTTACAGAATGAATTAACCGCTGGAACCAAAGATTCCTACCTTCCCATCTCTAATTTTCACAACAGAAGAATCAAACTACATGCATATAGTTTCTCTCTTCCCTAACGAGCGGTACTGCAGATACCTCTCCTTGTCTGTCATTAAAATCAAAGACCTCATCCTGTACCTCCATGATAATATCACTATTTCAGATGAATCTATATTGTTCTCTACTACTATCTGCTCTCCTATTTTAACCCTATTCGTACTATCATTGACAGCACTCTCCATCCGTAACATAAACCCCTGAGTCCTTCTTGCTACCTCCTTTAATTTCAGGAAAGTTGTTGTCGGTGTCATACTTCCTACATTTGCTATTGCCATCGTATCATTAATCGCTTTCCAAAGTTACCATTAAAGTAGTTGATTTAGTTGATGTATTAACACCTTTAACTACTTCTAGTGCGAAAGCTACCGATATCCTATATACATTATTTACTGTTGGAGTGACTACTGCAACATATTCTTCCTGAACTCCTTTGGTGACTGTGGAAACTTCAACAGACTTCAAATCTTCCATTATAAGCGTCACTTTACGAATTACATAGCCCTTTAACCAATAATTCTTAACCGGAACAAATTTTAATGCTTGCACTAGATAAGTACACATATATTCTCCCTGACCTTTCTCTGTAACATTACGCAACATAAGTGAACAGTCACTCATAACCCTCTTCCAAACTATACCTCCTTTGATTAGGTGCAACAGCTTCTACTCCTGGTCCTGATAACAATACTTATTCTCCATAATTATCTCTCCATGTGGGAGGAACGTCCCCATCCTAACCCTAATAAGTCTTTTTCCCCCTAAAATTGGTGCTGGAGCTATTGGTTCCCTTATAATCAAATGCGATATATTTATGGCTTTAATAACTATCAATGTTGAAAGAGTTAAATTGCTTCTCACTGTTGTTATAATAGACTGAAGTGTTAATGTCCTTATTGTTACTTCATCCATTTTCCCCAAAGCTTTGAACTCTTTGCTTGTACTTCCATCTATCACCACTAGTGTCACTTTTTCCCAACTCTCAGTCCTATCTCTAATCCCTGACTTTCAAACTTTTGATTATAAAAAAATACACCTATAATTACCTTGATCTCCCTGCTCTAAAGTGTCCTTCACCACTGTTCTCTCTCTCTTACTACTAACTTTGAAACTTAACTTACTGTCTTAGAGTTCCTTCAACCTAGTTCTCCTAACTTTTTTTAATCTAATCTTTTCTCCTAACCTTTAAAAACCTTTTCCCACTGATTTATTCACAAAATCCCTTTACCACCTAATTTTAGGACATGTGATTGGGAAAGTCCCCACCTGCTTCTGACTTCTTTACACACAGACTTGGCAAACAACTAAACACCTTTTAGCCTAGCCTGAAATCTCTTGGTGTAAGAATGTAACCCAGAATAACAGTCACCCCTTTTAACTTTATTTTCCAGACAGATTGTCTAATAGGCAGTCTAATAGATTATCATCCTTCCTATGATATTATCTTTTTAAGCAAATATGATTCCCAAAAACCCTACTTTTTAAATCTTCTACCAGACAGCCGTTTAGTGTACATCTTATTGTACAATTCAATTTAAACAATGCATCTCTTCCCAACAATGCAATAGGTATATTTTTTAATATTAGTATGTCTATTTTAATTTCTCTTTGAGTTCTTATAGCATAGCTCAATTGGTTCCCTAAGAGTAATTAGCTGTTTTACTACCTCAAATCCCTATCCTAATTAGTTAATTTTACATAGTGAGATGTTTAACCTCTTTAGGCTGAACACAGATAAGTTTTTCCACTATTCACTATCACTTCTCATAGTCCTGTTTTTACTTCAATTGTTAGATATTTTCTTCCTAATTGGTGCTACCAGCTGACACCCCCCTTCGTATCTTCTAGGCACTCTAGAATCCTTAGGGTTCACCTGGAGAACAGGTGATCTTGAATGGCCCCTGTATCTTCCTTAAAAATGTTCTCTGTTGTTTCCTCCTGGCCCATTGCATTAACAGGTAAAGTGACCAACCTGTCCATAATTATAACAGTCTTCTGAAAGTTGCTGGAAGTGTAGCTGAAATCTTCCTCCTCCTTCTAAGCCTTCTCGTCCTCTTCCTCTCCAATTCTGTGTCTGTCCAGAAACTGGCTGTGGATATGAAACACCTGGTACCCCCCTTGGCTGGTACAATTGCATTTGATATTGTTCAGTTGAAGCTGTAGCAGTGATTGTTGATTTGGTTCACTCTGATTCTTCATAACCAAAGCTTCTCTTCTCCTTCTTCTTCTCCAATTCTTGGGATCCTTTTCTCAGCAGTTTCTCCTCTTCTGTATCTTCAGCTGTGTTACTTCTTCTAAACTATTTGCTTTATCCAGGCATGATAAACATCGGTTTATATCTCTATTTCTTCTTTGCTAGTCATTGTAGGATAACCTCCTTTTGAATACACAGCACCTTTAGTCCCCTCTTTATCGCTGTCTTCATCTGAACTCGAATCTCTTGTATCCTTCTTCCTTCAACTTCCATCAGAGATCAAATCTCTAGTATCCTTCTTCTTTCCTCTCTTGCCAACTTCCTTCTGATCACAGAGTCATATCCACCCATGACCTCTTCTCAATCACTCTCATCTTCATCATCCTCGTCTTCTTTAACCTCACTCTTCTCTTCCAGACATCTCATTTTCTTCCTTCTGGAGTTTGGATTCATCTTTATCGTCGTTTCTGCTTGTCCTCTATCTATTATTCGTTCATCTTCATCTCTGATGCAATAATCACCCTGCTGGATGATCACTGGAAGCTGAGGATAAACATCCCTAAGCTCTACTTCCTTCTCATAAGGTGGGTGTCTTTTTGCTGAATCCGTATGTGAGAAAGGTGTACTAACTTCTGCCATTAGTTTTCCTATCGCCTTTCCTTCCTTTAGCATTTTCTCTATACCTCTGTTTATCTTATCGCTGGAATATTTTATCAGTTTTTGTTTGAGAATGAAGGGCAACTTTTGTTTCATTTGCCGGATAACCTAGCAATACTTTAGTTAAAGGATTACCATTTTGTATTATATCAACCGGTGTAATGACTTTTTATAGCCTTGATGTCGTTTTTCCCCATTGTAACAACCCTTTTATATTCCTTTATCGTTAATTATTTTATTTTAGACTATATAGCCTATGGCTTCCCCCCTTTAATTATTAATATAACCCTAAACAACCCAAAAAAAAAAAAGAAAACTTTTTTTTTTTTTTTTTTTTTATAAATCAATTAAAAATCATGAATAATTAAAACCAATTTTTATTCCTATATCCTATGTCACCAATTTATCAATTAGTGGTGGCTATCTTACCACAACCCATCAAATGCAAGTAGTCAACTTCAGACTACAACACCCATAAACAAAGCCTGTAACCCCTTGCTCTATAACCCCTTGCTCTATAAGCACCTAATTATCTTAAATTTACAGAATAATGTCAGTCCTTGATTCCCAACACAACTCCAATCAAACCCCAGTGATGCACAGAGCCTCCCAAATGCCATTTTTAATGAATTTGCCAAGCCTATGTGAAATTGTAGGGGAAGATTTTGTGAACTAGCCTGATATCTGATCCTCTGCCTGCGTCACACCTTGTCACGTGACGCACGTCAGCACCCCCTCTCTTTCTCTCTCCATTGCTCCTCTCATATGACAAAAGAACAGAGACACAAAAAGATTTTTGTAGTTAATGCAATCACTGAGTTATTTCAACCATATTCAATATTCGTTCGTTCTACATTCGCTCTAAGAATTAACTCAGGAATAATTATCGATCGCTCAAAAACATTTTTATTTTATTTTAATCCGTCATTTAATTTAATTCATTATACTCCGTCAACATATATTTAATGTATAAATTCACTACATCTCAACAAATAGTTTAATGTTCAAACACCAGCCGCTTTAAAACTATAAGATTTGTGTTAAAATCTCTCCTCTTCTGTGGCTATTTCTCCCCCTGCAGGGTAACCCCACAGACCTATGACCCTTACCCACAATGCCGTGTTTGTAGTTTTAGCAAACAACGTTTTGTAGTTTTTTAGTACCGGAACCCAACGTCTCATAATCTCGTGCCATAAACTACAACTCCCACGTTTTGTAGTTTAGTGTCATAAAATTAAACGCATGCGCAAATGCATTCAATGATACGATTCCCAGACAATAGAACGATAGCATTACGCTACAGCTTCACTATTTTATACCTTATACTCACACAATTACACATAACAGAGCTCACATTTGCGTAGAACTTTAAATTCCACACACACAGACATATTTTAAGAGGCTTATCCTATCGCAATAGGACCTCTAAGGATACGTTAGCATGTAGCACACAACACAATTAGCATTTAGCCTTAGCATTTAGCATTAGCCGCTATGTACCATGTAGCATGAAACCCAATCCAGCATTTAGCATTAACATTAGCCTTAGCCTTTAGCTAACTGCGGCCTACCACGCCCTAAGTACCCTGCATTGTGCCTAAATCATTGTCCATTTATCCCCGCTAACTTTATGCTGCCGTAAGTTCTGGATAATCATATGAGCGGTTACCCCAAACGAATAATCCGTCGACTATAAGATGAGCATAACATACATATAATCGTCCACCTCATGGTTCCCAGAACCAACCTGACCCCACACTAGCGCGTTGCAAGGATTTTATGGCCCACTCATAAGGAGTCGCCTCGTTTCGAGGTCTTTAACAGATTCACAATGCCATAATTGCATACGTATCCCTGACTTTATTCTGCCAATATCTGCCGTTAATATCTGCCTTCAATCGCTGTACAATTTTAGAATAATTATTACCAGACTCCTAGTCAACAGCAATAACGCCACACGAGGCACGGTCGTATGGTACATTTCTCCAGTGTACACAAGCAGGATCCAATCTAACAAGCTCCAAAGCGGTAAGAAAAACTCACCCTTGTCTGGCCATGGCTTCAAAGCGAGTTAGCCTGGCGGCTGAATGAAACAAAGGGGAGATGCAGACCAGCCCCACGTTGGGCGCCATTTGTCGTATCGGGTGAATGGTGGCAATTATTGCTGATAAACAAAGGAGTCCGCTCATACTGAACTTTGATCATAAGGTTTATTCAGATCACAAGCTTCAGCATAAGTGACAGATGTCATGCCCACCCGGAGAGCGACGCCTCAGAATGGCCGCTCTGCCTCTCTTTGTCTAGCCCCTTACTTATAAACAATGCAAAAAGATGGGTGGCTCCCTCTTCTGGCCAATCACCAGTCTCCCCTGGGGCGTCACCCTCCAAACGGCTACATTCAAACTTAAGATAAACAGTTCTTCTTTGTCCCTCAAGACTAGTCATAATCGTCATACACGACACCCTTTTGGCTACCAGGTCTACTATTTCATTCCCAGTCACTCCTGAATGGGCTGGGACCCAGCAGAATCTCACTACTACACACTGTGTGTTCCTCAAAATGCATCCTACTCCGAGCACGCAAATTGGAACACGGGAGGGTCGGAACAAACGGAGTCCTAATCAAAGTATGCGAAACGGAACACGGAGGGCACTTCTCGAATTCGTACTCCGTTTGTACATATTTTGAAGCATGTATCGATGCAAACTTCAACCGAACGTATGCAAATAAATATGACGCGACTACGTAATACATGACACACATTTTCTTGAAATCAATGGCGGCCAATATTTGACCTGAAGCAAGAGAAAATACACTGACTTTGGAATTAAATGTTGCCCATTCACATCTCAAATGTTGCCTGACTACAGTATTTTATTTTGATACGTTAATAAATACATGCTGTGTTAATTTTGGCATGGTTACCTGCTTACAATACCCACTATAGCGTGCGTAGGTCGCATGCCCATAGTAAGTCAGTAGAGCTTTTGCAGACAGAAGGAATACGTTATTGAAATGTTGCAACTGTGGTGGGGATAATATTCCCGAATTCCATGAGTGCCTTGTTAGGGTGAAAGAGGTGGTGGGGTCAAGGATCAGGGCTGTACAGCAAATCTCCTATGTGGAGACAGTGAAGAGAGTTGAAGGGGAAAGAGACCACAGTTCTGAAGAATATATGGCGGTGGATGCACCGCAACCACTTGCAAATGTTATATGTCATTCAAGTGATCTGGATACACTTATTGTGAAGAAGGTGGATTTTTTTGCATTTATAGCCACTGTTAGTAATTGTACTGCACAAGAAGTCCAAGAAGCTGGACATCATCATATCTGCAGCTGAGAAGTTTTTGGGCCTCCAAGACTGCAAGGACTACTGTCGCCAGAAAATGTTCTGCCTACAGACCTGATTAGAACAGAAAGCAGGCTGATTTAGTTTAATTAACATTTTGATAGTTTGATAGTTTGTATGGAATCTTTTATTTTTATTTTTAAAATGTACCCCACATTATTTCATTTTGGGGATCTGTATTATCCACCTGTACAGTAGGTGGCAGAATGCACATGTAATTGTTGCAAACGCCATTATACTGAAAAAGAAGAAGATGTCTCCAAAGGTTTTTATAACTCAACCAAGGTAGACTAGAGCATTATAACGGTATTGAGATCAGATGTTTCATCGATGAGAAAATTAGCAAAATGTCGGCCAAAATCAATCTTCTTCTTTCTTCTCCCACTGCCGGCCAGTGGGCTTCCTCTCACTACCATATTTGGTAGTGAGTGGAAACGCCAAGCGGATGCTTCACATTTATACATCCAGTGAAATATCTGTCTCATTGTTCTATCTGTGAAGTTGCTGTCGCACTTGCGGGGAACAGGAAGTAAAGAAAGAAAGAAAGAAACAAACAGAACTGTGTTGTCGAAACGATCACTTCTGTATTACTAAAGGTATGTAATAGCACGTTTAAACCTTCTAATATCGTAGGAACATTTCATAACATACTAGGTAACAAATATGTCTATTATCATGTTGGGTATAACGTTTGGTAAAGGTTTTATGTGTTATTTTTTATGTCAAACCGAATGAGTGAAGAACGCGATAAGTTATTTTACAAGTGACATAGTTAGAGACGTTGGTTTGTCTGAATGAATGTACTTCATTTCATCAAGGTCATTTCATAAAGGATCCATTTATTTGAGATTTTTTAATTCGTGATGCGAGCAGACAAAATGGCGGAGCCCAAATCTGCATCACCAGACTTCAGTACAGGCAGTGTGGATGCAGAGGCAGAAGCTGTGTTCGAATACTCATACTTAACCATACTATTTGTGACGTAAATTGAGTATGTAGTATGCTTATTGGTCATAGTATGGATAGAGTTAGTATGCCAAAAGTTCCCGGATGTGGTACTAAATTCGCCAAAATACGAAGTATACAAGCAGTGGACACTATTTCCGTGCTTTTAGGGCCCGTAATGCAATTATTCCGAAAATGGGCGTGGCTTCAGGTTTTCATATTTTAAGAAAATTGCGGAAAATATGCAGCCGAAGTTCGACGAGAGCAGATACAAATTCATTGCTTTAACTTAATTATGACAAATGTTAAGAAAATGTTAAGTAATCTAATAAAGTAATGACTTTTCAAATAAATTACACTACACATTGTGTTGGCTATCATTTTGTTGGCTACGCTATCCTTACGCACAGTATAGCATATCATTACAGCAATGTGTACCTGTATGTTAGCTAGCTACCTAACGTTAGTTGGCTACTAATACATCGAGCTTGCAAGTATATTAATGATATGATATCTAACTAACTATCCAACATTTATTGGTTATTCACGTCATTCTTAGCGAAGTGGTATAGTCGTTGTGCATTCTCAATGGACATAAATTCGCTCTGGCCATCTACTCCAATTTCAGAGTATTCTTGTCTGAGTTTGCCAGAGCACAGAATAACTGATGAATTTACGAATGCTTAACACCCTTTTGAAAATGGGCAGTGTTAGTTAACGTCGGCAAAAAAGCCTAATTTAAATTGTTGCCAGCAGCACAGTTACAGTCACCAACGCTCTGGATAACATGAAAACAGCCTAACCAGCTCTGCTAGGGGGAGTACAATGGTCAGAGTTAGCTTGTTGTGACTGCCGTTGTGATAGTCAGAAAGCTCGGATCAACCCTGCTTTGAATTTACGAACGCCCAGAGAGCACTCTGGCACTCCAGATTGAATTTACGAACACACCCAAAATCGTCAAATGTCTAGCTAGTCATTTGTTATGCTAACAAGCTAACAAGAGGTTGCATAGCAACAGCATCAACTTCCGGTAGACAGGTGAAGCTCTAGTACGCTCAACTGAAACGAAACCGTTCGTTTACAGTATACTAATGTAATATTCATGTGTGTCAGCATACTGAATTGTAATTGGATGCATTATACTGTCATATCATACTGTGCTATGATTGGTTAAGACCACCCAGGTGGTGAGGTCATTCTAAGATGATCATGGCCAGAGACACATGGACATGCCAGTTATAGCTAGTTAATAAAGAGCTACGTTTATAAATATCCTGTTGTCCTGCATTTTATTATTCTGTACAAAGCATACAAAACAAGACATGGTGTCAGAGTAAAAGGACTAAAATATGGATTTTGCTGGAGTTCCTTCACCTCGAATGGATTGGGGGTCTACAAATCTACCCGATGCATGGCGTAAGTTCAAACAGCATGTGGAGCTGATGTTCACGGGTCCTCTGAAGGAAAGAGGAGAAGAGGAAAAGTGCAGCTACCTGCTCCTCTGGATCGGTGAAAAAGGGAGAGACATTTACAACACATGGACACTTACCGAGGCTGAATCAAAGGTACTGAAAACATACTACGATCGTTTTGAAGCATATGTTTTGCCAAAGACCAATACAATTTTCGCTAGGTACAAATTCCATGAGAAAGTACAAGGCGCTAGTGAATCGTTTGAACAGTTTGTCACTGAGCTGCGACTGCTTGTGAACGACTGTGATTATGCAAACAAGGATGAGATGGTCAGGGACCGTATTGTATTTGGAATACACTCACCGCGAGTGAGAGAGAAACTTTTGAATGTTGGATCAGAGTTAACGCTGGACAAAGCTATCGACATAGCCAGATCTCACGAGCTAGCACAGGTTCAGATGAAAACCATTTCAGGCGGCAGCACGAGCGCATCACGTGAACAAGCAGTGCACGCAGTCAGGCAGACATCAAAGCACACCTCCAGTGCCCAGAGAGCATGTTTCAGAACGGAGACAGACAGAACTCCAAAACAGAGCGACACAGACTCCAAACGCCCCAAAACATGTGAATATTGTGGATACAAAGTGCATGGCGAACAGGGGAATTGCCCAGCTAAAGGCAAACAGTGTACTAAATGTGGAAAATGGAATCACTTTGCAAAAGTGTGCAGAGTTTACCGTGGAAAAACAGTACATACAGTGAGTGAAGATGAAATGTCAATCAAAGAGTCAAATGCTGATGAACTGTTTATTGATTCAGTGACACAGAAAAGTCACATATCAGAGACAGAGCAAGCCTTTGCTGACATTGAGATAGGAAGACAAGGCACAGAGCTAAAATTCAAACTAGACACTGGTGCACAAGTAAACATTATTTCTCTGAGTAAGTACAGAAGCTTGACATCTGAGTGTGAGCTACAGCCCACCACGCGCAGACTGACTGGTTATGGTGGTGAACAGCTCCCAGTAAAAGGAACATGCACTCTCAAATGCAAATACAAGGAAAGGGACGTGATGTTGGACTTTTACGTTGTTGACACTCGAGCACCTGCAGTGCTAGGTCTTAAAGCATGTTTAGACATGGACCTTATCAAGCTAGTTTTATCAGTGACAGCACCAGTAGAGATAGAGAATGTCATGGAGGAGTTTGCTGATGTTTTTACAGGAATAGGACTATTCCCAGGAGAATGTACCATTCACCTTGACCCAGACGCAACCCCTGTGGTCTACCCACCGAGAAAGATTCCACTTGCTCTCCGCGCCCGTCTGAAGAAAGAGTTGGAGAGCATGGAGCAATCTGACATTGTCACCAAGGTTACAGAACCGACAGATTGGGTCAACGCGTTAGTGGTGGTGGAGAAACCACGCACAGGCAAGCTCAGAGTATGTCTCGACCCAAGAGACTTGAACAAGGCTATCAAACGCCCCCATTACCCCTTACCGACGCTAGATGGCATCACACACAAGCTAGCGGGCGCACGCTACTTCAGTGTCATGGACGCCAGATCAGGCTACTGGGCTATCAAGCTCACAGAAGAGTCATCTAAGCTCACAACGTTCAACACACCGTTTGGACGCTACAGGTTCCGTCGCCTGCCTTTTGGGATTATCTCAGCCCAAGACGAGTTTCAGCGAAAGATCGACTAGGTGTACGAAGGCCTCGACGGAGTCGTGGCAATTGTGGACGACATCCTTGTCTATGGTCGAACCAAAGAGGAACACGACAGAAACCTCAACGCGATGCTGCAAAGGTCCCGCGAGAGAGGAGTCCGGCTCAACCCCGAGAAGAGCACAGTCGGCGCTACAGAGGTCAGCTACTTCGGACATCTTCTCACAGCGAATGGAATCAAGCCAGATCCGCAGAAGATCTCAGCCATAAAGGAAATGGAGCCACCAAAGAACCACGCAGAGCTGGAAACAGTGCTTGGCATGGTCAACTACTTAGCCAAGTTCGCACCCAGCCTCTCCAATGCTAATGCACCCCTGCGTCAGCTGCTAAAGCAGTCCAGTGAGTTCCTCTGGGACAACCAACACGACATCGCTTTCCAGAAAGTGAAAGACTTGATCACGAGAGAACCAGGACCAATCCTTGCATACTACGACCCCAACAAAGAGCTCAGACTCCAGGTGGACGCGTCAAAGTATGGACTAGGGGCAGTGCTACTGCAAGAAGGAAAACCCATCGGCTACGCTTCCAAATCTCTCACAGACTGTGAAATCAACTACGCTCAAATCGAAAAGGAGCTGTACGCCATTCTGTTCGGATGTAAGCGTTTCCATCAGTATGTCTATGGACGACAAGTCATTGTGGAATCAGACCACAAGCCCCTCGAGTCAATCATGAGGAAACCGTTAGCCGCAGCCCCGCCAAGGCTACAGAGAATGATCCTTCAACTACAAAAATACGACTTCACAATCACTCACCGTCCAGGCAAAGACATCCCTGTCGCAGACACACTCTCCAGGAAGTTTCTTACCTACAAGGACAGCAGCCTCAGTGAAGGCATGGACATGCAGGTGCACACTGTGTACAGCAACTTACCAGTTAGTGACACAAAACTGAAGGAGATCCGAGCAGAAACAGAAAAAGACACACAACTCACACAGCTGAGGAAAGTCATACAGTCAGGATGGCCTGAGGAGAGGAGAAAATGCCCTCAGAGCGTCTCAAAGTTCTGGAACCATCGTGACGAACTATCACAGATCAACAGAATAATTTTCAAAGGAGAGAAAATCATCATTCCTACCAGTCTCAGAGAAGAGATTTTGACAAAGATCCATGCTGGACACATGGGCATGGAAAAGTGCAAACAGAGAGCACGGGACATTTTGTTTTGGCCCGGAATGTGCAAACAAATAGAGGACATGGTTGGTAAATCCCCCACCTGTCTTGAACGACGCCCCTCAAACACCAAAGAGCCAATGTTACCTCACCGTATCCCAGACCGACCCTGGCAGGTCGTGGTAAACGATCTGTTCACGTGGAACAACGAGGACTACATTATAACAGTGGACTACTACAGCAGATACTTCGAACTCGACAAGCTTCACAGCACCACATCTGCAGCTGTGATACACAAGCTGAAAGCAGCCTTTGCCAGGCATGGCATTGTAGAGACTTTAATATCTGACAATGGGCCCTGTTACAAATCAAATGAGTTTGAATCCTTCACAAAAGCATGGGAGTTCACACGCGTCACCACAAGCCCACATTACCCTCAAAGTAATGGCCTTGCTGAAAAATCTGTGCAGATCGCTAAATCACTCATGGACAAAGCAAAAGCAGACAAGAGAGACCCCTACCTCAGTCTCCTTGAATACCGCAACACTCCAGTTGACAACTTCAAATCACCAGCCCAGCTGTTGATGAGCCGCAGACTTCGCTCAATCCTTCCCAGCACCAACCAGCAGCTGCAACCTGAGGTCGTCAGCTACAAGGAAGTGCATGCAAAACGTGCACAGAGACAACAACAGCAAAAGCGATACTACGACAGGTCAGCCAGACCACTGCCACCACTGAACGACGGAGAGTCAGTTAGAATCCAGGAGCATGGCTACTGGAAGCCAGCAGTCGTCATCCAACCAGCTGACACTGAACGTTCATATCTCGTTCGCACCGCAGAAGTAGCGGTGTACCGCCGCAATCGTCGTCACCTACTGAACACAAAAGAACAACACACTGACGAGATGATCTTTTCCCCTGAAAGAGAACGGGGTGGACTAAACACAGACACAACACAACATACACCATACTTACCTGCAACACCACAAGAACTGTTGACTGACACAGAAGCATGCTCAGCTTCATATCACACAAGGTCAGGAAGAGAGGTCAAGCCTAGAGCTGTCCTAGACCTGTGAAATGTCAAAGGGTGTAGGCGGATCGCTGCCCTAAAAGAGTTCCAGATTGTAAACTTGTTATTGAAAGGTAACTTGAAATGCTTTGGTATGGTATTTGTTTGATATGTTGAGATGTCATTGCTACAGTGAAAAGCTGAGTTGCTGAGAAATATTTGTTCTAAAAGTAACAGTATGCTGAATCATTGTTTGTCTGTTATGTTGATGCAGTTGGTGCAGTTTAAATGGTTACTTACCTCGAGTTCAAACTACAGAGCATATATTCAAAAGAAACGCTTTATTGTTCTACATATTTTTTTCTTTTTTTTTAAAGAAGGGGGATGTAATATTCATATGTGTCAGCATACTGAATTGTAATTGGATGCATTATACTGTCATATCATACTGTGCTATGATTGGTTAAGACCACCCAGGTGGTGAGGTCATACTTAGATGATCATGGCCAGAGACACATGGACATGCCAGTTATAGCTAGTTAATAAAGAGCTACGTTTATAAATATCCTGTTGTCCTGCATTTTATTATTTTGTACAAAGCATACAAAACAAGACAACTAATAGTATGTAGTATATACTCATTAAGTATGTAGTATACAGTATATTAGTATGGGTATTCGAACAGAGCTAGGTCCTCCACGTCCTTTCCAACTGCTCCGCTAAAAACCGCACCCAGCTCACAGGAAAGAAAAATGCAGCTCCATTCATTAAAATCACAATTTAACCAACACCCATCAAATTTTTTTGTGACTACATGGACCTACCATTTGTTTTTTAAGTTTTGAAAGCAAACCATATGATTTGAAAGAAACGTATTTTAATTAACATGAAAAGGTGAACGTAAGAAGCGCTCATCATTTCAAATAGGCTAAATGTCATATTAAACAGCATATAAACACTCTAAATGGGTCAGGAGCCAGACAGGGAGCCTAAGAAGGAACATAATATAATTATTTAGGCTATATTATTTCAATGCTATAGCCTACAAAGAAATACATTGTGAAGCATTTGCGAGTGCGACACTAGGCTGGTAGGGAGTCAGGGACATTAAGCACTCAGCATTTAAACAGCATTTTTGTTGTATTAAATCAGTCTAAAAATTTAACATATACAGTGCGTTCAGACCCCTTGACTTTTCACATTTTGTTACATTACAGCCTTATTCTAAAATGGATTAAAGTTCATGAAGTAAGCGCTACTGGAACGCTATTGGAGCGAAATTGAAGCGGGCGAGAAGGCCGACGCTCCAGCGGTTGCGAATCTCCCTTAACTCTCCAGTCAAAGTGGGCTCCGCTCTGCTCTGCTCTGCTCCGCTCTGCTCCGCTCTGCTCCGCTCCGCTCTGCTCCGCTCCGCTCTGCTCTGCTCACACACTCTGATCAGAGAGAGAGAGACAATTTCACGGTTGCACTACAGTTTTGAAGCTGAATGTAATGGTAATCGGTTTTCTACATGTGTAGCAATATTCAGACACATTCTGTTGTTTCTACCTTTATCTATAAATGTTACTATGGTGTGATCGGGAAATACAATTGGTTGTGACTGAAATAATACAATGAAGACAAGGTTATTCAAGAAAATAATTAATAGTGTTGCCTAAAACAAACTGTAACCTTGTACTAAATGGTTTTTGAGTCATTTATGTATGCATGTGGATTCAGGAAATCTATTATAGGTTAAGTGCATTTACGTTGTGTAATTTAAAGTGTGTACTTTGTGTCTAATGTGAATTAATGAATGTTTTGTTGTCAGTGCTTAGCTACCTGATCTATTGAAGTGAGAATTGAACAAGAAAAAATATAATATATTTTTAGAGAATAAAGAAAGTGCCAGAACTGTCAAGACAATAACTTTTGTGTCCGTTTCTCTTTATTACTACAGGCCGACTCAGATTAAGTCTGAGGCCGGTAACATCAACAGTGAGGACAAACCCAGCCTGCCTCTCTCCTTCCACACTGGGTCCTGATTGTGACAGTGGAGCCCAGTGTGCATTGCAGGATCCAGAGATGGCATCAGTGAAGCTGGAAGACTGCAGTCAAACACTGGAGCTGAATGTCAACATTAAAGATGATGAAGAAGAGGAGGACAAGATTGAGAAATCTGTTTCTCATGGTAAGAGCAGGTTCTGTCTAACTACGTTTGTTGTATTCATTTATCTATAAGTTCTCTTCATAAGTTAGACATCCATAAGTTATGACCAAGTCTATTGATAGGTTGAATTCATTCATTTTGATATCACATCCCTGAAGAACTCCAGACTGCACAACAAAGCTTGTGTTGTTCCTTCCAACTTCCCACTGTGCATGAAAAGTTCCAGTAGAACTGTTTCATGATGAACTGTTTCAATGAGAAGGTAGATGTTATTGTCAACATGTGTTTTATTCACTGGGCTATCTGGAGTGTTCAGAGAGTAGACTAAAGAAGTGAAGTAGACAAACTGCCAGTGTTTTTAAAGTTCTATGAAATGAGTCTGTGTATTGTACTGTATGCCTTCAGAAAGTATTCCTACCCCTTGACTTATTCCACATTTTGTTGTGTTACAGCCTAAATTCACAATGGATTAAATTGATATTTTTTCTGAGCCATCTACACACAATACCCCATAATGACAGTGAAAACATGTTTTTAGAAATGTTTGCAAATTTATTAAAATTGAAATGCAGAAATATCTAATTTACATCACACCCCTGAGTCAATACTTTGTAGAAGCACCTTTTGGCAGCGATTACAGCTGTGAGTCTTTCTGGGTAAATCTCGAAGAGCTTTGCACACCTGGATTGTAAATTATTTGCACATCATTATTTTTTTAATTCTTCAAGCTCTGTCAAGTTGGTTGTTGATCATTGCAAGACAGACATTTTCAAGTCTTGCCATAGCTTTTTAAACAGATTTTAATTTAGAACTGTAACTAGGCCACTCAGGAACATTCAATGTTGTCTTAGTAAGCAACTCCAGTGTATATTTGGCCTTGTGTTTTAGGTTACTGTCCTGCTGAAAGGTGAATTTGTCTCCCAGTGTCTGTTGGAAAGCAGACTGAACCAGGTTATCCTCTAGGATTTTGCCGGTGCTTAACACTATTCCGTTTCTTTTTATCCTTAACAAACTCCCAAGTCCTTGCTGATGAGAAGCATACCCATAACATGATGCAGCCACAACCATGCGAAGAGTGGTACTCCGTAATGTGTTGTTGGATTTGCTCTGAACATAACGCTATTCAGGTTATAAAGTTAATTATTTTTGCCACATTTTTACTTTAGTGCCTCATTGCAAACAGGATGCATGTATTCTGTACAGCTTTCCTTCTTTTCACTCTGCCATTTATGTTAGTATTGTGGAGTAACTACAATGTTGTTGATCCATCCTCAGTCTAACTGTTTTAAAGTCACCATTGGCATCATGGTGAAATCCCTGAGCGGTTTCCCTCCTCTCCGGCAACTGAGTTAGGAAGGACGCCTGTATCTTTGTAGTGACTGGGTGTATTGATACACCATCCAAAGTGTAATTAATAACTTCACCATGCTCAAAGGTATAGTCAATGTCTTCTTTTTTGTTTTGTTTTTCTACCAATAGGTGCCCTTCTTTGTGAGGCATTAGAAAACCTCCCTGGTCTTTGTGGTTGAATCTGTGTTTGAATTTCACTACTTGACAGAGGGACAGATCATTGTATGTGTGGGGTACAGAGATGAGGTAGTCATTCAAAAATCATGTTGAACACTATTATTGCACATAGAGTGAGTTGATGCAACTTATCATGTGACTTGTTAAGCACATTTTTACTCCTGAACTTATTTAGGCATTCCATAACAAAGGGGTTGAATACTTATTGACTCAAGACATTTTACCTTTTTATTTTAAATTAATTTTAATAGAATAATTTCACTGACATTATGGGGTATTCCACTGACGTTATGGGGTATTCCACTGACGTTATGGGGTATTCCACTGACGTTATGGGGTATTCCATGGTTGTTATCAGGTCTATAAAGTGCATCTAAAGACGAAACAGTTTACCTGCCATGTATAACACTTTCTGGCCAACTGGTGGTTTAGTTCCATCTGTCCTCCAACTGGTGGTTTAGAATCTACAGATGTGGTATTCATATTCAGATGCTAGATAGTCGTAGTAGAATTCATCTTGGTACAACAATATCCAACATCTAGTCATGTATCCATGGCCATGTATGTGTTGTGGTATTGGGGTATTGCATGTAGGCCAATGACACACAATTTCAATTTAATAAATGTTTAATTCAGGCTGAAACACAACAAAATCTAGAAAAAGTCAAGGGGTGTGAATACTTTCTGAGGGCACTGTATATGAAGTCATGTATATCACACAAACTGACTGGTTCTTCTGATGTTGTTCACACAGGAGACCATGTTGAGACATTCTCTACATCCAGAGAGCAACAGCAGGAAGATCACAGAGCTAAAAGGTCTCACCACTGCCCACATTGTGAGGAGATTTTCCCAATTCTATCAAAGTTAAAAATACACTTAAAAATACACACAGGAGAGAATCTGTATTCTTGCTCTGACTGTGGAAAGAGTTTCTCCCGATTGGATACCTTAAAAAGTCACCAATTAATACATAAAGGACAGAAGCCTTACTCCTGCTCTGACTGTGGGGTGAGTTTCTCCCAATTGGGCCACTTAATAACACACCAACGTATACACACAGGAGAGAAGAAAAACTCCTGCACTGACTGTGGGAAGAGCTTCACAACATCACAAGCTCTGACATTTCATAAGAGAGTGCACACTGGA
The DNA here is from genome assembly GCF_964263955.1 of Coregonus lavaretus. Lineage (NCBI taxonomy): Eukaryota > Metazoa > Chordata > Actinopteri > Salmoniformes > Salmonidae > Coregonus > Coregonus lavaretus. The sequence continues at coordinate 147,445 of NC_140022.1, forward strand.
GATAAGCCTTACTCCTGCTCTGACTGTGAGAAGAGTTTCTCCCGATTGGGCAACTTAAAAACACACCAACGTATACACACAGGAGAGAAGCCTTACTCCTGCTCTGACTGTGGAGAGAGTTTCTCCCGATTGGGCAACTTAAAAACCCACCTACGTATACACACAGGAGAGAAGCCTTACTCCTGCTCTGTCTGTGGGAAGAGTTTCTCCATATCGGGCAACCTAAAAACCCACCAATGTATACATAAAGGAGAGAAGCCATTCTCCTGCTCTGCCTGTGGGAAGAGCTTCTCCATGTCAGGCAACTTGAAAACCCACCAACGTATCCATAAAGGAGAAAAGCCTTACTCCTGCTCTGACTGTGGGAAGTGCTTCACAACATCAACTGAGCGAAAAATTCATCAAAGAAGACACACAGGAGAGAAGCCTTCCTTCTGCTCTGACTGTGGGAAAAGTTTCTCCCAATTGACTACTTTAAAAACACACCAACGTATACACACAGGAGAGAAGCCATACTCTTGCACTGACTGTGGGGCGAGTTTCTCCCAATTGTGCCACTTAAAAAGACATCAACGTATACACACAGGAGAGAAGCCGTACTCCTGCACTGACTGTGGGAAGAGCTTCACAACATCACAAGCTCTGACAGTTCATCAGAGAGTACACACTGGAGAGAAGCCTTACTCCTGCTCTGACTGTGGGAAGAGTTTCTCCCAATTGCATGCCTTAAAAAGTCACCAACTAATACATAAAGGACAGAAGCCTTACTCCTGCTCTGACTGTGGGAAATGCTTCATTAACTCATCTCAATTAACCATTCATCAGAGAGTGCACACTGGAGAGAAGCCTTACTTCTGCTCTGACTGTGGAAAGAGTTTCTCCCGATTGGATACCTTAAAAAGTCACCAATTAATACATAAAGGACAGAAGCCTTACTCCTGCTCTGATTGTGGGAATTGCTTCATTAAATCAGCTAAATTAACCATTCATCAAAGAGTGCACACTGGAGAGAAGCCTTATTCCTGCTCTGACTGTGGGAAGAGCTTCACAACATCAAGGGCTCTGACAGTTCATCAGAAAATGCACACTGGAGAAAAGCCTTACTCCTGCTCTGACTGTGGGAAATGCTTCATTAATTCAGCTAAATTAACCATTCATCAGAGAGTGCACACAGGAGAGAAGCCTTACTCCTGCTCTGACTGTGGAAAGAGTTTCTCCCGATTGGATACCTTAAAAAGTCATCAATTAATACATAAAAGACGTAAGCCTTGCTCCTGCTCTGACTTTGGGAAATGCTTCAAAACATCAGGTAAAAGTTAATCGTTGAACACACACAGGAGAGAAGCCTTACCACTGTGACTGTGGGAAGAGTTTCTCCAGATTGAATACCTTAAAAACACACCAATATAAACATAAAGGAGAGAAGCCTCATCAGTTGACTCAGACCAGCTAAGATTAAAGTCACTCCATCACTTCATTCTCACCTCATAAAGGAAGTGGTAACAGTGAATTTGATAACAGTAAGAAAGTGTATGTGAGTGAAAAAGTGTGTATTTACCTGCTTTATTGATTATATCTGTTTGAATGTTGATAGTTAACAACTATGTGCTTGGCAATAGTAAGATGTCTTACTGTTGCTAGGGGATTTCATAACTACTGTGATTTTCACAAGGATGGTTCCCTTTAGCTCCCCACAGCTGGTCTAGGCGTATAGTCAAGGACATAGTGTGATTCGGGATAGAGATAGCGTGAGGAACAGAACAGACCTGTTATTGTTTTCAATTATCTTTGCTTCTGAGAAACTTGGTCACATGGCCAAAGACAAAGAGCCTCTCAGAGTGACCACAGTTTTTCAGTCCATTCTGTTATTTTCGTATCTTTCAAGGGCAGTGTGGAGATATGAAGAGAACAGAGGCTAGCTTGAGCAGAAAGGAGTAACAGAACGTTATCACTTGTTTGGGCTGTATGATCTCACACACCCGATACACATAACCACAAGATGAACACAAGGTAGCTCGTGATGCCCCGATCTGCCGGGGAGGGGTGGAACCAGCCATGACACAGCATTTTTAGGTCTACTATATAAGACCTCTGTATTTTCTGTATTATTGGGCACTATTATTGACCAGCTCCATTATTGCAATTCTTAAATAAAGCTGGAAGTTAGTTTGTTGGAAGAAATCTCTGTCTCTCCCCATTTGGTTAAAATTTCCACCACAAGTTGCACACCATTGCTTCTCACTGTGCAGTGGAAAGGGAGCGTTTTATACAATGTTAGCCTCTACTTTACTGATCAATGTGTTTTGTTAGCTTCTACTGTAGAGATATTGAGATCACCTTGGATTTACCCTTAAGTTGAATACCCTCTGAGGCTTCTGACATTGAAACAATAGTCTGAGGGTTGACTGTGTGGTACTGCTTCCATCTAAAGTTTTCTGTGGGAATGAATTTGTAGACACAACATGTATCAGACAGAGATGGTGTTATGATCAGTTTTCAGCATAAATTTGGCTGGATTATTTTTTGCTACTAAATTACTATTTGTTTAATGATACACAGGCTATGAAATGACTACATTTATTTATGAAATGTGTCTTTTAAAACTAGATTTATTATTTTAGTCATTGATGACAAATGTGTTTGGATAACTGCATTGAACTTAATCTGCAAATGAAAAATAAAGTTTGTACATGTATTTGTGTTGGTCAACCTCTTCTCATACATATTCCATCCCTCCCTATCCCAGTCTGTTGTACCCACTTCCTTCAAGATGTCCACCATTGTTCCTGTACCCAAGAAAGAAAAGTAAATGACTATTGCCCCGTAGCACTCACTTCTGTCATCGTGAAGTGCTTTGAGAGGCTAGTTAAGGACCATATCACCTCCAACTTACCCGAGAACCTAGACCCACACAATTCGCATACCGCCCCAACAGATCCATGGGCGACGCAATCGTCATTGCACTGCACACCACCCTATCCCACCTGGACAAGAGGTATACCTATGTGAGAATGCTGTTTATTGACTACAGCTCAGCTTTTAACACCATAGTGCCCTCCAAGCTTGTCACTAAGCTCAGGGCCTTGGTCTGACCTCTTCCATGTGCAACTGGGTCCTAGATTTACTCATGAGGTAAGGTAACACCTCCGCCATTCTGATCCTCAACACTGGGGCCCCCCGGGGTGGGGTGCTCAGTCCCCTCCTGTACTCCCTGTTCACCCATGCCTGCGTGGCCATGCACGACTCCAACTCAATCATCAAGTTTGCTGACGACACGACAGTAGTAGGCCTGATTACCAACTGCGGCGAGACAACCTACAGGGAGGAGGTTAGAGCCCTGAAGGAGTGCTGCCAGGAAAATAACCTCTCGCTCAACATCAACAAAACTAAGGCGCTTGTTATGGACTACAGGAGACAGAAGAGGGTGCACACCCCCATCTTCCTCGACGGGGGTCAAAAGTTTAAAGTTCCTCGTGTGCAAATCACTGAGGACCTGAAATGATCTCGCCACACCGACATGGTGGGGAAGAAGGCGCAACAGTGCCTCTTCAACCTTCGGCAGCTGAAGAAAATTGGCATGGCTACTAACACTAAAAGCATTGTATTTGGGACAAATCATTTACTAAACCCTAAACCTCAACTAAATCTTGTAATGAATAATGTGGAAATGGAGCAAGTTGAGGAGACTAAATTGCTTGGAATAACCCTGGATTGTAAACTGTCATGGTCAAAACATATTGATTCAACAGTAGCTAGGATGGGAGAAGTCTGTCTATAACAAAGCGCTGCTCTGCATTCTTTACAGCACTATCAACAAGGCAGGTCCTACAGGCCCTAGTTTTGTTGCAACTGGACTACTGTTCAGTCGTGTGGTCAGGTGTCACAAAGAGTGTCAATTTGCTCAGAACAGGGCAGCACGGCTGGCCCTTGGATGTACACCAGGGTTCTTCAATTCCGGTCCTGGAGGGCCGAAACACCTCTGTTTTTCATCCTCTCCTTCTAATCAGGGGCTAATTCAGACATGGGACACCAGGTGAGTGCAATTAACTACCAGGTAGAAATAAAAAACAGAAGCGTTTCGGCCCCCCAGGACCGGAATTGAAGAACCCTGATCCAGGCTCTGTCGCAGCCGTCCGCGACCGGGAGACTCATGGGCGGCGCACAATTGGCCCAGCGTCGTCCAGGGTAGGGGAGGGAATGGCCGGCAGGGATGTAGCTCAGTTGATAGAGCATGGCGTTTGCAACGCCAGGGTTGTGGGTTCGATTCCCACGGGGGGCCAGTATAAAAAAAAAATGTATTCACTAACTGTAAGTCGCTCTGGATAAGAGCGTCTGCTAAATGACTAAAATGTAAAATGTAATGTAAATGTACACAGAGAGCTAACATTGAATATCAATCTCTCCTGGCTCAAAGTGGAGGAGAGATTGACTTCATCACTACTTGTATTTGTGAGCGGTATTGACATGTTGAATGAACCGGGCTGTCTGTTTGAACTACTGGCACACAGATCGGACACCCATGCATACCCCACAAGACATGCCACCAGAGGTCTCTTCACAGTCCCCAAATCCAGAACAGACTATGGGAGGCACACAGTACTACATAGAGCCATGACTACATGGAACTCTATTCCACATCAAGTAACTCATGCCAGCAGTAAAATTAGATTTAAAAAAAAACGGATACAAATACACCTTCTGGAATAGCGGGGACTGTGAAGCAACACAAACATGGACACATGCATACAAACACACGATAACATACGCACTATACACACATGTACACATGGATTTTGTGTCATAGATACCAGTGCCTTGCAAAAGTATTCATCCCCCTTGGCATTTTTCCTATTTTGTTGCATTACAACCTGTAATTTAAATGGATTTTTATTTGGATTTCATGTAATGGACATACACAAAATAGTCCAAATTGGTGAAGTGAAATGAAAAAATAACTTGTTCAAAAAAAATCTAAAAAATAAATAACGGAAAAGTGGTGCGTGCATATGTATTCACCCCCTTTGCTATGAAGCCCCTAAATAAGATCTGGTGCAACCAATTACCTTCAGAAGTCACATAATTAGTTAAATAAAGTCCACCTGTGTGCAATCTAAGTGTCACATGATCTCAGTATATATACAACTGTTCTGAAAGGCACCAAAATATCCGAAACGTTGAACATCGTTAAATCCATTAAAACAAATTGAAAGAATATGGCACAACAACAAACCTGCCAAGAGAGGTCCGCCCACCAAAACTCACGAACCAGGCAAGGAGGGCATTAATCAGAGGCAACAAAGAGACCAAAGATAACCCTGAAGGAGCTGCAAAGCTCCACAGCGGATATTGGAGTATCTGTCCATAGGACCACTTTAAGCCGTACACTCCACAAAGCTGGGCTTTACGGAAGAGTGGCCAGAAAAAAGCCATTGCTTAATGAAAAAAAAAAAGCAAACACGTTTGGTGTTCGCCAAAAGGTATGTGGGAGACTCCCCAAACATATGGAAGAAGGTACTCTGGTCAGATGAGACTACAATTGAGCTTTTTGGCCATCAAGGAAAACGCTATGTCTGGCGCAAACCCAGCACCTCTCATCACCCCAATGTTTTTCATCGGCAGGGACTGGGAAACTGGTCAGAATTGAAGGAATGATGGATGGCGCTAAATACAGGGAAATTCTTGAGGGAAGCCTGTTTCAGTCTTCCAGAGATTTGAGTCTAAAAAATATTTTGCATCTTCAAAGTGGTAGGCATGTTGTGTAAATCAAATGATACAAACCCCCCAAAAATCAATTTTAATTCCAGGTTGTAAGGCAACAAAATAGGAAAAATGCCAAGTGGGGTGAATACTTTCGCAAGCCACTGTATGTGGTAGTAGAGTAGAGGCCTGAGGGCATACACTTAATATGTTGATATGCCTTGGCAGCAGCTAATGGGGATCCATAATAAATACAAATACAAACACCCTCACAAACTTCTGCAGATGCACCATTGAGAGCATTCTGTCGGACTGCATCACTGCCTGGTACGGCGATTGTTCCGCCCTCAACTGCATGGCTCTCCAGAGGGTGGTGTGGACAGCCCAACGCGTCACTGGAGCCACGTTGCCTGCCCTCCAGGACATCGCCAGCACCCGGTGTCAAAGGAAGGCAAGAAAATCATTAAGGAGGCTGGTGCTTGCATGGGCACCTGTCCCACTGGACAACTGAATGTCTCCAGATACATTTCCACTATGTAGATCTGGCCAGATGAGGACGAGCTCTCCAGATAGATGTCCACTGTGTAGATCTGGCCAGGTGTGGACGATCTCTCCAGATACAGTGCATTCGGAAAGTATTCAGACCCTTTGATTTTTTCCACATTTTGTTACGTTACAGCCTTATTCCAACATTTATTTCAAATAAAAACAATCTCATCAATCTACACACAATACCCCATAATGACAAAGCAAAAACAGTATTTTCTTTGTACTTTTTACAAGTTCTTTACAAATAAAAAACTTCACATTTACACAAGTATTCAGAACCTTTACTCAGTACTTTGTTGAAGCACCTTTGGCAGTGATTACAGCCTCAAGTCTTCTTGGGTATGAAGCTACAAGCTTGGCACAGCTGTATTTGGGGAGTTTCTCCCATTCTTCTCTGCAGATCCTCTCAAGCTCCTGTCAGGTTGGATGGAGAGCATTGCTGCACAGCTATTTTCAAGTCTCTCCAGATTGTAAAGTGGTTATCCCACTGGCTATAGGGTGAACGCACCAATTTGTGAGTCGCTCTGGCTAAGAGCGTCTGCTAAATGACGTTAATGTGCCCTTGAGCAAGGCACTTAACCCTAATTGCTCCTGTAAGTCGCTCTGGATAAGAGCGTCTGCTAAATGACTAAAATGTAAATGTAAATGTAATGTTCGATCGGGTTCAAGTCCGGCTATGGCTGGGCCACTCAAAGACTTGTCCCAAAGCCACTCATGCATTGTCTTGGCTGTGTGCTTAGGGTCCTGTTGGAAATTCAGCCTTCGCCCCAGTCTGAGGTTCTGAGCACTCTGGAGCAGGTTTTCATCAAGGATCTCTCTGTACTTTGCTCCTTTAATCTTTCCCTCAATAGTGATTTAACTCCCAGTCCCTGCCACTGAAAAACATCCCCACAGCATGATGCTGCCACCACCATGCTTCACCGTAAAGATGGTGCCATGTTTCTTCCAGACGTGACGCTTGGCATTCAGGCCAAAATGTTCAATCTTGGTTTCATCAGACCAGAGAATCTTATTTCTCATTGTCTGAAAGTCCTATAGGTGCTGTCCTGTGCCTTTTACTGAGGAGTGGCTTCCGTCTGGCCACTCTACCATAAAGTCCAGATTGGTGGAGTGCTGGAGAGATGGTTGGCCTTCTGGAAGGTTCTCCCATCAGCAAAGAGGAACTCTGGAGCTCTGTCAGAGTGACCATCTGGTTCTTGGTCACCTCCCTGACCAAGGCCCTTCTCCCCCGATTCGTCAGTTTGGCCGGGCGGCTAGCTCTAGGAAGAGTCTTGGTGGTTCCAAACTTTTTCCATTTAAGAATGATGGAGGCCACTGTGTTCTTGGGGACCTTCATTGCTGCAGAAATGTGTTGGTACCCTTCCACAGATCTGTGCCTCGACACAATCCTACGGACAATTCCTTCAACCTCATGGCTTGGTTTTTGCTCTGGCATGCACTTTCAACTGTGAAACCTTATATAGACAAGTTTGTGCCTTTCCAAATCATGTCCAATCAATTGAATTTACTACAGGTGGACTCCAATCAAGTTGTAGAAACATCTCAAAGATTATCAATGGAAACAGGATGCACCTGAGCTCAATTTCGAGTCTCATAGCAAAGGGTCTGAATACTTATGTAAAAAAGGTATTTCAGTTTTTTATTTTTAATACATTTGCAAAAAATGTCCATATGGGGTATTGTGTGTAGATTGATGAGGATTTTTTTTTATTGAATCTATTTTAGAATAAGGCTGTAACGTAACAAAATGTGGCAAAGGTCAAGGGGTCTGAAAACTTTACGAATGCGCTGTATATGCACTACACACTATTGTTCGGTAGGTTCCATTGAGCTATAATAAGAATGGGTGCTTCTTGTATAATTTTATGGTTGTCCGCAAAATAAACGTTATAGGTGCAAGGCGCCACCTACTGTACTGGAGTGTGTAGTCAATCACAGTTTACAGACTAAATGAATAAAGAACCAAACATTAAGAGAAACGAAACCCTCCTATCTAATCCTGTACTACTAATAAAATAAAATAAAAGCCCTACTAATTTCTATCAAACCCTCCCCATCCCCAAAATCCCTTCCAATCCCCCCTCATCCAACCTCAATAACCCTATACATCAATCTTTCCCTCTCCTCCATATACTGGTACTTTCAACAATACATTAACAACACCATTCACGTGCTTGCCAACCAAACATAATGACGAGTTCAATGTCCTAGACGCAACTGAGCAAACACCACCTCTTCCTCCCTAATCTGACCCTAATCTGACCCTTGAATCTTGGTCCACCAACATTCATTTGGAGGGAATATAAATGCCGTCACTTTGGCTCTGTGTCCCACCTCATCTGCCAAACATCTATAATAATGTCTCTAATCTTACATTTGCCCTTACAAAAAAAGATTGCAGTTTTGAAACTGCAGTAAAAGTGCAGTAACTGCAGTCGACTGTGGTATTTTGGACGCAGTAATTGCAGAATAACTGCATTGTACTGCACTCTAACTGCATTACACTGCAAAATTAATGCAGTAAAGAAAAAACTGTGTTATTTTGGACGCAGTATTTGTAGCATACTGCAGTGCTACTGCACTCTAACTGCAATATTTTTCATAAGGGTGGCCTCACCTCTACCCAATGGAGCACGAATAACAATTATATCTCGTTTTAAAGCCCTTTTGGCTACCAGGTCTACTATTTCATTACCACTCACCCCTGAATGGGCTGGGACCCAGCCGAATCTCACTACTACACACTGTGTGTTCCTCAAAATGCATCCTACTCTGAGCACGCAAATTGGAGCACGGGAGGGTCGGAACATGGGTCGGAACATGAGTCCAAATGAAAGTATGCGAAACGGAACACAGAGGGCACCTCTCGAATTCGTACTCCGTTTGTACATATTTTGAAGCATGTATCGATGCAAGCTTCAACTGAACGTATGCAAAGAAATATGACACGACTACGTAAGACATGACACAAATGTTCTTGAAATCAATGGTGGCCAATATTTGACCTGAAGCAAGAGAAAATACACTGACTTTGGAATGAAATGTTGCCTATTCACATCTCATATGTTGCCTGACTACAGTCTTTTATTTTGATACATTAATAAATACATTTTATGTTAATTTTGGCATGGTTACCTGCTTACGTAGGTCGCAAGCCCATAGTAAGTCAGTAGAGCTAACTGGACAGTTACTTCTGTTAGCTAGCCAGATACAGTGGGGGGGGAAAGTATGTAGTCAGCCACCAATTGTGCAAGTTCTCCCACTTAAAAAGATGAGAGAGGCCTGTAATTTCATCATAGGTACACGTCAACTATGACAGACAAAATGAGAAAAAAATATCCAGAAAATCACATTGTAGGATTTTTTATGAATGTATTTATTTATGGTGGAAAATAAGTATTTGGTCAATAACAAAAGTTTCTCAATACTATGTTATATACCCTTTGTTGGCAATGACACAGGTCAAACGTTTTCTGTAAGTCTTCACAAGGTTTTCACACACTGTTGCTGGTATTTTGGCCCATTCCTCCATGCAGATCTCCTCTAGAGCAGTGATGTTTTGGGGCTGTCGCTGGGCAACATGGACTTTCAACTCCCTCCAAAGATTTTCTATGGGGTTGAGATCTGGAGACTGGCTAGGCCACTCCAGGACCTTGAAATGCTTCTTACGAAGCCACTCCTTCGTTGCCCGGGCGGTGTGTTTGGGATCATTGTCATGCTGAAAGACCCAGCCACGTTTCATCTTCAATGCCCTTGCTGATGGAAGGAGGTTTTCACTCAAAATCTCACGATACATGGCCCCATTCATTCTTTCCTTTACACGGATCAGTCGTCCTGTTCCCTTTGCAGAAAACAGCCCCAAAGCATGATGTTTCCACCCCCATGCTTCACAGTAGGTATGGTGTTCTTTGGATGCAACTCAGCATTCTTTGTCCTCCAAACACGACGAGTTGAGTTTTTACCAAAAAGTTATATTTTGGTTTCATCTGACCATATGACATTCTCCCAATCCTCTTCTGGATCATCCAAATGCACTCTAGCAAACTTCAGACGGGCCTGGACGTGTACTGGCTTAAGCAGGGGGACACGTCTGGCACTGCAGGATTTGAGTCCCTGGCGGCGTAGTGTGTTACTGATGGTAGGCTTTGTTACTTTGGTCCCAGCTCTCTGCAGGTCATTCACTAGGTCCCCCCGTGTGGTTCTGGGATTTTTGCTCACCGTTCTTGTGATCATTTTGACCCCACGGGGTGAGATCTTGCGTGGAGCCCCAGATCGAGGGAGATTATCAGTGGTCTTGTATGTCTTCCATTTCCTAATAATTGCTCCCACAGTTGATTTCTTCAAACCAAGCTGCTTACCTATTGCAGATTTAGTCTTCCCAGCCTGGTGCAGGTCTACAATTTTGTTTCTGGTGTCCTTTGACAGCTCTTTGGTCTTGGCCATAGTGGAGTTTGGAGTGTGACTGTTTGAGGTTGTGGACAGGTGTCTTTTATACTGATAACAAGTTCAAACAGGTGCCATTAATACAGGTAACGAGTGGAGGACAGAGGAGCCTCTTAAAGAAGAAGTTACAGGTCTGTGAGAGCCAGAAATCTTGCTTGTTTGTAGGTGACCAAATACTTATTTCCACCATAATTTGCTAATAAATTAATTAAACATCCTACAATGTGATTTTCTGGAGAATTTTTTTCTCAATTTGTCTGTCATAGTTGACGTGTACCTATGATGAAAATTACAGGCTTCTCTCATCTTTTTAAGTGGGAGAACTTGCACAATTGGTGGCTGACTAAATACTTTTATTTCCCCACTGTACAGTAGCCACAAAGAATTGTTAGCTAGCTACCCATGAACAATTGACATATACTGTACCTTGCAGAACATTAGTTTTAGGTAGTTTTTGCCTGTTTAACTAGCTAGCTGGCTAGCTAGATTACGATTTACATATATTTAGCTGACAATTATGAAGTAAAACGTTTGCTCTGTGTATATCTTGTTTCATCTCTATTGTTGCCATTGTCCTGGCTGGAAGAGGGTTCTGTTAGAAATTGCGTAATTCAAATCTGGTATTGGAATAAGAATCAAGAGATCTTCAATCCAAGCTTAATTTATTATATGCAAAATGTATGTATGATAAGTATGAAGGTTCGTATATACGGGTCCACCGAGATACCACGCAGGGCACTCTGAGAACTAGAATTATTGTTTACAGATTCTTTCTCAAATACTCTGACAAGAAAGCCTCCACCTCTTCTGTTGGCCAACCAGAGCAAAGGACTGAGTGTGGTCCAGAATCCATTCAGCCAATCCGTTGGCGCAGGGGTTGGTCCCAATTCCTCGGCACTCCATTTGTTGCACTGTTGCCAGGCATAGGTTGCTATGATAATAACCTGCGGAGTCAGCACCCAAAAAGACACCATTCCACTGTACTCCATGTTCAAGGACAGTTTCACAGACTACAAAGAGAGAGTGTTCTTATCTGTAAGAAATACAAGTCTTATCTGTCCTACCCCTAACGTTCCTTACATGAATAACAGCCTGTTATGTGAAACAATCCATATCAGTACAGTGCTCCCCGTTAATGCATTCCTTCCAAGCTATTCATCACATACAGATCCAATTATGAGAAAAATAAAACCCAACAATTCCCTCTTTTGACGCCCTCTAGGGTGTCACTCATTAAAATACAATACAAACAAAAATAAACACTTTTATTAATAGACAATTTGATAATAAAAGTCCTTCAGTCCTTCCATCTACACCCAACTTGCAAACTGTTACCAGTCATCAAAGAAGTTCAAACCATCACATAAGGAAAGACAAACATTCACATGGTTAACTTGATTAATAAAGCATAAAACACAGGATTAATAGAACACAAAACACAAGATTATTAAAACTCTAGGGTGTGATTGAAGATTTTTAAAGGGACATTTTAGAATTCCCTCTTTTGACACCATTTATGGTGTCACTCTAAACAGAGTATAATCCCCCTTAAGAATAACAGGATATGGAAATGAAATCACAATATTTAATGTTAATAAAAAATAAATAATTGTAACCCTCTATTCCTCCCCTACACCTAACATGTACTGAGTTGGCTACCAGCCACCCAGGAATCCTTTACCTTCACATCAAGAAGAATAAACAATCACAGTGGTTAGTAAAAACATAAGGTAATAATTGAGCAAGAACTGAAAATAAATGCGTGTATGTATTTTACTAGGCAAACCATGGATCATCCAGCTTGGTCTCAGAGTCAGTAGCAGAGTCCCCCGCATCATCCTGGGCCGGTAACAACAGCATCATACCTGACGCCTGCACCACTCCTACCACTGACCTCCTGAGACAGGGGACGATGCAAGCAGCACAACACATTAACAGCAAAAACACAATTACTAGGGTCAGAAATCCAGTAACCACCATAGAAGAGTACTCACCAAACCAGTCACTCAGCCAGGAGAACAGCCCACCACTCTCCACTCCAGGCCTGCTCTCCATTTCTGCTGACAACTTCTCCAGGCCAACAAGGGCCTTTGTTATGCTCCCGTCAGGGCTAGTATTGTTAGGAATAAACGTACAGCATTGTTCCCCAAACATCTTACAAACACCCCCCTGGTTAGCAAGCAACATGTCAAGTGCTAGTCTATTTTGCCTAGCCACCCTAGAGGTGGCCTCTAGTTGTTCGGACATTCCAGTCAGGGCAGTGCGTGTGTAGTTAACAAATCGCTGTTGGTTATAATATATGTAATTTATCCAAGATCGCTGTTTAGCAGCATCTATGGCAGGACCTATGATTGGCAACAAATGCCACAACCCATCGTTCCTGTTGAGTGCCTGGAACTGTAATGGTACTCCCACAGGCACCCCCAACAGGTTAGAGTGGATCTCCTCTTCAGTTGACCATGGGGCACTACGTCTCCCCCGCCTCATTCTCTCTCTGTCTGGGGTTAGCTGGGCAATCCCCAAAAGTTGGTCTGAGGAAACATCAATAATGGTCAGTGGTATAATTAAACTAGCTAATGCACACGTGCCCTGCCAGTCCCCCTTTAGAATCGGGGTTAGTTTTCTATTTGGTCCACAGATCCACCACACATCAGCCACCCCTTTTGTCTGGGTTTTACCCTCTATTGGCCAAGTGCTGTTCATGGTTACATTCACAGCACAATCCCCGGGTGGTAGCCTACCATAGTTAACACCCTTACCTGTTCCAGTAATGCAACTGTAATTACCTCCATAAGCCTGAACTCCCTCAGGTGCCTTTTGTGGGGGAACCTCAGGGAAAATCAAACTTAGGGCTTTGCACAGTGTGGTGTTTGGCAGTGAATGGTAGAACTCTTCCAATATGCACTGCCATCCTTCCCCTTCTCCTAAAGCGAATGGGTGGGTTGCCAACCCAGGTCTTGCATGCCCACAGATAACACAATTCTGCCTGGCCAGTGTCCTAGCCGTATACCTCATGTATGCCAACCACATATTTTCTTTCCCTTCATAGCCAGTTTCTGTCCCCAATTGGTCGCTGTCCGCTATATCCCTAACATTATTCACCTGAACAGGGTTTGGTACCCTAGTGGGTTGAAGTTGAGCTGGTCCTGGAGCGGGGGTGTGGTCCAACTGGGTCTGTCTCTCCCCAGCTGCAGGTTTGGGTGTGACTGCGATGGTGAACATACCCATGGTGTCTGGTCCGGATCGTACTGCTGCTAAGGTGTACACACCTGCGTCTGTAAGTTTAATGTCTTGGATGGTTAGTAGGATTTCATCACCTTTACATGCACCCCCTTTTGACCCCTGTACTCCCCTTATCATTGAAAACCTAGCTGCTTTAGAAGCATCTCCTAATGCATACGGATAGCCTCTACGCCATTCCCAGAAGGTGCCAACATTTGTGATCATATAGTCCCAATATGGACACCACTTTCCCTCACACAGATAAGTACCTCTCTTTAACACATGGGGATGTATTTTGTTACAGTTTTCCTTCTGGTTCCAATTGCAACCAGTGTCCCCAATTCCACTAGCCCTATTCCTCCATGACCAGATCTTATATGGTTCTAGGGACATCACTTGAGATTCCCCTTCCTGTAAGGTAATGACTATGTTATGGTACTGATTGGGAGCTGAGAATACTGTTCCCCATAAGGCCAGCCCCACTCCTAACCACAACATCATCATCACTCCCCTTCTGTTGCCAAGTCCTGTTGTACCTGATCTAGAGTCCTTCCTGGAACTATGTCCTTGGCACAGTGTGTCCTGTGGTACCACACGTCTTTCTTGCTCGTGTTCACCCGCAACGAGTGGCTTGATACCTCTTTTACCCGGAAGGGCCCTTCCCACCTTGGCTCCGTCCACTTTCTGGAATGCACCTTCACTCTCACCCAATCTCCCACCAGGATGTCTCTGTTCTCGTCCGTGGTTTCAACAGCAGGAGTGCGCACTTCCACCACCTGTTTAGACAATCTTTCAACAAGAGAAATTAGCGCTTGCATGTAGTCTGTGTATCTGATTTTTGCAATATCTAGCCTAGGCATACTAAGATTGTCTGCTGGTGGCCCTGGCATTCTGCGTCCTGTCATAAGCTCATGGGGCGTTAAATGGGTGTCAGACCCAGGTGCGTTTCTCATTGACATTAGAGCTAGGGGCAGCGCATCTACCCACTTTAGTTCCGGCCATGATTTTGGCAATTTTTCGTTTCAGCGATTGGTTAGCTCTCTCTACGAGTCCCTGCGATTGGGGGTGGTATACTGACCCGAACTTGTGGGTGATTCCTAGGGCCTGCTCTACCTCCCTCAGGTGTTTGTTCTTGAAATGGGTACCGTTGTCGGAACGGACCATTCGCGGGACCCCGAACCTTGGAATGAGGTCCCTCCTCAGCCATTTAATCACAGCCTTTGCGTCTTCCCTTGCTGTGGGGATGGCTTCCACCCATCTGGTGAATCTGTCAACCATTACCAACAGGTATCTTTTTCCTTCCACTCTGTTGTCCTGTCCCATGTCCGTGAAATCTATGCAAATGTCTTGAAATGGCGCGTCAGGTATTGGGAAGCTGCCTATCACTGCTCCAAGTGACACTTTGTTGTTGTATTGTTTGCACACTTCACAGCTCTCTGATGTCTCTCTTGCCATGTCCAACATGTGTGGATGCCACCATGCTTTCTCAACTGATTTTGCGACACTTTTCCATCCTCCATGAGCCTTCTCATGCTCTTCCCTTAAGATTGATCTGAGGAGTTTTGCAGGTCCCACTGTTTTTCCTGTGTGAGATCTCCAAATCCCATGATGGTCTTGCCTTGCTCCCTGTCTGCTCCATACGTTCTGTTCGTAGGCGCCTGCTGCTTCTTGCAACTGTCTTACTGTGTCTGTCGTCAACTCCTCCTGTCCTTGAGTGGCTCGTTGCACCATCTGCTGGGCAGTGTATCCTCCTGCATCCTTTGCTGCTTGATCAGCCCGATCATTTCCTTCACGCACTCTGGTGCTTTCTCTGCTATCATTTACATTTACATTTAAGTCATTTAGCAGACGCTCTTATCCAGAGCGACTTACAGTTAGTGAATACATATTTCCCCACACTGGCCCCCCGTGGGAATTGAACCCACAACCCTGGCGTTGCAAACGCCATGCTCTATCAACTAAGCTACATCGTTTGGGAAGCTGGATTGCATCAATTAACTTCTGTACTTCAACCTTGTGTTTGATGGGCTCATTTGAGCTGGTCACAAATCCTCTCCTCATCCACTGTGGTCCATCAATGTGTGCAATCCCATGTGCATAGGCAGAGTCTGTGTAGATGTCCACATTCTTTCCTTCACTTAGTTGTAGAGCTCTCCTCAATGCCCTAAGTTCAGCTAGTTGTGCTGAACTTTCATTGGGATTCAGTCTTTTTGCTTCAACAACTTCGTGTTCTCCTTCCTTGTCTTGCTTTACCACAGCATAGGCAGCAACATTCCCTTCCTTTGGGTCTTTTGACCTATAGCAGCATCCATCTGTGAACAGGGTGGTCTTGTTGCCGTCCAGAGGTGAGTTCTGTAGGTCCATTCAAACCTTGATTTGTTTGGCTGCTCTGTCTTCACATACATGTGGTTCTCCCTGACCCATGCCATCAGTCATGTTGGTTGTGGTTGTCACATAGGTAATGTGTTTTGCAGTGATGGCCTTTGTTATGTTGGATTTTCTTTTGCTGGACAACGTGAAAAGTTTAGAGCCAATAAAAGCTGTCACTCCATGGTCTGTGTTGATTTCAAGTGGATGTCTCATTACAATGTGAGCTGTTTTGCCTACAGCTTTAGCAATGGCAGCCATGTGTCTGGCACAGTCAGTTTGTCCTGTCTCAATGTTGTCCAGTTTTGCACTGTAGTAGTGTAAGACTCTTCTCTCCCCCTTTTGTTTCTGATACAGGATGGAATGCACATAACCATCCCTTTCAGAAACATCCAAACAGAATGGCGTGGTGTAATCAGGTAAAGACAGTGCTTCAGCCTGCGCTAGCGTCTGTTTGAGTTGGATAAAAGCTGCCTCTGCCTCTGGAGTCCACTTAAGGACAGCTGTGAGATTTCTGTTTCCTGCTTCTCTCAAGATTGCTCGCAGTGGTTCCACCTTAAGACAGTATTCTGGCACGTGTGTTCTGCTGTATCCAGTAAGGCCAAGAAATGACAAAAGGTGTTGTACAGTAGTGGGTTTGGGATGTTCCAAGATTGATGTCCTCTGGGCCGTAGAGACAGCTTGTCCCTTTCCTGACAGTACTCTCCCCAGGAACTGTACACTTCTCCTACAGCACTGCACTTTCTCTTTCTTCACTTTGTACCCTTTCTTAGCTACCAAGAGGAGAAGGGACTTGGTGGCCTGCAAACAAGACTCAGCAGTTGGTGCTGCCAACAGGAGATCATCAACGTATTGAAGCAGTGTCACCCCTTCTGGTAATGTTAACTCCTCCAAGTGACTTTTCAGGATAGCGTTGAAGATTCCTGGGGAATCACGATATCCTTGTGGAAGACGAGAATAGGTGAATTGCTGTCCTCTGTAGGTGAATGCAAATAGTGGTTGAGACTCTGGGTGTAACGGAATGCAGAAAAATGCATTAGCAAGGTCCACCAGTGTAAACCAGTCTTGGGTAGGTGAGATGTTTTGCAGGGCCAGATATGGGTCTGGTACAGGTCTAACGTCCGGTACAGTTACTTCGTTGATTTTTATTTTTTTATTTATTTCACCTTTATTTAACCAGGTAAGCCAGTTGAGAACAAGTTCTCATTTACAACTGCGACCTGGCCAAGACAAAGCAAAGCAGTGCGACAAAAACAACAACACAGAGTTACATATGGGGCAAAAAACACAAAGTCAAAAATACAACAGAAAATATATAAAAAAGTGTGTGCAAATGTAGCAAGTTATGGAGGTAAGGCAATAAATAGGCTATAGTGCAAAATAATTACAATAGTATTAACACTGGAATGCTAGATGTGCAAGAGATTATGTGCAAACAGAGATACTGGGGTGCAAAAGAGCAAAACAAATAACAATATAGGGATGAGGTAGTTGGGTGGGCTAATTTCAGATGGGCTGGTGGTCCTGCACCATTCTCCATTTTCCAGTGTCACCTTTCTTTACTGGTAAAATTGGAGTGTTCCAGTTGGAGCAGGTTGGATATATTACTTGCCCTTTTTGAAGTCCTGATATTGTAGGCTCAATTCCCCTTGTCTTTTCTTCACTGAGTGGGTATTGGCGCTTGCAAACTGGAATAGTAAGGCCACTGTCTTTTCTAACTGAAACCACCACTGGTTCTACATCAACTAGTCCCACATCCTCTGCAGTTAAAGTCCACAGTTGTTCTGGTAACTGGTTGAAGATGTTGACCGTGTCTGGATGGTCAGTCATTTCTCTTCCATGGTAACGAGATCTTCTCACCACTTCAGGTTTTCCAATGTCATCCACGTTTAGTAAGATTCTCCAAACCTGATTTCCATCCATGACTGAGCTTTGTATCTTGTAACAGGCGCTCTTGCTCCACTGCAGGCAGCTTGCCTTCTTTACTGCTGGTCCCAATGATCTTGCCTCATAGCCAAACCCTACTAGGAGAGTAACATGTGGCACAGAGTCACCAGGAAGTGCGTACCATTTGTCTGTCAGTACCACATCTCCATCCATTACCATGCAACTGGTTGCCACTCCTTCTTTGAGTATGTACATGTGATTGCTTGTCACACTTGGTCGTCTGTCCTCCATTTCTTCTTCCCATGCTTCATCATATGCTTCATCCAGGTCCCTGGTGTAGTTCATTGTGACGTGTGGAGGGTCCTCAGGAGGGTAGTATGCGTTTTAAAGTCTGTATCCATGCCTTCCATAGCTGGAACTCTCTGCATACTCTAGGAGCATCAGGGTCAGTATCCATTAACTTCAGCCAATACACATATGCTTCTTCTTCCTCCTCTTCTTCTGAGTGTGTTCCCATGTACAGCATGCGTGGGGGATCAGAGAGTTCCTTCATGAGTATTGACATGAGTTCATCAATAGGTGTGATAGAAGCATGCAGTCCCTCTTGGTTACAATAGATGCTGCATCCCAGCTTGGAGAGCAAGTCCCTTCCCATTAACCCCACCGAACACTCTGGATTGTAGAGAAACTGGTGAGTTACTTGCAGGTCATACCATACAACTTCCAATGGAACTGTATATGGCTTTCTCATAATTGCCCCAGAAACCCCAGAGAAAGCTTGTGTCTTGGTAGTGAGTGGATATGATGCTTGTACAGAAGACCATGTGCATCCTGTATCAATCAACATATTATGTTTTCTTCCTCCAATTAAACATGACACTACCGGTTCTGACCCTGGTGGAAATGAGTAGATGTTGGTGTTGAGGTTATATTGGGTTTCTAGGCAGCTTCATTGGGGGTCCTGGTTGGGGTGTTGCATTCCCATCCATGACATACCTGGTAGCAATGCCGCATTGGGCACTGGTTGTGGCTGCCCATTGTTTCCTCCAGGGTTTTGCTGGGGTGGTGGAAATTGTTGGCCTCCTTGCCAGCTTCCTCGTCCCTGTTGGAACCTTTGCATTCCTCTTCTTTGCTGTCCACCATACCCTCTTCCTTTTTGTTGTCTTGATAGCTGGTGTGAGTGTGGGCAAAATCTTGCCATGTGTCCTTCTTTCCCACAATTAAAACATCCTCTATCTGCGTATCTGCGGGGTGCATAGCCAGGCTGTTGAGGTGGGTCTGGTTCTGTGTACATCCCGACAGAGAAATACCCATTTGGCCCCACAGGAGCCATCATCCGGGGTGCCATCATCCCAGCCATTGCCTGTACTACTGCAGCAGCCGCGGCTGCAGCTGGATCAATATCTGGCACACCCTGTGGATTCGGGGTACTGGTCACAACCATCTGTTTGCCTGGTTTGTCTTCAGCCAGTTGTTTTTTCAAAACTTTCTTCTGTAGCTGCTTTAGTTCGTCTTCCTCCTTCCTCTTGCCTTCCCTCCATCGCTCCACATGATGTTGGGCTATCTCTGTGAACTCTGGGATGGATTTTGCTGTGAGTGCCACAACCTTTTCACACTCTACCCGGGCCTGGTCTGGGAGTCCCCCCAGGCAGTTTGCCAGGAAGAGGTGACTCATTGTATTTTTGGTGGGCTCTTCATTCCATGCTTGTCTCCAGAGGCACTTTGCCCTCTTCATGTAGGCTGGTATGGTTTCATCATCATTCAGCGTCAGTGTTCTCATGAGATCTGGCCTTGCCTGAGTGGGATACTTCCTTCTAACTGCATCCCATATGACAGTTCGGTATCGATCAAAACCAGTTGCTGCTCCTACTATTCCTCTCAGGCCTGCTTGTGTGAGTATCTCTTTGCATTCATGATCTCCCATGCACCTGTTCATCACTGCCACCATATCCCCTATGGTGAGTTCATCTGCTGCAGTAAGGCTCTCAAAAGCCTTCACCCACCTGTGTCCTGATTCTTCAGGCTGGGGTAAACTGTCAACCAGAGTTTGCACATCTCTGTGTGGCCAGGGTTTGTATACTGAAGCTCCCACTGTTGTTTCTCTCAGAGGGTACTGACCCCCACAGTTACCCCCTCTCCCTTGAGTTTTGGCCCGTGTGCGTTGTGCAGGCCCTTCCTCATCCCAAATATCTCCTTGAAAAGCTCCATAGAGCATTTTTGTCTGCTTTACGTCTTCATACTCTTCCTCTTCTTCTCCCAAATCAATACAATGGCCCCCACTTGGCTCTGGTGTTCTTTGCAGTGATGTGAGTGCCAGCTCCTTTCTGTCTTCTCTCACCTGCTTTTCCAGTACTTTCAGTTCCTTTTTTAATTCGGCATTGTTGTCATAAATGGTTGAACTGGCTGTGCTTCTACCTCCTATTTCCTCATTCTCTCTCTCACTTGCTCCGGTTCGACACAAGTCCCGGTACTCTGTACTTCTCTCTGAGTCTTCTTCCTCTTTATCCAGTCTACTCAGCTGAGAAATCTGTTCTTTCAGTTCTCGTGCAGTTTTCATCATCTGTTCGATATCACCTCTTCGTCTATTCACCTCTTCTTCACCCACCCATGTATCCTGCAGCACGCCGTCTTTCTGCTGATACTGTACCTGCCCAGTCAGTTCCAACACTGGTGCCATTGTTTTTGGAGGGTTTTCATACGGTGGTGGGGCCGATGGCAGGGCTGGATACAACCGATTTGTTATC
Organism: Coregonus lavaretus; assembly: GCF_964263955.1. Classification (NCBI taxonomy): domain Eukaryota; kingdom Metazoa; phylum Chordata; class Actinopteri; order Salmoniformes; family Salmonidae; genus Coregonus; species Coregonus lavaretus. The sequence goes on from NC_140022.1 coordinate 168,354, forward strand.
TTGGGTGGTGCTTTGTCTTCCCACATTTTCTTTAGTTTCTCCAACATAGCCAAACCAATCCGCTCCTTTAACCTGGCTTTCTCCATCGCGTCTTTGGACTTCCCTTTGAGGGGCTCTCCTTCATCTTTCCACTCACTTACTGCCTTCTGTGTTCTGTTCTTCAGGGCTGTCAGTATTGTCCTCGGTTCTCCTTCCCCTGGGATTCCATTCATTGCCATTATCCATCCATCTGCTATCCATTCTTTGTATAACTTTTCTCCTCTCCTCTTCCATTCCTTCCCGTCTTTTCCCCCATTTATCTCGAGGGTGGATTTCAACACTTTAATTACTTTATCTGTCATTTTTGCCAATGTTGTTGTATCTATACTTTTGTTTTAAGAACTTTATTATTTATTCTTAATTGTAATTTAAAACCTTACTGACTCCAGTATTTTGTATAAAAAGTGCTTTCAATGTTAATGGTCTAATATTTTTAGTTTAAAACGCAAATGGGTAATAGTAATACCATTAGACCACTTTATTTAACTAAATAACCAAAAATGCAAATATAAATGATACAGATATCCCCAGTCCTAACCCATCAATAATTGTTTGTATCAATCTAAATCACCCCCCTTCTCTCTCTCTCCTGACTCTTCAAAAGCCACACTCTCGCTGTCTCCAGCCCCTCCCCTCGCAACTCTCTCTCCCTCTCCTCTGGTGGGAGCAGGCTCTTTCGAGGAGCTGTGTTAGTGTTTCCAATATTCTGTGGTTATTTAGAGTACTTTCATCTAGTTATTTAAATCAAATTATTCCCACCTAATTAGTTAAAGTTGGTGCATGTTTATATTTAAATGATAAACCGAATTATTTCAGTCTAATTGTTTAACCAGTATTTTGCAGGGTCAAACATCAAACATTACATCAAATAATCAACAAAAAAGAAGCCTCAACCCAAGCACCTAAAACCAGTATTATGCTATGTCAAACATCAAACACTGAATCAAATAATAAACCAAATTGTTTCAACACAACTATTCAAAACCAGTTCAGTCACACAATTAATCATTTTAGCTTTATGTTCCCAATTGTTATTGATGGGTTTTATGGTTTAAACAATCACGAACCCAACAGTTATCCCCAAATTACACAGTTTGGACAGCCACAGACGTTTTAACTTCCAATTAGTTTTCTAACAAAATATACAGGCTTGTCATTCACACTCTCATTCATACGACCACACTCGCACTGTCTAACTTTTAAAGTACCCCCTATGAGCCTTCAGTCATAGCGTCGCACTATCTAATCTATTTTAAAGTACCTCCTATGAGCCTTCAGTCATAGCGTCGCACTGTCTAATCTATTTTAAAGTACCTCCTATGAGCCTTCAGTCATAGCGTCGCACTGTCTAATCTATTTTAAAGTACCTCCTATGAGCCTTCAGTCATAGCGTCGCACTGTCTAATCTATTTTAAAGTACCTCCTATGAGCCTTCAGTCATAGCGTCGCACTGTCTAATCTATTTTAAAGTACCTCCTATGAGCCTTCAGTCATAGCGTCGCACTGTCTAATCTATTTTAAAGTAGCTCCTATGAGCCTTCAGTCATAGCGTCGCACTCCCATGGGTTTAACCATCACAATTATCAAACATTTGCATAGTATATTATGAAGTCGAAATAGTATACTGTAATCGTTATTTATAGTATAATAGGGTTCACTTACATCAAACAGGTGCTTCACAAAATTAATTTGGATAAAGCCAATGTGCAAAACTTCAGTTATATTACAATAGGTGTTTTGCTTACCTTTTTAAAAGCCCGGGCGATTTGTGAAACACACGGTTCGAAGACAGTGATGTCCAATAGGCTGGATGAATTCCAGCGAAGTGAAGTTCCGCTACCAGATCACGTCGGGGTCACCAATTGTTAGAAATTGCGTAATTCAAATCTGGTATTGGAATAAGAATCAAGAGATCTTCAATCCAAGCTTAATTTATTATATGCAAAATGTATGTATGATAAGTATGAAGGTTCGTATATACGGGTCCACCGAGATACCACGCAGGGCACTCTGAGAACTAGAATTATTGTTTACAGATTCTTTCTCAAATACTCTGACAAGAAAGCCTCCACCTCTTCTGTTGGCCAACCAGAGCAAAGGACTGAGTGTGGTCCAGAATCCATTCAGCCAATCCGTTGGCGCAGGGGTTGGTCCCAATTCCTCGGCATTCCATTTGTTGCACTGTTGCCAGGCATAGGTTGCTATGATAATAACCTGCGGAGTCAGCACCCAAAAAGACACCATTCCACTGTACTCCATGTTCAAGGACAGTTTCACAGACTACAAAGAGAGAGTGTTCTTATCTGTAAGAAATACAAGTCTTATCTGTCCTACCCCTAACGTTCCTTACATGAATAACAGCCTGTTATGTGAAACAATCCATATCAGTACAGTGCTCCTCGTTAATGCATTCCTTCCAAGCTATTCATCACATACAGATCCAATTATGAGAAAAATAAAACCCAACAGTTCAGTAAATGGGGAGATGCAGCGTGAGGTAATACAGTAGGAGGAGTGCTTTATGCGTTCTCCACACTCATCCTCAGAAGAACATAATCAAGAGAACGTCCTCGGGGAATGCACGGAGCATGAGAGTGTGGAGCACGGTAGTAAGCATATTGAGAAACACCCTGTCTCTCGATTCTCCATAATAACACTAATGCCTCCAAAAGGTCACTCCTATTAGACTTCCCAGATTATTTACTATTCAATACAGACAGGGAATCTGAGCATACTACAATTCCGACAGGTTGAACATCCTCCACCCACTGGGGGGGCAGCTACTAGCACCAGCAGGTGAACAGAGGATACTGAGAGTTCATCTGTTAGTCTTTGACATATCTCCACATCAAACTGAGGAATGTAAACAGCTGCTCCTGTACGACCACTATCTGGGTCCTTGGAGCCATCTATACAAATCTGTAAAAAAACGAACGGTCTATCTTCAGTGTTTTCATGGGGCTACAATAACTACTGCGCACAGGGCTTGAAATCACCGCCCCGAGTTTAAACACCACCTTCGCTTAATCCGGATTCGTCCAAATAATAAATGAAGAAAACCCAAAACCAGGAACTACTGATGCTCGTGATCACATATTTCTATGTGAGCCTTGACAAATTCTCGCATTTTACTCGTAAATCTGTTCACTAGAGATTAGAGTTGGCACAGTGACTCATTCAATTTGTAGCCTAGCATTGAACAACAAATACCTAGCTAGATAGATAGCCAACTATACCAATAAATAAAATAGGACTTATATCAGAGGATATATCATCAATTTTGACATTTTTCTCTGTCCTGTATGAGTCCACCATCTTCAACAGCTGATTGGGAAACTTCGCAGTCGTTTTATATTTTATTACTAACAAACATCAACAAAGCAAACCAACTTTTTACTTTCACATTGCCAGGAATCCTACACAAACAGATCATATTAATTAATAATACTACAGGTTTTAATTTCCTTTTTCATTTGAGCTAAAGTAGCGCCATATTTTTTTAAAATTAATTTATCAAGTCAAAAAAGTTCGGTTTTGAATCAGATCATTTGTGAATATGAAATGTACCTATTATTATTATTAGCAGTTGAATTCAATATACTAATTCCTTATCAATGTCAGAATTTCTGAACTAAATCATATCAAAACCATTCAATTATACAACATGTTCTGTTATCTTTGTAACAAAGTTATGTATGTCAATTAAAAAAATTATACTATAAATACAGGCAAAAAAGAAATCCACAGAAATCACAATTATAATCATTATTCAGCTTGAATGTTTCGAGGGATAAATGCTTTATAAAAATCAATACAAATAAGAAAACTATCATCAAGGATGAGGTCATTATTGTCAATCATATCTAATATCAACCTGAGATTATTACTAATGTGTTGACCATGCATAAAACCAGATTGTTCTTTATCAGTTATATGATGTTAACCTTGCTTCAACCTAGCAAATACAAGGGCAAATAACTTTCCATCCAAGAATGGAACAGAAAGGGCTAACATTGTTGTGGAAAATGAGTCTGATGAATCGTTGCTTGTTGGAGTATATTTTTTGGATAAGGATGTTCATTTACATTTACATTTTAGTCATTTAGCAGACGCTCTTATCCAGAGCGACTTACAGTTAGTGAATACATTTTTTTATACTGGCCCCCCGTGGGAATCGAACCCACAACCCTGGCGTTGCAAACGCCATGCTCTATCAACTGAGCTACATCCCTGCCGGCCATTCCCTCCCCTACCCTGGACGACGCTGGGCCAATTGTGCGCCGCCCATGAGTCTCCCGGTCGCGGCCGGCTGCGACAGAGCCTGGATTCGAACCAGGATCTCTAGTGGCACAGTTAGCACTGCGATGCAGTGCCTTAGACCACTGCGCCACTCAGGAGCCACATTTGGGAAACCCGTTTGAAGTCACGAGGATGGTGAAGAAGGCTTTGGGAAAAGTGGATGCAGTCAAAGTAACCAGGAGTGTTATGGTGTTGATATCGTGTATATCTAAAGGTCAAAAGGAGTGATGCATTATGGCTCACGAAGTTGTCGCATTAAGTGGACAGCTCTGATTTTCGGAGTAAGGCACCAGTAAAAGGTGTTATCTCTGGCATCCCATTGGACATTGATCATCAATATCTTAGGCAGAACATGATAGGAGTAGTTAATGCACGTAGCTTGACCTGTATGGAGAGTGGGGAAAAGGAGCTAAGTTTAACTGTAGTATTGATGTTTGCTGAGTATGTCCCAGCCTATGGAAAGCTGGGATATATAAGTTACGCAGTAAGAGGGTTCGTGCAAAACCTGATGCAATGCAAGAAGTGTAAAAAGTTTAACCACGTGTGAAGTGTTTGCAGACAGAAGGAATACGTTATTGAAGAGTCTGAATGTAAAATGTTGCAACTGTGGTGGGGATAATATTCCCGAATTCCATGAGTGCCTTGTTAGGGTGAAAGATGTGGTGGGGTCAAGGATCAGGGCTGTACAGCAAATCTCCTATGTGGAGACAGTGAAGAGAGTTGAAGGGGAAAGAGACCACAGTTCTGAAGAAGATATGGCGGTGGATGCACTGCAACCACTTGCAAATGTTATACATCAATCAAGTGATCTGGATACACTTATTGTGAAGAAGGTGGATTTTTTGGCATTTATAGCCACTGTTAGTAATTGTACTGTACAAGAAGTCCAAGAAGCTGGACATCATCATATCTGCAGCTGAGAAGTTTTTGGACCTCCAAGACTGCAAGGACTACTGTCGCCAGAAAATGTTCTGCCTACAGACCTGATTAGAACAGAAAAGCAGGCTGATTTAGTTTAATTAACATTTTGATAGTTTGATCGTTTGTATGGAATGTTTTTAATTTTCAAATTGTTTACCCCACATTATTTCATTTTGGGGATCTTTATTTTCCACCTGTACAGTAGGTGGCAGAATGCACATGTAATTGTTGCGAACGCCATTATACTGAAAAACAAGAAGATGTCTCCAAAGGTTTTTATAATTAAACCAAGATAGACTACAGCCTTATAACTGTATTGAGACGCCAGGACAGCGGAGTCACTCACCACCTTCCGGAGACATTTGAAACCCCACCTCTTTAAGGAATACCTGGGATAGGATAAAGCAATCCTTCTACCCCCCCCCCCACACACACAGCGGAGTCGCTCACCACCTTCCGGAGACATTTGAAACCCCACCTCTTTAAGGAATACCTGGGATAGGATAAAGTAATCCTTCTACCCCCCCCCCCCACACACACAGCGGAGTCGCTCACCACCTTCCGGAGACATTTGAAACCCCACCTCTTTAAGGAATACCTGGGATAGGATAAAGTAATCCTTCTACCCCCCCCCCCCCCCCAAAAAAAATTGTAAAGTGGTTATCCCACTGGCTATAGGGTGAATGCATCAATTTGTGAGTCGCTCTGGACTAGAGCGTCTGCTAAATGACGTAAATGTGCCCTTGAGCAAGGCACTTAACCCTAATTGCTCCTGTAAGTCGCTCTGGATAAGAGCGTCTGCTAAATGACTAAAATGTAAATGTAAAATGTAATGTTTCATCGATGAGAAAATTAGCAAAATGTCGGCCAAAATCCATCTCGTTCCTTCTACTCCCACTGCCGGCAAGTGGGATTCCTCTCACTACCATATTTGGTAGTGAGTGGAAACGCCAAGCGGATGCCTCACATTTATACATCCGGTGAAATATCTGTCTCATTGTTCTATCTGTGATGTCGTTTTTGCACTTGGGGGGGAAAGGAAGTACAAATAATAATAAAGAAAGCAGCAGAACTGTGCTGTCGAAACGATCACTTCTGTATTACTAAAGGTATGTAATAGCACGTTTAAACCTTATAATATCGAAATTTCATGTCATAACATACCAGGTAACAAATCCGTCTATTATCATGTTAGGGTATAACGTTTGGTAAAGGTGTTATTTTTTCTGTCAAACCGAATGAGTGAAGAACGCGATAAGTTATTTTACAAGTCACATAGCTAGAGACGTTGGTTTGTCTGAGTGAATGTACATAATTTCATCAAGGTAATTTCATAAAGGATCCATTTATTTTAGATTTTTTAATTCGTGATGTGAGCAGACAAAATGGCGGACCATACTATTTGTGACGTAAATTGAGTATGTAGTATGCTTATTGGTCATATTATGGATAGAGTTACCGGTAGTATGCCAAAAGTTCCCGGATGTGGTACTAAAAATACGAGGTATACAAGCAGTGGACACTTGCTTTTAGGGCCCGTAATGCAATTATTCAGAAAATGGGCGTAGCTTCACGTTTTCATATTTTCAGAAAATTGCGGAAAATATGCAGCCGAAGTTCGACTAGAGCGGATACAAATTCATTGCTTTAACTAATTATGACAAATGTTAAAATGTTAAGTAATCTAATAAAATAATGACTTTTCAAATAAGTTACGCTACACATTATGTTGGCTATCAATTTGTTGGCTACGCTATCCTTACGCACAGTATAGCATATCATTACAGCAGTGTGTACCTGTATGTTAGCTAGCTACCTAACGTTAGTTGGCTACTAATACATCGAAGTTGCCAGTATATTAACACTATGATATCTAACTAACTATCCAACGTTTATTGACTTGATTATTCCCGTCATTCTTAGCTAAGTGGTATAGTCATTGGGCGTTTCAATGGACATTGTGGGACTAACCCACAACGTTAGACACAGACACGAATGATCTGCTTGACGTGTTGACACACTGGTGGTTTGTTGTGGCCGAATATTGTTGCTAAACCGTGTTGTTGGAGTCCGGCATGCTAGTTGGCTGTGGCGTCATATGACTAGGTGCCCTGGATGATTTTCACGGAAGAATACTGTACCAAGTTAGCTAGCTGAATAAACTAAGTTAGTCTATTCCTAGAAAACATTGAACCGCTGTAGTTTACAACAATTATAGTTTCTGAGGTGGAAGTTGGGAGAGTTATATTTGGGTGTTTCAGTGAAACGTAAGTGAGGGAGGCCCCGCTCTCTCCTTTCCCAGATGTTTAGTTCATTTCATTCCGATCTCCTTTGCATTATTGTAGCCATTTTCTGTAGCCTGTCAACTATGCCTCTGTCTATCCCTGTTCTCTCCTCTCCTCTCCGCACAGGCTATACAAACGCCTCACACCGCGTGGCTGCTGCCTGTCTAACCTGGTGGTCCCTGCACGCACCACCCACGTGGAGTTCCAGGTCTCGGGCAGCCTCTGGAACTGCCGTTCTGCTGCCAACAAGGCAGAGTTCATCTCAGCCTATGCTACCCTCCAGTCCCTCGACTTCTTGACGCTGACGGAAACATGGATTACCACTGAAAACACTGCTACTCCTACTGCTCTCTCCTCGTCTGACCATGTGTTCTCGCATACCCCGAGAGCATCTGGTCAGCGGGGTGGTGGCACAGGAATCCTCATCTCTCCCAAGAGGACATTCTAAATTTTTCCCCTAACCCATCTGTCTATCTCCTCATTTGAATTCCATGCTGTCACAGTCACTAGCCCATTTAAGCTTAATATCCTTGTCATCTATCGCCCTCCAGGTTCCCTTGGAGAGTTCATCAATGAGCTTGACGCCTTGATAAGTTCCTTTCCTGAGGATGGCTCACCCCTCACAGTTCTGGGGGACTTCAACCTCCCTACGTCTACCTTTGACTCATTTCTCTCTGCCTCCTTCTTTCCACTCCTCTCCTATTTTGACCTCACCCTCTCACCGTCCCCTCCTACTCACAAGGCAGGCAATACGCTTGACCTCATCTTTACTAGATGCTGTTCTTCTACTAATCTCACTGCAACTCCCCTCCATGTCTCCGACCACTACTTTGTATCCTTTTCTCTCTCGCTCTCCTCCAACACTACTCACTCTGCCCCTACTCAGATGGTAATGCGCCGTCGCAACCTTCGCTCTCTCTCTCCCGCTACTCTCTCCTCTTCCATCCTATCATCTCTTCCCTCTGCTCAATCCTTCTCCCTCCAATCTCCTGATTCTGCCTCCTCAACCCTCCTCTCCTCCCTTTCTGCATTCTTTGACTCTCTATGTCCCCTATCCTCCCGGCCGGCTCGGTCCTCCCCTCCTGCTCCGTGGCTTGATGACTCATTGCGAGCTCACAGAACAGGGCTCCGGGCAGCTGAGCGGAAATGGAGGAAAACTAGACTCCCTGCGGACCTGGCATCTTTTCACTCCCTCCTCTCTACATTTTCTTCATCTGTTTCTGCTGCTAAAACCACTTTCTACCACTCTAAATTCCAAGCATCTGCCTCTAACCCTAGGAAGCTCTTTGCCACCTTCTGCTCCCTGCTGAATACTCCTCCTCCCCCCCCCCCTCCCTCTCTGTGGATGACTTCGTCAACCATTTTGAAAAGAAGGTTGACGACATCCGATCCTCGTTTGTTAAGTCAAATGACACTGCTGGTCCTGCTCACACTGCCCTACCCTATGCTTTGACTTCTTTCTCCCCTCTCTCTCCAGATAAAATCTTGCGACTTGTGACGGCCGGCCACCCAACAACCTGCCCGCTTGACCCTATCCCCTCCTCTCTTCTCCAGACCATTTCCGGTGACCTTCTCCCTTACCTCACCTCGCTGATCAACTCATACTTGACCGCTGGCTATGTCCCTTCCGTCTTCAAGAGAGCGAGAGTTGCACCCCTTCTCAAAAAACCAACACTCGATCCCTCTGATGTCAACAACTACAGACCAGTATCCCTTCTTTCTTTTCTCTCCAAAACTCTTGAGCGTGCCGTCTTTAGCCAACTCTCTTGCTATCTCTCTCAGAATGACCTTCTTGATCCAAACCAGTCAGGTTTCAAGTTCTAGGCCCTCTCGTTATACACCAAGTCACTTGGCTCTGTCATATCCTCAAATGGCCTCTCCTATCATTGCTACGCAGACGAAACAACAACTAATCTTCTCCTTTCCCCCTTCTGATAACCAGGTGGCGAATCGCATCTCTGCATGTCTGGCAGACATATCAGTGTGGATGATGGAACACCACCTCAAGCTGAACCTCGGCAAGACGGAGCTGCTCTTCCTCCCGGGGAAGGACTGCCCGTTCCATGATCTCGCCATCACGGTTGACAACTCCGTTGTGTCCTCCTCCCAGAGTGCGAAGAGCCTTGGCGTGACCCTGGACAACACCCTGTCGTTCTCCGCTAACATCAAGGCGGTGACCCGATCCTGTAGGTTCACGCTCTACAACATTCGGAGAGTACGACCCTGCCTTACACAGGAAGCGGCACAGGTCCTAATCCAGGCACTTGTCATCTCCCGTCTGGATTACTGCAACTCGCTGTTGGCTGGGCTCCCTGCCTGTGCCATTAAACCCCTACAACTCATCCAGAATGCCGCAGCCCATCTGGTGTTCAACCTTCCCAAGTTCTCTCACGTCACCCCGCTCCTCCGCACACCCCACTGGCTTCCAGTTGAAGCTCGCATCTGCTACAAGACCATGGTGCTTGCCTACGGAGCTGTGAGGGGAACAGCACCTCAGTACCTTCAGGCTCTGATCAGTCCCTACACCCAAACGAGGGCATTGCGTTCATCCACCTCTGGCCTGCTGGCCCCCCTACCTCTGCGGAAGCACAGTTCCCGGTCAGCCCAGTCAAAACTGTTCGCTGTTCTGGCACCCCAATGGTGGAACAAGCTCCCTCACGACGCCAGGACAGCAGCGGAGTCACTCACCACCTTCCGGAGACACTTGAAACCCCACCTCTTTAAGGAATACCTGGGATAGGATAAAGTAATCCTTCTACCCCCCTTACCCCACCCCAAAGAATAAAAAATAAAAAAACATATTGTAAAGTGGTTATCCCACTGGCTATAAGGTGAATGCACCAATTTGTAAGTCGCTCTGGATAAGAGCGTCTGCTAAATGACGTAAATGTAAATGTTAATTACGGCTGTCTACTCCAATTTTAGAGTATTCTCGTCTGAGTGTGCCAGAGCGCAGAATAACTGATGAATTTACGAATGCTTAACACCCGTTGAAAATGGCCAGTGTTAGTAAACGTTGGCAAAAAAGCCTAATTTAAATTGTTGCCAGCAGCACAGTTACAGTCACCAACGCTCTGGATAACATGAAAACAGCCAAACCAGCTATGCTAGGGTGAGTAAAATGGTCAGAGTGAGGTGTTCTCTGATTTGTGTCTGGAAGTAGCTAGCCAGAGTTAGCTTGGGTGCTTGACTGCCGCTGAAAGCTGGGATCAACCCTCCTCCTCAGCCAGAGCGTCCAGCTCTCTGAATGAAACACTCTGGCATTCCAGATTGAATTTAGGAACACACCCGAAGTCGTAAAATGTCTAGCAAGTCATTTGTTATGCTAACAAACTTCCGGTAGACAGGCGTAGGATACCGTTCGTTTACAGTATACTAAAATGAACTAATAGTATATACTCATTAAGTATGTAGTATACAGTATGTTAGTATGCATATTCGAACACCGCTAGAGCGTAGGTGGTCGAATGATAGAAATCCTGCTCACTGCTCTGGCTCTCCACGTCCTTTCCGTCACCGAGCTCACAGGAAAGAAAAACGCGGCTCCAAATTTGCTTCATTCATTAAAATCACAATTTAACCAACACCCATCTATTTTTGTGACTACATGGACCTACCATTTGGTTTTGAAGCATTGAAACCAAACCATATGATTTGAAAAGTATTTTAATAAACATGAAAAGGTGAATGTAAGAAGCAATCATCATTTCAAATAGGCTACATGTCATATTAAACAGCATATAAACACTCTAAATGGGTCAGGAGCCAGACAGGGAGCCTAAGAAGGAACATAATATAATTATTTAGGCTTTATTACTTAAATGCTATAGCCTACAAAGAAATACATTTGCGAGTGCGACACTAGGCTGGTAGGGAGTCAGGGACATTAAGCACTCAGCATTTCAACAGCATTTTTGTTGTATTAAATCAGTCTATAAATTAAGCATATACAGTGTGTTCGGAAAGTATTCAGACCCCTTGACTTTTTCCACATTTTGTTACGTTACAGCCTTATTCTAAAATCAATGAAAATGTTTTTTCCCCTCGTCAATCTACACACAATACCCCATAATGACAAAGCAAAAACAGGTTATTAGAAATGTTTGCTAATGTATTTTATTTTATTGCATTTACATAAGTACAGTGTGTTCGGAAAGTATTCAGACCCCTTGATTTTTTCCACATTTTGTTACGTTACAGCCTTATTCCAACATTTATTTCAAATAAAAACAATCTCATCAATCTACACACAATACCCCATAATGACAAAGCAAAAACAGTATTTTCTTTGTACTTTTACAAGTTCTTTACAAATAAAAAACTTCACATTTACACAAGTATTCAGACCCTTTACTCAGTACTTTTTGAAGCACATTTGGCAGTGATTACAGCCTCGAATCTTCTTGGGTATGACGCTACAAGCTTGGCACACCTGTATTTGGGGAGTTTCTCCCATTCTTCTCTGCAGATCCTCTCAAGCTCTGTCAGGTTAGATGGTTACCGTCGCTGCACAGCTATTTTCAGGTCTCTCCAATATGTTCGATCAAGTTCAAGTCTGCACTCTGGCTGGCCCACTCAAGGACATTCAGAGACTTGTCCCGAAGCCACTCCTGTGTTGTGTTGTCTTGGCTGTGTGCTTAGGGTCATTGTCCTGTTGGAAGGGGAACCTTCACCCCAGACTGAGGTCTTGAGCGCTCTGGAGCAGGTTTTCATCAAGGATCTCTTTGTACTTTGCTCCATTCATCTTTCCCTCAATCCTGACTAGTCTCCCAGTCCCTGCCACTGGAAAAACATCCCCACAGCATGATGCTTCCATCAACATGCTTCACAGTAGGGATGGTGCCAGGTTTCCTCCAGACGTGACGCTTGGTATTCAGGCCAAAGAGTTCAATCTTGGTTTCATCAGACCAGAAAATCTCGTTTCTCATGGTCTGAGAGTCCTTTAGGTGCCTTTTGGCAAACTCCAAGTGGGCTGTCATGTGCTTTTTACTGAGGAGTGGCTTCCGTCTGGCCACTCTACTATAAAGGCCTGATTGGTGGAGTGCAGCAGAGATGGTTGTCCTTCTGGAAGGTTCTCCCATTTCCCTGACCAAGGCCCTTCTCCCCCGATTGCTAAGTTTGGCCAGGCGGCCAGCTCTAGGAATAGTCTTGGTGGTTCCTAACGTCTTCCATTTCAGAATGATGGAGGCCACTGTGTTCTTGGGGACTTTCAATGCTGCAGAAATATGTTGGTACACTTCCCCAGATCTGTGCCTTGACACAATCTTGTCTCGGAGGTCTACGGACAATTCCTTTGACCTCATGGCTTGGTTTTTGCTCTGACATGCACTGTCAACTGTGAGACCTTATATAGACAGGTGTGGGCCTTTCCAAATCATTTCCAATCAATTGAATCAAATGAATACCACAGGTGGACAACAATCAAGTTGTAGAAACATCTCAAGGATGATCAATGGAAACAGGAGGCATGTGAGCTCAATTTTGAGTGTCATAGCAAAGGGTCTGAAAACATATGTAAATAAGGTATTTCAAATGTTTATTTTTAATACATTTGCAAAAATGAATAACCTGTTTTCGCTTTGTCATTATGGGGTATTGTGTGTAGATTGAGGGGGAAAAAATAGTCTAATCCTTTTTAGAATAACTGTGATGTCACCAAATGTAGAAAAAGGGAAGGGGTCTGAACTTTCTGAAGGCTCAGTCTACAGTGCCTTTGAATTTATATTTAAAAACACCAGTTTGGCCAGAGTCTGTGGCTTCAGGTTCATGTGATGGTGCCTGGAGAGCAGGCCAGCAGCAGAGAATATCCTCTCCACCCCTCCAGAGCCACTGGGAATGCCAAACACCCTTTTGGCCACTCTTGCCAGGCTGTGCAGGGATGTTTTTTTATTCTTTCCTATAGGGAGGCCTGAAGGTTTTTAGGCAAAATAACCCAATCAAAACATAAAGCTCCTTGAAAGTTGGAATATGCCAGGCATATTGGGCCAAAATCAATGATGGCCTATTGTATAGATAATAGAACAAACATGAAGGAAATTCTAAGAGATCTGATTTTTAGTAGTAAGTACACCATCATGTTTTCAGGATATGTGTCTTTTCAGATTCCACAATGGTTCTTTAGTTGTGGACATTACATCACAATAAATTGTGTAATTTAAAGTGTGTACTTTGTGTCTAATGTGAATTAATGAATGTTTTGTTGTCAGTGCTTACCTACCTGATCTATTGATGTGAGTATTGAACAAGAAAAAATATAATTTATTTTTAGAGAATAAAGAAAGTGCCAGAACTGTCAAGACAATAACTTTTGTGTCTGTTTCTCTTTATTACTACAGGCCGACTCCGATTAAGTCTGAGGCCGGTAACATCAACAGTGAGGACAAACCCAGCCTGCCTCTCTCCTTCCACACTGAGTCCAAACCTACAGTCACTGGGTCCTGATTGTGACAGTGGAGTCCAGTTTGCACCGCAGGCACCAGAGATGGCATCAGTGAAGCTGGAAGACTGCAGTCAAACACTGGAGCTGAACGTCAACATTAAAGATGAAGAAGAGGAGGAGAAGATTGGGAAATCTGTTTCTCATGGTAAGAGCAGGTTCTGTCTAACTAAGTTTGTTGTATTCATTTATCTATAAGTTCTCTTCATAAGTTAGACCTCCATAAGTTATGACCCAGTCTATTGCTAGGTTGAATTCTACATAAATGAATTCATAAGTACAGCCAGAAGAGGACTGGCCACCCCTCTGAGCCTGGTTCCTCTCTAGGTTTCTTCCTAGGCTCCTGCCTTCTAGGGACTTTTTCCTAGCCAATGTGCTTCTACATCTGCATTGCTTGCTCTTTGGGGTTGTAGGCTGGGTATCTTGTAAAGCACTTAGTGAAAACTGCTTATGTAAAAAAGGCATTTGATTGACATGTATATCACACCAACTGACTGGTTCTTCTGATGTTGTTCACACAGGAGACCATGTTGAGACATTCTCTACATCCAGAGAGCAACAGCAGGAAGATCACAGAGCTAAGAGGTCTCACCGCTGCCCACATTGTGAGGAGATTTTCCCAATTATATCAAAGCTAAAAATACACCTAAAAATACACACAGGAGAGAATCTGTATTCCTGTACTGACTGTGGGAAGACTTTCTCCCGATTGGATACCTTAAAAACACATGAACGTATACATACAGGAGAGAATCCGTATTCCTGTACTGACTGTGGGAAGACTTTCTCCCGATTGGATACCTTAAAAACACATGAACGTATACATACAGGAGATAATCCGTATTCCTGTACTGACTGTGGGAAGAGCTTCACAACATCAGGGACTCTGACAATTCATCAGAGAGTGCACACTGGAGAGAAGCCTTACTCCTGCTCTGACTGTGGGAAGAGGTTCTCTCAACAGATCCACTTACAAAAACACCAACATATACATACAGGAGAGAAGCCTTACTGCTGCTCTGACTGTGGGAAGAGTTTCTCTCAACAGAACCACTTAAAATGTCACCAGCGAATACATACAGGAGAGAAGCCTTATTCCTGCTCTGACTGTGGGAAGAGTTTCATCCGATTGGATATATTAAAATGCCACCAGCGAATACATACAGGAGAGAAGCCTTTCTCTTGCTCTGACTGTGGGAAGAGTTTCTCCCAACTGGGCAACTTAAAAACACACCAACTTATACATAAAGGAGAGAAGCCTTACTCCTGCTCTGAGTGTGGGAAGTGCTTCACAACATCAACTGATCTAAAAGTTCATCAGAGAACACACACAGGAGAGAAGCCTTACTACTGCTCTGACTGTGGGAAGAGTTTCTCCAGATTGTATACCTTAACAACACACCAACGTATACATAAAGGAGAGAAGCCTCATGAGTTCTCGCAGACCAGCTAAAATTAGTAATTACATCACTTAATTCGCTAGAGCACGATGAGACAAGGACACCCCGGCCGGCCAAACCCTCCACTAACCCAGACGATGCTGGGCCAATTGTGCGCCGCCTCATGGGTCTCCCGGTCACAGCCGGCTGGGATTGAACCCGGGGCTGCAGTGGCGCCTTAGCACTCATTGTTGAATTTGCGATTTTCAACTTATTGTGTAATGTTTATGGCCGATGAGCAACGATACGTTTTATCTATAATTTCTCTTCATATGACAAGGATTGAAAAGGATTTGCCAGTAGATTGCCGACTTGATGCATGATGACTGCTTGTCTAGCTTGCTAGCTAAGATTTTTAAAGTATGATGTTGACATGATTAGTCCAATCAAAGCTACGGTAGATATAACGTGTTTTGACGTCATTTTTTCTGTGACCAATGACCTTGAGCCTTCTTGGATGGGCACTTATAATGTAAGTCTATGGCAGCACCCAAGGGCCTACAATTTTCGAGCTCTACCCGTACATTTTGCGGTGACGTAGTGTCCCCATGAGTGACAGAACATTGAGCCAATCACGGCGCTACTGGAGAACATTACCAACCCCTACGCTCTGTATTTTCCGCTGGCTGCCCCACCGCCACAGAAAGCACTGAGCTAGGCCGAAACACCTGCATTTTGGAGCTGCCTCACTCAAAGCTAAAAAGAGACCGTGTTTGTATGGAGGCTTTATTAACTAAAATATGTATGTATATATATATATATATATATATATATATATACATATATATATTAATAACATTATAGTTACAGTAACCCCAAAATGTGTCCATGGATGTTTTATTTGTTTAAAGGTTGAATAAATACTATTACATTAGTTCGTAAGATAACCTTCCCTTTTGGCTATTTACTTTATCACAAAAGTAATATTGAATTGCGTTTGGTCGTTTGTCTACACAACCAAATAATAACTTTTGAAGGAGATGTATCTACTGCTTGGATAGTTCCATCTGTGCCACTGGCTTAGTCCTATTCTTTAACTTGGATTATTGGTTGAGATGGAGACGTGAATCGAACATATCAATTATTAAGATCCCTCAATCAATGTTCCCTCTAAATTTATTGGGCATTGAGCAAATTTCAGGTCTGCTGAGCACAAACTTGAATGTTGTCAAAATTCTGTGCAACTTCCTGTACCCGCTTTAAGTTTTAACAGAAAGCTACTTGATCATAATGTAGGACTACCAGAGTGGCCTACCATCAAAAACAATGGAGGAAAATGCATCCCATAATATTTTAACATAGAAATAACTGGTCTATCATTCAGCCTACAGTAGCAGCAAATGTGTGGTGTTCAATGTAAGCCTATATTCCATGAGACTTTTGTAAAAAAAAACATGCAGGGCTTGGCATTAACCTGTTAATCCACTTGTCCTTCAGACAAGGAGGTGACTCGTGTTGTTTGATGCAAGAAACCACTTTAGAAAACAAAATACATTATTATTCCCATACCGTTATCACAGAGAATCCCTCTGCCTATTGGCTACTTAGCTTATTCAAAACCTTCTCAAAATACAACACTGCCCCTTTAAGACATAAAATAAGCTCTTTACCTTACTCGCTTTTCAAAGGTAGCTAAAAATGCACACATTTTGTGCTCTTGTAGGAAGCAACCACTCCCCCATTGTTGACTAGAAATTAGCTATAACTGGGATAATAACTCACTTACTAGCAAAGGATATGAACACAATGTGCACAGGTGGCTACATGCAGCTCTCGCTTTGATCTCAAAACCAGCGCTGAGTCTACTGAGTCTTGCCTGTCAATGCTATAGAATCCTACTCCAATGCGCTCTGCCTACAAGAAAATCTCGTGCACAGTTAGTTTAGCGTGCTAAGTCTTGCATAGTTCATTTTGATTCAGTATGTTACATTTAATATTGCGTTGATTCGAGCACAATTCCCACAGTAGAGTGAAGTGTTGATTTGTGTTAATTTAAGGGGAAAACTAGAAAGTTAAGTGAAATTCAATCTCGTGCTTCTCTGCGCTGGCTGATTTTTCTACTGCAGGGAAGTCTGAGGGGAGCTGAGTGCCCGCGCAGGCGCGCAGTTTAGAGGGAATATTGCGCCTCAAATTATTCTCAAGATAGCACATTGGTAATAGTCAGTGACAAATATAAATGCTAAGCAGGGCTAGGTTAAAGGGAATACACAGTGAAAACTGCATTTATATTGTATTTATTTTGAACTAAGGCAGATGTAATCACCAAAGTCTGAAAAATCACTAATTAAATCAATCAATCAATCAATAAATATTACTGTGTGTTGAGCTGTATCTGAACAGCCAATCACGTGTTTTACTTTGCCTCAGGTGAGGTGACATCAGCTCACCTACTCATTATAATATGTCCACCTTGGATGACAGACCAAAAGGATAGCTGTAGATACGTCAACTCTCCACTAGGAGGTGCTGCACAGCCTATTGTCTTTTCTCAAATCAAATCAAATCACATTTTATTGGCCACATGCACCAAATACAACAGGTGCAGACATTACAGTGAAATGCTTACTTACAGCCCTTAACCAACAGTGCATTTATTTTTAATAAAAAAGTCAAATAAAACAACAAAAAAGTGTTGAGAAAAAAGAGCAGAAGTAAAATCAAATAACAGTAGGGAGGCTATATATACAGGGGGGTACCGGTGCAGAGTCAATGTGCGGGGGCACCGGCTAGTTGAGGTAGTTGAAGTAATATGTACATGTGGGTAGAGTTAAAGTGACTATGCATAAATAATTAACAGAGTAGCAGCAGTGTAAAAAGATGGGGTGGGGGGGCAGTGCAAATAGTCCGGGTAGCCATGATTAGCTGTTCAGGAGTCTTATGGCTTGGGGGTAGAAGCTGTTGAGAAGTCTTTTGGACCTAGACTTGGCACTCCGGTACCGCTTGCCGTGCGGTAGCAGAGAGAACAGTCTATGACTAGGGTGGCTGGAGTCAATTTTGAGGGCCTTCCTCTGACACCGCCTGGTATACAGGTCCTGGATGGCAGGAAGCTTGGCCCCAGTGATGTACTGGGCCGTACGCACTACCCTCTGTAGTGCCTTGCGGTCGGAGGCCAAGCAGTTGCCATACCAGGCGGTGATGCAACCAGTCAGGATGCTCTCGATGGTGCAGCTGTAGAATTTTTTGAGGATCTGAGGACCCATGCCGAATCTTTTCAGTCTCCTGAGGGGGAATAGGCTTTGTCGTGCCCTCTTCACGACTGTCTTGGTGTGTTTGGACCATGATAGTTCGTTGGTGATGTGGACACCAAGGAACTTGAAGCTCTCAACCTGTTCCACTACAGCCCCGTCGATGAGAATGGGGGCGTGCTCAGTCCTCTTTTTTTCCCTGTAGTCCACAATCATCTCCTTTGTCTTGGTCACGTTGAGGGAGAGGTTGTTATCCTGGCACCACACGGCCAGGTCTCTGACCTCCTCCCTATAGGCTGTCTCATCGTTGTCGGTGATCAGGCCTACCACTGTTGTGTCGTCGGCAAACTTAATGATGGTGTTGGAGTCGTGCCTGGCCATGCAGTCATGGGTGAACAGGGAGTACAGGAGGGGACTGAGCACGCACCCCTGAGGGGCCTCCGTGTTGAGGATCAGTGTGGCAGATGTGTTGTTACCTACCCTTACCACCTGGGGGCGGCCCGTCAGGAAGTCCAGGATCCAGTTGCAGAGGGAGGTAGGTGTTTAGTCCCAGGATCCTTAGCTCAGTGATGAGCTTTGAGGGCACTATGGTGTTGAATGCTGAGCTGTAGTCAATTAATAGCATTCTCACGTAGGTGTTCCTCTTGTCCAGGTAGGAAAGGGCAGTGTGGAGTGCAATAGAGATTGCATCATCTATGGATCTGTTGGAGCGGTATGCAAATTGGAGTGGGTCTAGGGTTTCTGGGATAATGATGTTGATGTGAGCCATGACCAGCCTTTCAAAGCACTTCATGGCTACAGACGTCAGTGCTACGGGTCGGTAGACAAAAACTTTGGATGTAAAATTACAAATACTTATAATAAACAAAATATTTAAGTATGAAAATGTATGCACTCACTAACTGTAAGTCGCTCTGGATAAGAGCGTCTGCTAAATGACTAAAATGTAATGTAAATGTAGTCATTTAGGCAGGTTATCTTAGTGTCCTTGGGCACGAGGACTATGGTGGTCTGCTTGAAACATGTTGGTATTACAGACTCAGTCAGGGACATGTTGAAAATGTCAGTGAAGACACTTGCCAGTTGGTCAGCACATGCTCGGAGTACACGTCCTGGTAATCCGTCTGGCCCTGCGGCCTTGTGAATGTTGACCTAGTGGATATAACGTTGAAGATCTGATGTTGTTTCAAAGGTACAAATTCAACATATATTCAACCTATTTATACAAGGTTTAAGAAAATTGGTTAACATGATGCCATAATCCTGTGGTTGAAATTTGACCGTCAAAACAACCGTTTTTGCAAATCCAATGTACAGTATTCTACACGTACATTCCACGTCACAATACGTTGACAAATTATGTTGAAACAACGTTGATTCAACCGGTTTGTGCCCAGTTGGCACCTTGTCAGTTGTGCTGTGTTTTGTTAGCTTCTACTGAAAATATATTGAGATGCTCTTGGATTTGCCCTTAGGGTTGAATACCCTCTGGATTCTCAGATTGAAACAATTTGTGGTGAGAACCAATATAGATAATTAGATATGATATTGATTTCGTTTGATATAGATATGAGCAAGGCATATTGTGATATCGGTTTATCCTTGCTGTTAACCTACACTTAAAGGTATAGTAGAACAACCTACGTGACCGTTGCTGCAGGCTCAAAACCTTCTCAATTTAGCATAGCTAACCGCTTGACCATGGGCTATCAATTGATTCCTATAGGTTAGACACCCAGAACAATCACACTTGGCCCAATGAGCATTCAGCAAGCAGTTTTCTGGACTTCACAAAGCCATGGAAGTGAAGAGTTGCATTGTTATTCATTGAAACAGATATGATATCAGTGGAGGCTGCTGAGAGGAGGACGGCTCATAATAATGACTGGAACAGAGTGAATGGAATGGCATCAAACATCTGGAAACCATGTGTTTGATGTATTTGATATTGATATATATTTTCCATATTGCTGCCCATCACTTAAAACAATGGAGTCTGAAAGTTGACTGGGTGGTACTGCTTCCCTCTGCAGTTTTCTGTGGGAATGAGCAAGTAGACAACATGTATCAAATAGAGATGGTGTGATGATCAGTTTTCACCACTAGTTTGGGATAATTTTTTTCTACTAAATTACTATTTCTTTAATGTTAAACAGGCTATGAAACGACTGACTACATGTGTTTATTAAATTGTCTTTTCAAAACTAGATTTGTTTTGTTAGTCATTGATAACGAATTAGTTTGGAAAACCACTTTCAAGCCAACTAAATTGATCTGCCAATGAAAAATAAAGTTTGTATATGAATTTGTGCTGGTCAAACAGCTGTAAGACCTGCTAGAGTACTGTAACTTTATTGATCTACTGAATCATTTTAGTTTTGGGGGGTTATCTTTACAGTAAATATAATGCTTTTTGTTTAATTCATGGAATTCAAATTAATATATATCTGTATTTATCTACTCAATACATGTCACGACACCTCTACACATTGGGACAAGCCAATTTGCTAGTCACCAATATTCTCTAAATCAAATTAGTGATGGCTGTTTATGATGGCTGTCTTATGGCCTGGAGATAGAAGCTGTTTCATTTTCTCGGTCCCCTGTACTGTCTCGGAGACGGTTAGTCCATCAGTCCAATAGATGTCGCTGACTGTTGCACTGTGGTAGTGGGGGACAGGAAGTTCCGGGTTGACGCGCATCATTCTTCATAATAAAGAAAACGCCAGAACTCTGCTGTCCATTTGTCTTTATTACTAGAGGTATGTAAAAGCACGTTTAAACTGTCTAATATCGAAAGAACGTCATAACATGTTAGATAACAAATCCGTCAAGGTATAATCACGTTTGGGAAAGGTTTTGTCTTATTTTTCTGGGTAGAACGTGATCAAAAAAAATTCAAGCACACGGCACCGTGTCCACCACACGTTTTCATTTGTGAGGCTTTCCGGGTTCGTATATAGCTCAGTGGGTTTCGCCTGGGGATGTTAAGTACAATTTTTTTGGGGAAAGTTGCAGATAGAAATGCCCTGAATAGAACTGACATGATTCATTAGAATCAGAGGCATGTTTGTTCTACATAATATATTTGTATCTGAATGTGGCCAACGTCTCCGTCCTCCTGCTGGACGCAGCCCTGGTACCCGCTTGTCCCTATGTATGTGAAGCTAGTCATAATAATGATTAGTCACAATAGTGGAATTTGCAGTTCACCCTCAAAATAAAAAGCCTCGTTGAAAGTGATGCAAACTGATACAAAATAGTGGAATCATGTAAAATTACACTAGATAACGCCAAACATGGTTGGAATGTTGTTACTTAATTTAAAAGGAACTACAATAATTAATTAATCGGAAAAAAACTGTTGAAATCCCACTGTGGAGGTATTAGACCACCATAATTGTTTTTATTTTTATTTTATCATTTATCAGACGCTCTTATCCAGAGCGACTTACAGGAGCAATTAGGGTTAAGTGCCTTGCTCAAGGGCACATCGACAGATTTTTCACCTAGTCGGCTCGGGGATTAGAACCAGCGACCTTTCGGTTACTGGCACAACGCTCTTAACCACTAAGCTACCTGCCACCCATGCATTGGGGGCATTCTTATATGCACTTATGAAACGGGTTGGATTGTGCTCCCATGGAACGGGTGACACCCACAGAAAACAATTATCAAGAGTTAACACAAATATTAGCGTCTTAGCTCTTATTGCAGGACTTTAACTGTGAAAAATCACCTTCCCAGTCAGTCTATTGCAGGGGTGCTCCAGTACTATTTGAGAAGGTCCGGTCACACAAATTTCCTAGGTGGAAAAGTTCCGGATGGATATTGTCATTTATTGGCGTAGTAACACACTTGTGACCCCAAACTGTTCACAACCTTCTTGTTGGCGGAGTGAACATTTAGCTGTTTTAAAGCAAATTTCCTGCAATTCTACACGTTTCCATGTCTTATGTGTGTTTATATGATACCAGGGGTTGAAGCCCAACCCCAAAAAAATAATTATATGTATATTTTTTGGGACCTGGGGTCCATACTGACCCCGTTCTGGTTCCGGACGCGGTCCGCCAGTTGAATATGGAGGGGCTTTTGTTTGTATTGGACATTCATATTACACTGTACAGCCCTACCTATGTATTGTTCAGCCTACTCAGTGACACCCACAGAACACAACTATGTAGAGTTTACACAAGTATTAACGTCTCAGCTCTATTGCAGGACTCTGAAACCACTGTTGTCCGGGAGTTTAACAACAGTACAGTATAACGTACTGTATTGTACTCTACTTTACTCTGATGTACTCTGTCAGGGCCGGGCGATATGGAATAAAAATCATACAGCTGTATCTTGAGTTTTTTAAACTTATTGGTGATTCAAGATATCTCAAAAAAAAAAATTTCTCTAAGTAAGCGTTGGACAATTAAAGGTCAAATACACTGCATTTCAAACAGTCAGCAATCTAATGAATTGAGGGCTTGTGAAGTTATACCTAAGCTAAATATAACCCATCCACAACCATAAGACCCACTGATTATTGTATTAATTCATCAAAATAGTTTAACCTGCTTTTTTGTTGTTTTTGCAATAATCACTGATCTGGCATTCAAGTCTGTCTATAAAAATGCCCTTTTTTGTTTCAAATGTAACTTGAACACTGCATTAGCACATTCACTAATAATGACTAACTTCTTGTAGCAGGCATTAGGCTATAGAAAATGAACACCGGTCTCATCAACAATCTCTCAAGCCCACGTGCTAGTGATTAACCAGCTAATCTTTATATGTCAAGTTTAGCCAACTTGGATCTGTTTGCTAACAAGGTTGAACAGTTGAGTTGTTATTAACACACCATTCTGTCTGTCTCCAACTGTTTGAAAAGCATGTTAGCCTGTCCACTTTGTTCAGATGTTGAAATCAAGTGGCCTATCTTATTTCTCAGAATGAGAACGAGTTGCTAATTCCTTACAGTGCATTCGGAAAGTATTCAGACCCCTTCCTTTTTCCACATTTTGTTACATTAGCCTTATTCTAAAATGGATGAAATTCATTTTTTCCCCATCAATCTAGACACAATACCCCATAATGACAAAGCGAAAATACACAACAGAAATGCTTTATTTACATAAGTATTCAGACCCTTTGCTATGAGACTCAAAATTGAGCTCAGGTGCATCTTGTTTCCATTGATCATCCTTGAGATGTTTCTACAACTTGATTGTTGTCCACCTGTGGTATTCATTTGATTCAATTGATTGGAAATGATTTGGAAAGGCACACACCTGTCTATATAAGGTCCCACAGTTGATAGTGCATGTCAGAGCAAAAACCAAGCCATGAGGTCGAAGGAATTGTCCGTAGAGCTCTGAGACAGGAGTGACTCTTCCTAGAGCTGGCCGCCCGGCCAAACTGAGCAATTAGGGGAGAAGGCACATGACAGCCCGCTTGGAGTTTGCCAAAAGGCACCTAAAGGACTCTAAGACCATGAGAATCAAGATTCTCTGGTCTGATGAAACCAAGATTGAACTCATTGGCTTTAATGCCAAGTGTTACATTTGGAGGAAACCTGGCACCATCCTTACAGTGAAGCATGGTGGTGGCAGCATCACCCTTGATGAAAACCTACTAAGGACCTCAGACTGGGGCGAAGGTTCATCTTCCAACAGCGACCCTAAGCTCACCGCCAAGACAATGCTGGAGTGCCTTTGGGACAAGTCTCTGAATGTCCTTGAGTGGCCCAGCCAGAGCCCGGACTTGAACCAGATCGAACATCTCTGGAGAGACCTGAAAATGGCTGTACAGCGATGCTCCCCATCCAACCTGAAAGAGCTTGAGAGGATCTGCAGAGAAGAATGGGAGAAACTCTCCAAATACAGGTGTGCCAAGCTTGTAGCGTCATAACGAAGAAGACTCAAGGCTGTAATCGCTGCCATAGGTGCTTCAACAAAGTACTGAGTAAAGGGTCTGAATACTTATGTAAATGTGTTATATCATTTTTATTTTTTTTTATTTTTACATTTGCCAAAACTTCTACAAAGCTGTTTTTGCTTTGTCATTATGGGGTATTGTCTGTAGATTGATGAGGGAAAAAAACAATTTAATCAATTTTACAATAAGGCTGTAAGGTAACAAAATGTGGAAAAAGTCAAGGGGTCTGAATATTTTCCAAATGCATTGTATATGAATTTAGGACATTTACAATAGGTTAAGTGCATTTACGTTGTGTAACCTAATTTATAGTGTGAACTTTGATATGAATTGAATGGTTTGTTGTCAATGCTTAGCTACCTGATCTAATATAGTTTGAGAATAAAGAAAGTGCCAGAACTTTCAAGACAAATTTTTGTGTCCGTTTCTCTTTATTACTACAGGCCGACTAGGATTAAGTCTGAGGCCGGTAACATCAACAGTGAGGACAAATCCAGTCTGCCTCTCTCCTTCCACACTGAGTCCAAACCTACAGTCACTGGGTCCTGATTGTGACAGTGTAGCCCAGTTTGCACTGCAGGAACCAGATATGGCATCAGTGAAGCTGGAAGACTGCAGTCAAACACTGGAGCTGAATGTCAACATTAAAGATGAAGAAGAGGAGGAGAAGATTGGGAAATCTGTTTCTCATGGTAAGAGCAGGTTCTATCTATAAGTTATCTTCAGAAGTTGGACCTCCATATGTTATGACCCAGTCTATTGAATTGTGTAAATTTGACAGCACATATCCCTGAACGACTGGGCTATCTGGAACACTCAGAGATTAGACTAAAAAGTGAAGTAGAAAAACTGCCAGTGTTTTAAAGTTCTATGAAATGAGTCTGTGTAGTTACTATCCCTTGTGATAGTTAGTGGAGGATGATGTGGCTTATAATTTCCGCCCCATTTTGCCTTTTGCTGTTGAATTGCTTCTAGGGCTGACCCCATTTAGTCGACTGGTTGATTGTTTGGTCGATAGGCTGTTGGTCGACCAAGCTTTCTTTAGTTGAGCACTGGCAAATATATATACTATCGGTCATATGTTTTAGAACACCTACTTATTCAAGGGTTTTTCTTTATTTTTACTATTTTCTACATGGTAGAATAATAGTGAGACATCAAAACTATGAAAAAACACATATGGAATCATGTGGTAACCAAAAAAGTGTTAAACAAATTAAAATATATTTTATATTTGAGATTCTTCAAATAGCCACCATTCGTCTTGATGATAGCTTTGCACACTCTTGGCATTCTCTCAACCAGTTTCACCTGGAATGCTTTTCCAACAGTCTTGAAGGAGTTCCCACATATGCTGAGCACTTGTTGACTGCTTATCCTTCACTCTGCGGTCCGAATCATCCCAAACCATCTCAATTTGGTTGAGGTCAGGGGATTGTGGAGGCCAGGTCAACTGATGCAGCACTCCATCACTCTGGAGGTGTGTTGGGTCATTGTCCTGTTGAAAAACAAATGATAGTCCAACTAAGCCCAAACCAGATGGGATGGCGTATCGCTGCAGAATGCTGTGGTAGCCATGCTGGTTAAGTGTGCTTTGAATTCTAAATAAATTACAGTGTCACCAGCGAAGCACCCCCACACCATAACACCTCCTCCTCCATGCTTTACGGTGGGAAATACACATGAGGAGATCATCCGTTCACCCACACCGCATCTCACAAAGACACGGCGGTTGGAACCAGAACACCAATTTGGACTCCAGACCAGAGGACAAATTTCCACCGGTCTAATGTCCATTGTTCGTGTTTCTTGGCGGAAGCAAGTCTTTTCTTCTTATTGGTGTCCTTTAGTAGTGGTTTCTTTGCAGCAAATTGACCATGAAGGCCTGATTCACACAGTCTCCTCTGAACAGTTGATGTTGAGATGTGTCTGTTACTTGAACTCTGTGAAGCATTTATTTGGGCTGCAATTTCTGAGGCTGGTAACTCTAATGAACTTATCCTCTGCAGCAGAGGTAACTCTGGGTCTTCCATTCCTGTGGCGGTCCTCATGAGAGCCAGTTTCATCATAGTGCTTGATGGTTTTTGCGACTGCACTTAAAGAAACTTCTTGAAATTGTCAGTATTGACTGACCTTCATGTCTTAAAGTAATAATGGATTGGCGTTTCTCTTTGCTTATTTGAGCTGTTCTTGCCATAATATGGACTTGGTCTTTTACCAAATAGGGCTATCTTCTGTATACCTTGTCACAACAGAACTGATTGGCTCAAACGCATTAATTCCACAAATTAACTTTTAAGAAGGCACACCTGTTAATTGAAATGCATTCCAGGTGACTACCTCATGAAGCTGGTTGAGAGAATGCCATTTGGCAAATCTGACCATAATGATATCCTCCTGATTCCTGCTTACAAGCAAAAACTAAAGCAGGAAGCACCAGTGACTCGAGTAATAAAATAGTGGTCAGATGAAGCAGATGCTAAGCTACAGGACTGTTTTGCTAGCACAGACTGGAATATGTTCCGGGATTCTTCTGATGGCATTGAGGAGTACACCACATCAGTCACTGGCTTCATCAATAAGTGCATCGATGACGTCGTGCCCACAGTGACTGTAAGTACATACCCCAACCAGAAGCCATGGATTACAGGCAACATCCTCACTGAGCTAAAGGGTAGAGCTGCCGCTTTCAAGGAGCAGGACTCTAACCCGGAAGTTGATAAGAAATCCCGCTATGCCCTCCGATGAACCATCAAACAGGCAAAGCGTCAATACAGGACTAAGATCGAATCATACTACACCGGCTCCGACGCTCGTCAGATGTGGCAGGACTTGCAAACAATTATAGACTACAAATGGAAGCACAGCCGCGAGCTGCCCAGTGACACGAGCCTACCAGACGAGCTAAATTGCTTCTATGCTCGCTTCGAGGCAAGTAACACTGAAACATGCATGAGAGCATCAGCTGTTCCGGACGACTGTGTGATCACGCTCTCCGTAGCCGATGGAGTAAGACCTTTAAACAAGTCAACAAACGCATTACCAGGACGTGTAATCCGAGCATGCGCTGACCAACTGGCAAGTGTCTTCACTGACATTTTCAACCTCTCCCTGTCTGAGTCTGTAATACCAACATGTTTCAAGCAGAACACCATAGTCCCTGTGCCCAAGGACACTAACATAACCTGCCTAAATGACTACCGACCCGTAGCACTCACGTCTGTAGCCATTAAGTGCTTTGAAAGGCTGGTCATGGCTCACATCAACAACATTATCCCAGAAACCCTAGACCCACTCCAATTTGCATACCGCCCCAACAGATCCACAGATGATGCAATCTCTATTACGCTCCACACTGCCCTTTCACACCTATGTGAGAATGCTATTCATTGACTACAGCTCAGCGTTCAACACCATAGTGCCCTCAAAGCTCATCACTACGCTAAGGACCCTGGGACTAAACACCTACCTCCCTCTGCAACTGGATCCTGGACTTCCTGACGGGCCGCCCCCAGGTGGTAAGGGTAGGTAACAACACATCCGCCACGCTGATCCTCAGGGGTGCGTGCTCAGTCCCCTCCTGTACTCCCTGTTCACTCATGACTGCATGGCCAGGCACGACTCCAACACCATCATTAAGTTTGCCGATGACACAACTGTGGTTGGCCTGATCACCGACAACGACGAGACAGCCTATAGGGAGGAGGTCAGAGACCTGGCCGTGTGGTGCCAGGACAACGACCTCTCCCTCAACGTGATCAAGACAAAAGAGATGATTGTGGACTACAAGAAAAAGAAGTGGACCGAGCATGCCCCCATTCTCATCGACGGAGCTGTAGCGGAGCAGATTGAGAGCTTCAAGTTCCTTGGTGTCCACATCACCAACAAACTAACATAGTCCAAACACACCAAGACAGTCGTGAAGAGGGCACAACAAAACCTATTACCCCTAAGGAGACTGAAAATATTTGGCATGGGTCCTCAGATCCTCAAAAGGTTCTACAGCTGCACCATCGAGAGCAACCTGACTGGTTGCATCACTGCCTGGTATGGTTGCATCACCCCCCGCTACTCTTTGTTTATTATCTATGCATAGTTACTTTAATAACTCTACCTACATGTACATATTACCTCGACTAACCGGTGCCCCCGCACATTGACTTGGTACCGGTACCCCCTGTATATAGTCTCCCTATTGTTTTTTTAACTGCTGCTCTTTAATTATTTGTTACTTTTATTTCATATAATTTTATATTGTATTTTTTTGTGATTTTATTGGGGGTATTCTTTCTTAAAACTGCATTGTTGGTTAAGGGCTGGTAAGTAAGCATTTCACTGTAAGGTCTACACCTGTTGTATTTGGCGCATGTGAATAATACAATTTGATTTGATTTGAAGCTGTCATCTAGGTAAAGGGTGGCTATTTGACAAATCTCAAATATAAAATATATTTTGATTTGTTTAACACTTTTTTGGTTACTACATGATTCCATATGTGTTATTTCATAGTTCTGATGTCTTCACTATTATTCTAAAATGTAGAAAATAGTAAACATGAAGAAAAACCCTTGAATGAGTAGGTGTTCTTAAACTTTTACAAATGTATGGCACAGAAGGCCCCTGTCTGATTCACACCTGTCTGAGTGGACTAATCCATTGTGGAGGCCGTGGGGATGGCACACAAGACCCCTGTCTGATACACACTTGTCTGAGTGGACTAATCCATTGTGGAGGCCGTGGGGATCTGCCCACTTGGGGATCTGATACTATTTCTAATTATCTTAACTCATTGGACAGGAAAAGGCGCAACTCTTGCTCACCATAACATTTAAAAGTTTTTATTAAGCAAGTTTAAAAGATTGACGTTTGAATGGCATCAATCTTTTAAACGTGCTTAATAAAACGAATATTTTTTAATGGTGGGCGAGTGTTGCGCCTTTTCCTGTCCGATGATGTTTACAAATTTTTATGTTGCACCTCTACTCACGTTGGTTGAGCACCCTCAACTTCTTTCCAAAATTGATTGTCATTACTTACCATCACTGTGGACTTTGTCAAAGTAATTTTTTCTACGCCTCAAACAGAAAGTAAACAAAGTCTGTTTTTACATCCAGTGAGAATGACAATAGTTCCTCAATGTAGCCTATTTCAAAAATCTTTCCAGCTCTCTCCCTTCCGATAACGGCTCAGCATGAAAGGGGAAAAAATGTCATACTCTGATCCTGTGGAAAAGTCATCAAATAGGCCTACCTGATTACTTCTTATCCCTTGCGCAAAATAGCCTACAGATGTGTCTGTCTTTCCTGAGATCACTGGCATGGGAAACTCTGAGGGCCCAGCATATTTTATACAATGTTGCAAGTTTGCTAGCACAGGCCAGACCAAATTAATAGTTGATGCAATGTTTCAAGTTCCTTGTAGACAGGCCATGTGTAGCCAATGTGATTCATAGGAGATTATTTTCATCAGGATATTTTCTACCTGCAGGCTGCAATGTTTTTATTTGTTGTCTTTATGTACAGTAGGCCATTTTTACATATTGGCAATGGAAATAGAAGTAACTTTTAGAATTGTATCATTTTAATTTAGATATAAATTGTATTAACCACATGACGTTGATTTGAGATATAAAGACTTTATTATAAATTAAATAAAAACGGTTCCACGAAAATGTGCATATGAAAATCATAACTGGCACGCAGATCAGTAGAAATTGTACAATAATTTAGCACTCCAAATGGAAAAGGTTGCCGACCGCTGGTATCCTATTACCGGCAACTTCAGGACGGTAACGGCAGAATCTGAGAAGGCCAGCAGCAGCAGCGGGCGGAGGAGGAGTGTCGGGAACTGGTTTTATTCTTCTGGTTAGGCTATGTTGATCTCTGGCTCTCTCTTTAGTAATTTGTCTTGATTTTTTTTATTGCAGTACTTAAAGCATCAGACAAGCTCAGTAGCCTACATATAGTTGATTTTATTCAAACACAGGGTGTGTCTATACAGTGGGGAGAACAAGTATTTGATACACTGCCGATCTTGCAGGTTTTCCTATTTACAAAGCATGTAGAGGTCTGTAATTGTTTTATCATAGGTACACTTCAACTGTGAGAGACGGAATCTAAAACAGAAATCCAGAAAATCACATTGTATGATTTTTAAGTAATTTATTTGCATTTTATTGCATGACATAAGTATTTGATCACCTACCAACCAGTAAAAATTCCGGCTCTCACAGACCTGTTAGTTTTTCTTTAAGAAGCCCTCCTGTTCTCCACTTATTACCTGTATTAACTGCACCTGTTTGAACTCGTTACCCGTATAAAAGACACCTGTCCACACACTCAATCAAACAGACTCCAACCTCTCCACAATGGCCAAGACCAGAGAGCTGTGTAAGGACATCAGGGTTAAAATTGTAGACCTGCACAAGGCTGGGATGGGCTACAGGACAATAGGCAAGCAGCTTGGTGAGAAGGCAACAACGGTTTATTAGAAAATGGAAGAAGTTCAAGATGACGGTCAATCACCCTCAGTCTGGGGCTCCATGCAAGATCTCACCTAGTGGGGCATCAATGATCATGAGGAAGGTGAGGGATCAGCCCAGAACTACACGGCAGGACCTGGT
Organism: Coregonus lavaretus; assembly: GCF_964263955.1. Lineage (NCBI taxonomy): Eukaryota > Metazoa > Chordata > Actinopteri > Salmoniformes > Salmonidae > Coregonus > Coregonus lavaretus. The sequence goes on from NC_140022.1 coordinate 199,508, forward strand.
CAATGACCTGAAGAGAGCTGGGACCACAGTCTCAAAGAAAACCATTAGTAACACACTACGCCGTCATGGATTAAAATCCTGCAACGCACGCAAGGTCCCCCTGCTCAAGCCAGCGCATGTCCAGGTCCGTCTGAAGTTTGCCAATGACCATCTGGATGATCCAGAGGAGGAATGGGAGAAGGTAATGTGGTCTGATGAGACAAAAATAGAGCTTTTTGGTCTAAACTCCACTCGGCATGTTTGGAGGAAGAAGAAGGATGAGTACAACCCCAAGAACACCATCCCAACCGTGAAGCATGGAGGTGGAAACATCATTCTTTGGGGATGCTTTTCTGCAAAGGGGACAGGACGACTGCACCGTATTGAGGGGAGGATGGATGGGGCCATGTATCGCGAGATCTTGGCCAACAACCTATTTCCCTCAGTAAGAGCATTGAAGATGGGTCGTGGCTGGGTCTTCCAGCATGACAACGACCCGAAACACACACCCAGGGCAACTAAGGAGTGGCTCCGTAAGAAGCATCTCAAGGTGCTGGAGTGGCCTAGCCAGTAGAAAATCTTTGGAGGGAGCTGAAAGTCCGTATTGCCCAGCGACAGCCCCGAAACCTGAAGGATCTGGAGAAGGTCTGTTTGGAGGAGTGGGCCAAAATCCCTGCTGCAGTGTGTGCAAACCTGGTCAAGACCTACAGGAAACGTATGATCTCTGTAATTGCAAACAAAGGTTTCTGTACCAAATATTAAGTTCTGCTTTTCTGATGTATCAAATACTTATGTCATGCAATAAAATGCAAATTAATTACTTAAAAATCATACAATGTGATTTTCTGGATTTTTGTTTTAGATTCCGTCTCTCACAGTTGAAGTGTACCTATGATAAAAATTACAGACCTCTACATACTTTGTAAGTAGGAAAACCTGCAAAATCGGCAGTGTATCAAATACTTGTTCTCCCCACTGTATATGGAAAAATACACGTTTTAACATTTTATACCAATCGATTGGTCAAAAGAACAGATGACTCTCGGTCGAGCAGGATTTGTTTTAGTCGAGGACAGCCTACTGATATGAAGTAATATGTATATCACACCAACTGACTGGTTCTTCTGATGTCGTTCACACAGGAGACCATGTTGAGACATTCTCTACATCCAGAGAGCAACAGCTGGAAGATCACAGAGCTAAGAGGTCTCACCCCTGCCCACACTGTGAGGAGATTTTCCCAATTCTATCAAAGCTAAAAATACACATAAAAATACACACAGGAGAGAATTTGTATTCCTGCACTGACTGTGGGAAGAGTTTAAAAACATCACAGGCTCTGACAGTTCATCAGAGAGTGCACACTGGAGAGAAACCTTACTCCTGCTCTGATTGTGGGGAGCGTTTCTCTCATCAGAGCAACTTAAAAACACATGAACGTATACACAGAGGAGAGAAGCCTTACTACTGCTCTGAATGTGGAAAATGCTTCACAACATCAACTGAGCTAAGAGTTCATCAGAGAACACACACAGGAGAGAAGCCTTACTTCTGCTCTGACTGTGGGAGGAGTTTCATAACATCAACGACTCTGACAGTTCACCAGAGAGTGCACACTGGAGAGAAACCTTACTACTGCTCCGACTGTGGAAAATGCTTCACAACATCAACTGAGCTAAGAGTTCATCAGAGAACACACACAGGAGAGAAGCCTTACTTCTGCTCTGACTGTGGGAGGAGTTTCATAACATCAAGGACTCTGACAGTTCATCAGAGAGTGCACACTGGAGAGAAACCTTACTACTGCTCTGACTGTGGGGAGAGTTTCTCTCAAAAGAGCAACTTTAAAACACACCAACGTATACACACAGGAGATAAGCCTTACTCCTGCTCTGACTGTGGGAAGAGTTTCTCTCAACAGATCCACTTAAAATGTCACCAGCGAATACACACAGGTGAGAAGCCTTACTCCTGCTCTGACTGTGGGAAGGGTTTCTCCCAACAGGGCAGCTTAAAAATACACCAACGTATACATAAAGGAGAGAAGCCTTTCTTCTGCTCTGACTGTGGGAAGTGCTTCACAACATCAACTGAGCTAAAAATTCATCAGAGAAGACACACAGGAGAGAAGCCTTACTTCTGCTCTGACTGTGGGAAGAGTTTCTCCCAATTGACTACCTTAAAAACACATCAACGTATACATAAAGGAGAGAAGCCTCATCAGATGTCTCAGACCAGCTAAGATTAAAGTCACTCCATCACTTCATTCTCACCTCATAAAGGAAGTAGTAACAGTGAATTTGATCAAATGAAGAAAGAGTAACACTATTGTAATCCTATTGTTTCTCACTGAGAACTTTGGAGAGGAAAGGGAGCGTTATATAATGTGTTTCTCACTGAGAACTTTGGAGAGGAAAGGGAGCGTTATAGAATGTATTTGGAAATTATCTTTCTCCATCTTTTTTTACTACAAAACATAGTGTCATGACTCTCCCTTGGTGATGCTTAAAGGCCTCGTATCAGCTTGGCAAATGGCCGACAACAACCAGACCCTCTTACCCACGGGGGGTTGTGCCGGTCTTTACACCTTAATACTGCCATAAATTAGAGATAGGAGAATCTATCTCTGGCTGGCTAGTATGGTGAAAGGAATGTCCTTTGTTTCAGAGACTTTTGCCGCCCAAAAACTTCAACATCCAACAATGAACATTGGAACAATATATTTCAGCATCCAAAAATTGGGAATAATGAGAAATGCAATATGGAAAATTAATGTATATTTTGTGATGTCATTAAACATTGTATAAAGGCGTTAGAACGAAAACAATGTGACTTGAAGAGCTTTTACACTGTGGATATCAGGTTTAAATCCTTTAGCTTGGGTAGAAAATATAAAGGAGGAAGACAATGTTTTCGTGAAGATAGGAATGTAATTTTAGCTTTCTAACAAAATCATAGTGATAATAATAATTTTGCCTCGTAACTAGCCACGCAGAGGGAGCTCAGAGAGCGTGTCAGTATGACGGAAACGCCCCTCTTTACCAGAGTGCATAAAAGACTGAGATAAGAATGATCAGATCAGACAAGACGGACCTCAAGCTGCAGCTGTTGTCCATATTGGTCCCGACCCTGAAAATCGACACGAGTTGAAGACGACAAAGTTGCCTCCACTAACAATCAATGTTACGGCTGAGTAGCTGTTCTAAGTACTGTATCTAAGAAGGTGAATTTAAGTGGGACCATCCTGTTACTCTCTTCAAACCATCGTCTACTACACTGCTTGCATCACCCCACTGCTTACATCTAAAAGGCCATCCGAAAAGAGAAGGCCCAATCGACCCTTCCCACGAAGACCTGGGTCCAACAGAGAGAACGAAGACAAACAGGTGAAAAGATTCATTACTTCTTACCAAACGGATGGCAGTTCTTGGTAAATTATTAGGATTACTATGAGCGTAGGTCCATGTGTATCCAAGTGTTTTTCTCTCACTTTAACTCGCCATCTTTTGTAACAAGTGTCATATTGTGTTAGTCCGCTAGGGACCCATTTTCATTGTATTAAGTTTCTAATCCCTACCTATACCGTGTATGTTTTTGCATCTTGTGTTATCATTTTTGATTAGTTAGTAAATAAATAATTGAATACATTTGTGTGGTATGGAATGATCAGTGAGTCCCGGGTTCGTGCAGACTTAGAGCTTACGACTTTTAGAATGAGACTGATATGAAGTAAATGATTAATAAATGACTGTTAAATTATGAGAGATATCTAGATATCTTTAGAGTTAATTCGGGAAACGATAACTTGTTAAACAATTTTTCCCGTGGTGCCCCAAATTCCTAATGAGTTAATTGTTACATGATTAATTTAATCTAGTAACAATAAAACATGGTAGGTAATTATTCAGTAAATAATAGTCATCACAATAATGAAAGGCACATCACGACAATAGAAACACGCCATTTTCACATATGCTATAGTCGGTCCCTAGATGGGAGAACAGATGCTGCTGGAAGTGGTGTTGGAGGGCCAACAGGAGGCAGTCTTTCCTCTGGTCTAAAAAAATATCCCAATGCCCCAGGACAGTGATTGGGGACATTGCCCTGTGTGCCATTTTCGGATGGGACCTTAAATGGGTGCACCGACTCTCTGCGGTCACTAAAGATCCCAATGTCCTGGCTAAATTCCCAATCTGGCCCTCATACCATCATGGCCACCTAATCATCCCCAGCTGCCAATTGGCTCATTCATCCCCACTCCTCTCCCCTGTAACTATTCCCCAGGTTGTTGCTGTAAATAAGAATGTGTTCTCAGTCAACTTACCTGGTACAATAAGGGGGAAAATAAATATATAATTAAACATGAATGTGCACTGTTCAAAATATATCTCCAGTCAACGTTGTTGCTAGCACTTGCCCACAAAATAAAGCGTACCATCTGGGTTAATTTGGTTGAGTTTACGAAAACAGATCTAATACGAGTCTCATCCCAGATGAGGAATAAAATACTTTCAAAGCACATGTAATGTTTGCCTAAATACAATGTAATTACTAGTTGTTACACAGGATTTAGCTAGTTAAAATGAAGTATATCTTTAGGAGTAATTAATGTGTACCTATACAGTGCATTACCCATCCTGACAACCTGGCCCTCAATTTAAAGCTTGTGGAAGTGACATCCAAGTGGGAGAATAAATACACTAGTACACCACAGAGTATATGTAATATTTGCAAAAGTACAATGTCATTACTAGGTGTTACACATGATTTGGCTAGTTATAATGAAGTTTATCGTGAGGGGTACTTACTTGTAATTACAGTGAACCGATAGCCCCTGGTGGAAAAAGTACCCAGTTGTCAAAGTAAAGATACCTTAATAGAAAAGGACTGAAGTGAAAGTCACCCAGTAAAATACTTGAGCAAAACTCAAAGTATAAGGGTTTTAAATATACTTACGTATCAAAAGTAAAAATATAAATAATTTCACATTCCTTATATTAAGCAAACCAGATGGCACAACTTAAAACAATTGTAAACAAAATACAGTGGGGGAAAAAAGTGTTTAGTCAGCCACCAATTGTACAAGTTCTCCCACTTAAAAAGGTGAGAGAGGCCTGTAATTTTCATCATAGGTACACGTCAACTATGACAGACAAATTGAGAGAAAAAAATCTTTTTCTGAATTTATTTGCAAATTATGGTGGAAAATAAGTATTTGGTCACCTACAAACAAGCAAGATTTCTGGCTCTCACAGACCTGTAACTTCTTCTTTAAGAGGTTCCTCTGTCCTCCACTCGTTACCTGTATTAATGGCACCTGTTTGAACTTGTTATCAGTATAAAAGACACCTGTCCACAACCTCAAACAGTCACACTCCAAACTCCACTATGGCCAAGACCAAAGAGCTGTCAAAGGACACCAGAAACAAAATTGTAGACCTGCACCAGGCTGGGAAGACAGAATCTGCAATAGGTAAGCAGCTTGGTTTGAAGAAATCAACTGTGGGAGCAATTATTAGGAAATGGAAGACATACAAGACCACTGATAATCTCCCTCGATCTGGGGCTCCACGCAAGATCTCACCCCGTGGGGTCAAAATGATCACAAGAACGGTGAGCAAAAATCCCAGAACCACACGGGGGGACCTAGTGAATGACCTGCAGAGAGCTGGGACCAAAGTAACAAAGCCTACCATCAGTAACACACTACGCCGCCAGGGACTCAAATCCTGCAGTGCCAGACGTGTCCCCCTGCTTAAGCCAGTACATGTCCAGGCCCGTCTGAAGTTTGCTAGAGTGCATTTGGATGATCCAGAAGAGGATTGGGAGAATGTCATATGGTCAGATGAAACCAAAATAGAACTTTTTGGTAAAAACTCAACTCGTCGTGTTTGGAGGACAAAGAATGCTGAGTTGCATCCAAAGAACACCATACCTACTGTGAAGCATGGGGGTGGAAACATCATGCTTTGGGGCTGTTTTTCTGCAAAGGGACCAGGACGACTGATCCGTGTAAAGGAAAGAATGAATGGGGCCATGTATCGTGAGATTTTGAGTGAAAACCTCCTTCCATCAGCAAGGGCATTGAAGATGAAACGTGGCTGGGTCTTTCAGCATGACAATGATCCCAAACACACCGCCCGGGCAACGAAGGAGTGGCTTCGTAAGAAGCATTTCAAGGTCCTGGAGTGGCCTAGCCAGTCTCCAGATCTCAACCCCATAGAAAATCTTTGGAGGGAGTTGAAAGTCTGTGTTGCCCAGCGACAGCCCCAAAACATCACTGCTCTAGAGGATATCTGCATGGAGGAATGGGGCAAAATACCAGCAACAGTGTGTGAAAACCTTGTGAAGACTTACAGAAAACGTTTGACCTGTGTCATTGCCAACAAAGGGTATATAACAAAGTATTGAGAAACTTTTGTTATTGACCAAATACTTATTTTCCACCATAATTTGCAAATAAATTCATAAAAAATCCTACAATGTGATTTTCTGGAAAAATAAATCTCATTTTGTCTGTCATAGTTGACGTGTACCTATGATGAAAATTACAGGCCTCTCTCATCTTTTTAAGTGGGAGAACTTGCACAATTGGTGGCTGACTAAATACTTTTTTCCCCCACTGTAAATGACAATTAAAAAATGTCTAAACATTATTAATAGCCAGGGGCACACTCCAACACTCAGATATAATTTACAAACAAAGCATTTATGTTTAGTAAGTCCACCGACCTGGATGACCAGGAATGTTCTCTTGGTAACTGTGTGAATTGGACCATTTTCCCGTCCTGCTAAGCATTCGAAATGTAGTGACTACTTTTGGGTGTCAGGGAAAATGTTTTGAGTAAAAAGTCAATTATTTTCTTTAGAACAGGGGTAGAGAAGGTCACTCTGCAAAATCTAGACATGATAGAATGCCGCGAGAAAAAAAAAAGGTGTTACAGACGAGACAAAAACGTCAAGACATGAGAGAGAAAGTAAGTTTTCCAATGCAATTTGTTTAGTTTTCTTTTGTGGATACATGAATTCTGCTGGACGATTTAGCATAGGAAGTTAGCTATCTAGCTAGCTAGCATTTACCAGCTACCTAGCAAAGTGTTGGCTAGCTAGCTAGCTAACTGCAGAGCCACAGATAAGAACGTATTTGGCAGAGCCACAACTGTAGCTAGCTAACGATAGCAAACATACCTAGCTAGGTAGCAAACGTTAGCTGGCGTAATTTTTAGGCCTACCAACTAGGCTAGCTAGCTAACTAGTTACCATAGCACATTGTACATAATATACTTTCCATGTAGTATGTTGAGTTTTGTTTGGATTAGCTAGCACGGTAGCTAGTTTTCTAACCTTGACTAGTGTAGTGTATGTTATTCGTAGGTGTTACCGTCAATCAAGGAGTCTGCTCATACTGAACGTCGATCATAAGGTTTATTTAGATCACAAGCTTCAGCATGAGTAACAGGTGACATGACACCCGGAGAGACGCCTCAGAATGGCTGCTTGCTCTAACCTCTCCGTCATTTTCCCCCCTATTTATAAACAATGATGCCCCCTCTTCTGGCCAATCACCAGTCTCCCCTGTCTACAACCCACCTCCTGTCTGTGGTATGTGGTATTACACCTAAAACATTGCCTTCTGATACTAACCTAAACAACATTCCTTGTTCCTCCAAAATAGTCATAATCTCAATACACGACATATTCCCCCCTTCGAGACGAACTAAACGTCTCGAAACCAAACAGAATAGGATTATGACTAGTAACCATTTATCTCATTGAGTATCTTTAACATTAAACCAAACCCATTCTCCTCTTGAGTGTAAATACCTTTCTATGAAATACCTGTTTATGAAGTGTGAATACATTACTATGACATATGAAGAATTGTTTATACAATATGAACACATTACTATGAATTATGAAGAATTGTCTATGGAGTGTGAGAGCGAAAAACTGTCCAGCAGCCATCCATCCATATCAATCAAGACAGTAAAATTCTCTCACCGTCCCTCTGCCCCAGGCAACCACCGTCGGTACTCCAGATAACCTCATAACTCATGTAAATGCATTTGAAACTATGATGTAATTAAATACCCATGTAAACAAAATCCTATCCATAAATATCCACTCTCAGGCTGGTCAACCCATAGGACCTGAAAGGGAATCTCTCCCTGCGTAAACCTTCTGTCCCTAACCCCATCGAAATAAACAAAAGCATCTACGATCCTCATCTGCATTCAATAACATCAAACATCATTCTACTAAAATCAATACCTAAGAATATGACACAATTATGTATTACACATCAAATATGTCTATATTTCATTGCAGACACTGGAATGTAGTCCACTACACTTCCTCTTCCTGTAGTGTCCTCTTCCAATGGACTTGTTGATGATGGAATCAGCCACACCCTCCTTGTTTCATCTCCTCCAGTCATATTGTCTTTGTTTGAGTATTCCAATCTCCACATGTTCTCCCACATGCTTCTGGAATGACAAGAAAATAACCAACCAAACAGTATCCTTTGCAAAACAACCACTTTCAAATTAAACCTCCATTTCACCTAAGAATTTAAAAAATGATACATAAATGATGCATGAATCACATTATCCATTCCCCCCTTTGATTCATAAATCATACTAAAAATCATACTAATATTGAAAAACCAATTTGAAAAATCATAAAATAATCCAAAATGATATTTATCCCTCAGTTCCACTTGTCCATCTTTATCCAGATCAGGAACAGTCCACACCGGCATCTGAGTGTTGTCTCCAGGCACCACTTCTCCAACCTATCTCAATCTCATAACTTTCTCAAAAGTCAGTACAAACATCACACAGTGTTATCAAAGCTTAAACTAGAATCTGACCCATCACTGCCCCTACTGGCCTAATTGATCTTGCAACCAAATCCTTTCAAATGCATCCCTTACAATGCATCTATAACCCCAGTGATATTATCTGAACTATCTGGACTCACAGTAATACACTAATATTTATCAATATTATCTTCCCAAATGTTACACCATACCATGAATGAAGTCCCCCCTTCTCCCTTAAACTTATTCTTCAATGATAGGCTTGAAGACTATGACATGTCGCCATGTGTCTGCTAAATGACTAAAATGTAAATGTAATGTCACCCTTTTAACCCTAGATTTAGCTGTGTCCAATGCTATCCCTCTTATAATGGTAAAACCTCATATGGAAGCTTCAACGTTGACCTGTAACAACATCCTATCCCCCATAGGGTAAGAATATACTCTATCATAATTTCCCCTTATCCTCTAAAATTCCCATAGTCACATTGTCAGTCAAAAGCTAATCTTTTAACCATCAAAGTCCTGCTCTTCTTACTACCTGATATATAAAAAGTAACCTATTATTTGTCATTACTACCCTTAAGGTCATACTTATCCAAAGTTATCATCTAACATCCCAATCTGATCTTTCCATAAACATACCCCTTACCTCATATGTTTTATTAGAACAAACACAACTTTTAGCCCTCAATATTTCACCTGAATACTTCAGAGTTTGCAATTACCTGATTTTACTTTCCCTCTAACCAATGCTCATAGGGTAATCCCTTCACCCAAGAACACTTAAACCCTACTGGTCTGACAACTACATTATTTTATCGGTCAATGACTGTTGCCGATACCACAGTCATGACAAAGCATAACATTTACCCACACCTGCCAGAGGCCGCGCGACCGTCTAACACGCCTTGGGCTGGCATCCCCAACAGACATCAACCCTCAAGATTCCTCACTGACCCTACAGAATGAGTTAATCTATCTCTAATTTTCACAACAGAGGAACGAGCAGCACTGATCAGATGCCCCCCCCCTCTGTCATCAAAATCAAAAGACCCCATACTGCAGCTTCCATGATGAATCTCTATTCTCCATTTCAGATTAATCTATATTGTTTCTATCTGCTCTATTTTAACCCCATTCGTACCATAACCTCCTGAGTCCCTCTTGCTACCTCTTTAATTTCAGAACAATTGTTGTCAGTATCATACTCCTATATTTGCTATTGCCATAGTATCATTAATCCCTTCCAAAGTTACCCTTAAAGTAGTTGATTTAGCTGCTGTATCAACCCTAATTACTTCTAATGCAAAATTTCCCATTATCCTCTGTGTATTATCTACTGTTGGAGTGACTACTGTCCATTCAGTTCTACTCCTCCTGAACTCCCTCAATGACTGTGAAAACTTCTACAGACTTCAAATCTTCCATTATAAGCGTTACTTTATGAATTACATTGCCCTTTAACCAATAATTCCTAACCGAAACAAATTCTAATGCTTGCCCTAAATAAGTACACATATATTCTCCCTATAATATTACGCAACATAAGTGAACAGTCACTCCTAACCCTCTTCTAAACTATACCTCCTTTTACTCCTGGTCCTGATAACAATACTTATTCTCCATAATTATCTCTCTCTCTCTCTCTCTGTGAAAGAACCGTCATCATCCTAAATGGCATATTATAATTATTATTCTCCTACCCCTCATAACAGTATTTTCCCCCTATAATTGATGCTGGACCCTTAATCAAATGCGCTATATTTATGGCTTTAATAACTATCAATGTTGAAAGAGTTAAATTACTTCTCCCTGTTGTTCTAATAGACGGAAGTGTTAATGTCCTTATTTTTACTACCTCATCCCTAGTTTTCCCCTAAGCTCTGAACTCTTTCCTTGTACTTCCATCCATCACCCCTAGTGTCACTTTTTCCCCCTTTCAGTTCTACCTCTAAACTTTAAACCTCCTGATTATAACAAAATACACCTATAATGACCTTGATCTCCCTACTGGACAGTGTCATTCATTACTGTTCTCTCTCTGTCTTACTACTAACTTTGAAACTTAGCTTACTGTCTCAGAGTTCTTTCAACCTATCCTACCCCTAACTTATTTTAATCTAATCTTTTCTCTCATAACATTTAAAACCTTTCCCCCTGACTTATGGACAAAATCTCTTACCACCAAATTTTTAGAATATGTGATTGGGAAAGTTCCCCACCTGCTTCTGACTCATTACACACAGACTTGGCAAAACCGACTAAACACCTTTTAGCCTAACCTCAAATCTCTTAGTGTAAGAATGTAACCCAGAATAAACAGTCACCCCTATTAACTTTTCAGACAGACTGTCTGACAGTCGTCTAGTGGACATCTTATTGTACAATTCAATTCTCTTCCCAACACTACAATAACAGTATCTTCTAATATTAGTACTTTAAGAGTAAGTACTACCTCAAATCCCTATCCTAATTAGTTATCAATTAATGAGATGTTTAACCTCTTTAGGCTGAACACAGATAAGTTTACCCCTATTCACTATCACTTCTAATTGTCAGTTGTTTCAACTGTTAGCTATTTTCTCTTCTTCTCTAATCGATGCTCTCAGCAATGCACCCCTTCCGGATATTCTCGGCACTCTAGAATATTTAGTGTTCACCTGAAGCACCGATGATCTTCACTTGCTCGTTGATCTTCCTCTGTTTCTTCTTCTCCAATTCTGTGTCTGTCCAGAAACTGACAGTCGATATGGAACATCTGGTCCCCCCTTGGTTGGTACAATTGCCTTTGATATTGTTCAGTTAAAGCTGTAACAGTGATTGTTGATTTGATTCACTCTGATTCTTCATAACCAACACTTATTTTCTTCTTCTCCACCACCAGTTATAAGTTGTATTTGATAGAGTTTTCTTCGTCCTGTTCCTTCTCGTCATTGACATATCAGTATTCTTCAAACGGTTATCTTCTAAGTTCTGTTCTTGAAATATCATCTTCTTACCAGTGGCCTTTCCTTTAGCCTCACTGTATTATTATTTTCCTTCAATTCTTGAGGTCTTCATCCAGTCGTGTTACTTCTTCCATTTCTCCATTTCTTCTTTCCTCTCTTGTACCTTCAACTTTCATCAGAGATCAAATCTCTAGTATCCATTTCTTCTTTCCTCTCTTGCCACTTCCTTCTGATCACAGAGTCACCTCCACCCATGACCTCTCATCATCATCATCCTCTTCTCCTTAAGTTCCCAGACATCTCGGTTTTCTTCCGTCTTCTGGATTCATCTTCATCGTTGTTTCGGCTCGTATTCGTCTTCATCTCTGATGCCACAATCACCATGCTGGATGATGTCTTTCTGCTGAATCCATATGTGAGAAAGGTGTACTAACATCTGCCATTAGTCTCTCCTAACACTACTCTAACCCTACTTTGATAAAAAAATGACTATTTTAATCAATTTCCCCCTATATCAAGCCCTTTATATTCCTTTATTGTGAACTATCCTATTTTAGACCATTTAAGTTATAGACTTCCCCCTGTAATTCTTAATATAATCTAACAACTCCAAATAAATCCAAATAAGTCAATTAAAAATCATGAATAATTAAAACCAATTCTTATTCCTATATCCTATGTCACCAACTCATCCATTAGTGTTAGCTATCTTACCACAACCCATCAACTGCAAGTAAATGAAGTTAGTAAACTTCATACTACAATACCCATAAACAAAGCCTTTAACCCCTTGCTCTATAACCCCTAATTATCATAAATTTAAAGAATAATGTCAGTACCTGATTTCCAATCGAACTGCAATCCAGCCCAGTGATGCACATAGCTTCCAAAATGTAACTTTTATTAAAATAGAATTTGCCAAGCCCCTTGTAAAATCGTCATAACATCACATATCCTGTTAGGGAAAGATTTTGTAACCATAATCAGTACCAAAACCTTTTTTGACTTGATCCTCTGCCACGTGACGTGATCACTTCCTGTATCTCCTCGCTCCTCTCGCTTAGCGTTCCTCTCATATGACAGAAGAACAAAGACACAACATAACATTTTAGTCGTTAATGCAGTCACTGAGTATTTCCAACCATTCAATATTCGTTTGTTCTACATGATTCACTGTAAGACTTTAACTCAGGACTAATTATAGATCGCCCAAAAACCTTTTTATTTTATTTTAATCCGTTATTTAATTATTTAATTAAATGTATTATAATCCGCTACCATATATCTAATTTATAAATTCAATAGGCTACAAAACAAGTTTCATCTTTAACCAATCTTTAAACTAGAATACTCGTGCTAAAATCTCTCTGTCTGTGTGTTTCTCCGTCTCCCTACAGCCCCCATGTGTTGTTTTGCAGAATCCCACGCATGCGCAAATATCATTTTAAAATTAAACGCATCTTCATACATTTACTAACGCCACCATTTTGTTTCGTCGACCGCATGTCGTAGATTTAGTGCCGTAAACCAAAGCGTGTCCTAATCTCGTGTCATAAACTCCCCTTTCTATAGTGTAGTGTCGCAAAATTAAACGCATGCGCATAACCATTCAAAAATACTTTTCACCGTGGAAGAAAGATTCTCTCTTCTCTCTCCCCAAACAGAAAGAATAACAGCCAGCTGTAACTTCCCATTTCCCCCTTATAGTCAAACAACATTTAACAGCGCTCACAAAACATACAACCTGACTTACAGACAGTGACAAATTTAAGAGACTTTAATCCATCGCAATGGAATCTCTAAGGATATCCGTTAGCATGTAGCACACAACACAATTAACCTGTAGCATTAGCCTTTAGCTTAGCCTAAGGTACACCATAGCATGATTCACACTTTAGCCTTACAAAGATTAGCCTGAGCCACGATGTACCACGTGGCCTGAAACAATCAAGCCTTAGCTTCAGCCTCTAGCCAACTGTGGCCTACTAGCTATACCAATGAACACCCCGCACCGTGGCCCAATCATTTTCCATGATTATCAATAATATCTCCTTCTAACTTTGTGTTGCCGTAAGTTCTGGATAATCATAGAGAGGTTACCCCAAGCATTATAGTTCGTCAACCATACGATGAGTATATAACATACATATAATCCGTCCAGCTTAATAATTCCCTGAATTAACCATACACCACATAACGCGTTGCAAGGATTTTATGGCCCATTCCTATGAATCGCCTCGATTCGAGGGCTTTTCCAGATTCCCCGGTGCCCTAATTATGCAGACGTCTTCCAACCTTTATTCTCTACCAATCCATTTGTACAATCCATTGTTGTAAACAGCGTTTACACATCAACCAAATTTAGAATATTTTCGTTCAGACTCCCAGTTAACAGCAACACCATACCTCAATAACGACCCAAGTACTTTTAACTGTGCACCGTCAAAGCCCTCTCCCCAATCAACGAAACGACTAGTGTCCAAAGTTTGTGAATAATCTCACCTTTAGCCGGCTTGAACAGTAGTCAACTCGCAAATCCAGGAAAGGGACCAATAACGATGCAATCAATATCTCAGCGGTGCCTCCATTTGTAGTATACGTCAATCGTAGGTGTTACCATTAATTAAAGAGTCTGCTCATACTGAACGTCGATCATAAGGTTTATTCAGATCACAAGCTTCAGCATGAGTAACAGGTGACATGACACCCGGAGAGACGCCTCAGAATGGCTGCTTGCTCTAACCTCTCCGTCATTTTCCCCCCTATTTATAAACAATGATGCCCCCTCTTCTGGCCAATCACCAGTCTCCCCTGTCTACAACCCACCTCCTGTCTGTGGTATGTGGTATTACACCTAAAACATTGCCTTCTGATACTAACCTAAACAACATTCCTTGTTCCTCCAAAATAGTCATAATCTCAATACACGACACTAGCTACTGTAGCTAGCTATGTTACCTAACCTAAAGCTGACAAATAGCTATGCTATGGTCGCTACTAGCTAGCTAGAGGGGCTCACCTTTGTGTGAAGCTAGCCACAATAACAAATATCCACAACAGTGGAATTCGGTTCGCCTTCATAATAAAAGTCCCCCATTGGAAACAACAGGGTGTGGTCTATCTTGGGTTAGTTATACAAATATTTCGTGTTATCATGCACTTTTATAGCTAGCTGGATAACAAAATAACTAAAAACTCAGCAAAAAAAGAAACGTCCTCTCACTGTTAACTGCGTTTATTTTCAGCAAACTTAACATGTGTAAATATTTGTATTAACATAACAAGATTCAACAACTGAGACATAAACTGAACAAGTTCCACAGACGTGACTAACAGAAATTGAATAATGTGTCCCTGAACAAACGGGGGGTCAAAATCAAAAGTAACAGTCAGTATCTGGTGTGGCCACCAGCTGCATGCAGTGCATCTCCTCATGGACTGCACCAGTTTTGCCGGTTCTTGCTGTGAGATGTTACCCCACTCTTCCACCAAAGCACCTGCAAGTTCCCAGACATTTCTGGGGGGAATGGCCCTAGCCTTTGATCCAACAGGTCCCAGACGTGCTCAATGGGATTGAGATCTGGGCTCTTCGCTGGCCATGGCAGAACACTGACATTCCTGTCTTGCAGGAAATCATGCACAGAACGAGCAGTATGGCTGCTGGCATTGTCATGCTGGAGCGTCATGTCAGGATGAGCCTGCAGGAAGGGTACCACATGGGGGAGGAGGATGTCTTCCCTGTAACGCACAGCGTTGAGATTGCCTGCAATGACAACAAGCTCAGTCCGATGATGCTGTGACACACCGCCCCAGACCATGACGGACCCTCCACCTCCAAATCGATCCCGCTCCAGAGTACAGCCCTCGGTGTAACGCTCATTCCTTCGACGATAAACGTGAATCCGACCATCACCCCTGGAGACAAAACTGCGTCTCGTCAGTGAATAGCACTTTTTGCCAGTCCTGTCTGGTCCAGCGACGGTGGGTTTGTGCCCATAGGCGACGTTGTTGCCGGTGATGTCTGGTGAGGACCTGCCTTACAACAGGCCTACAAGCCCTCAGTCCAGCCTCTCTAAGCCTATTGCTGACAGTCTGAGCACTGATGGAGGGATTGTGCGTTCCTGGTGTAACTCTGGCAGTTGTTGTTGCCATCCTGTACCTGTCCCGCAGGTGTGATGTTCGGATGTATCGATCCTGTGCAGGTGTTGTTACACGTTGTCTGCCACTGCGAGGACGATCAGCTGTCTGTCCTGTCTCCCTGTAGCGCTGTCTTAGGCATCTCACAGTACGGACATTGCAATTTATTGCTCTGGCCACATCTGCAGTCCTCATGCCTCCTTGCAGCATGCCTAAGGCACGTTCACACAGATGAGCAGGGACCCTGGGCATCTTTCTTTTGGTGTTTTTCAGAGTCAGTAGAAACGCCTCTTTAGTGTCCTAAGTTTTCATAACTGTGACCTTAATTGCCTACCGTCTGTAAGCTGTTAGTGTCTTAACAACCGTTCCACAAGTGCATGTTCATTAATTGTTTATGGTTAATTGAAAAAGTATGGGAAACAGTGTTTAAACTCTTTACAATGAAGATCTGTGATGTTATTTGGATTTTTACTAATTATCTTTGAAAGACCGGGTCCTGAAAAAGGGACGTTTCCTTTTTTTTCTGAGTTTAGTTAGCTATAGGCTTGATGATGGTAACTACTATAGGGTAACATAGTGTCTAAATTGTCATATGTTCTTCTCTACCACAGATATCCTTAAGGTGTCAGACTCCAGGATGGTAAAAAGCTTACAAGAAAGAAACATATGACAACAGAGACAGAGTTGTTGATTTCCATTGTTATTTGTAACGTTAAAAAGGGGAGTAACACAATCCCGTTTTTCTAAATGAGCTGTCTAGGCTACTCACCATTCTACAGACCAGTGGTTCCCAACCAGGGGTACCATATCCCAGATATACAGTGCCTTTGGAAAGTATTCAGAGCCCTTGACTTTTTCCACATTTTGTTACGTTACAGCCGTATTCTAAAATTGATTAAATAAAATGTTTTCCTCAGCAATCTACACACAATACCCCATAATGACAAAGTGAAAACAGGTTATTAGAAAAAAGAAGGAAAGAAAATAAATAAACAGAAATACCTTATTTACATAAGTATTCAGACTCTTTGCTATGAGACTCGAAATTGAGCTCTGGTGCATCCTGTTTCCATTGATCATCCCTGAGATGTTTCTACAACTTGATTGGAGTCCACATGTGGTAAATTCAATTGATTGGACATGATTTGGAAAGGCACACACCTGTCTATATAAGGTCCCACAGTTGACAGTGCATGTCAGAGCAAAAACCAAGTCATGAGGTCGAAGGAATTGTCCGTAGAGCTCAGAGACAGGATTGTATCGAGGCACAGATCTGGGCAAGGGGTACCAAAAAAATGTCTGCAGCATTGAAGATCCCCAACAAAACAGTGGCCTCCATCATTCTTAAATGGAAGAAGTTTGGAACCACCAAGACTCTTGCTAGAGCTGGCCGCCCGGGCCAAACTGAGCAATCGGGGGAGAAGGGCCTTGGTCATGGAGGTGACCAAGAACCTGATGGTCAGTCTGACAGAGCTCTAGAGTTCCTCTGTGGAGATGGGAGAACATTCCAGAAGGACAACCATCTCTGCAGCACTCCACCAATCAGGCCTTTATGGTAGATTGGCCAGACAGAAGCCACTCCTCAGTAAAAGGCACATGACAGCCCGCTTGGAGTTTGCCAAAAGGCACCTAAAGACTCTCAGACCATGAGATACAGGATTCTCTAGTCTGATGAAACTAAGATTGAACTCTTTGGCCTGAATGCCAAGGGTCACGTCTGGAGGAAATCTGGCAGCATCCCAACAGTGAAGCATGGTGGTGGCAGCATCATGCTGTGGGGATGTTTTTCAGCGGCAGGGACTGGGAGACTTGTCAGGATCGAGGGAAAGATGAACAGTGCAAAGTACAGAAAAATCCTTGAAGAAAACCTGCTCCAGAGCACTCAGGACCTCAGACTGGGGCGAAGGTTCACCTTCCAACATGACAACGACCCTAAGCACCCAGCCAAAACAACGCAGGAGTGGCTTTGGGACAAGTCTCGTAATGTCCTTGAGTGGCCCAGCCAGAGCCCGGACTTGAAACCGATCGAACATCTTGGAGAGACCTGAAAATAGCTGTGCAGCAACACTCCCAAACCAACCTGACAGAGCTTGAGAGGATCTGCAGAGAATAATGGGAGAAACTCCCCAAATACAGGTGTGCCAAGCTTGTAGCGTCATACCCAAGAAGACTCGATGCAGTAATCGCTGCCAAAGGTGCTTCAACAAAGTACTGACGTAACCGGTGTGAAATGGCTAGCTAGTTAGCGGTGCGCACTAGTAGCGTTTCATACGGTGACATCACTCGCTCTGAGACCTTGAAGTAGTTGTTTCTCTTGCTCTGCAAGGGCCGCAGCTTTTGTGGAGCGATGGGTAACGGTGCTTCGAGGGTGATTGTTTTCTGTGTGCAGAGGGTCCCTGGTTCAAGCCCAGGTAGGGGCGAGGAGAGGGATAGAAGCAACCTTGTTACACTGAGTAAAAGTCGTAATACTTATGTAATGTGATACTTCAGTTTTTATTTAGAAATTAGCAAACAATTCTAAAAACCTGTATTTGCTTTGTCATTATGAGGTATTTTGCGTAGATTTTCCGAAGGCACTGTATATGAAGTCATTTGTCACCCAGTACAGCCAGAAGAGGACTGGCCACTGCTCATAGCCTGGTTCCTCTCTAGGTTTCTTCCTAGGTTCCTTCCTTCTAGGGAGTTTTTCCTAGCCACGGTGCTTCCACATTACTTCCTCTTTGGGGTTTTAGTCTCGGTACCTGCACCCTCAGCAGAGTCAACAAACACCGGAAGCATCCGTGTTTCTGCGAAAAGGCAGAGAGGAAGGCAAAGCCTGAAAACCGGAAGCTTCTGGTTTCTGTGGACCTCGTTTAGGCGTTTATTTTACGCCTGATACATTAGGTTAGGGTATCTGTAAAGCATTCTGTGACAACTGCTGATGTAGAAAGGGCTTTATAAAATAAATGTTATTGATGTATATCACACCAACTGACTGGTTCTTCTGATGTTCACACAGGAGACCTTGTTAAGACATTCTATACATCCAGAGAGTAACAGCAGGAAGATCACAGAGCTAAGAGGTCTCACCACTGCCCACATTGTGAGGAGATTTTCCCAATTCTATCAAAGTTAAAAATACACCTAAAAATACACTCAGGAGATAATCTGTATCCCTGCTCTGACTGTGGGAAGAGCTGCAAAATATCAAGGGATCTGACAGTTTCCATCACTCAACACAGGAGAGAAGCCTTACTCCTGTTCTGACTGTGGGAAGATTTTCTCTCAACAGTTCAACTTAAAAAGACACCGACATATACATAAATGTGAGAATCCTCATCTGTTCTCTGACAAGCTAAGATTAAATCAATTCCATCACTGAATTATTTTTTTTCAAATTTCTTTCACCTTTATTTAACCAGGTAAGCCAGTTGAGAACAAGTTCTCATTTACAACAATTCTCAAGAATCCTATTGTTTCTCAATGTGAGAGGATGAGCAAGTAGACAGAACAAGAATCAGATAGAGATGGTGTGATGATCAGTTTTCACCATTAGTTTGGGTGGATTCTTTTTGTTTATTAAATTGTATTTTAAAACTAGATTAGTTATTTTAGTCATTAATTATGAACATGTTTGGATAACTTAATTGATGCCTGCTTAATTTATCTGTCAATGAAAAATAAAGATTGTACATGAATTTGTACTGGTCAAGCTCTTCTCTTTTGTGTTACGAATGACAAAAAAACATATTTTAAGTGAAATATTTAGTTTTTCTGAAGCTGAACAAGACAGGAAGTTTAAATGAGCATCACAAAGCTAAATCTGACCTATTCACTAATATGTTTTGTCAGCATAAGCAGCTGTGAGACATGCTAGAGTACTGTAACATTATTGATCTACTGAATCATTGTAGTTGTTGGGGATTATCTTTACAGTAAATATAATGCTTTTAAAATTCATGACATTCAAATTAATTTATATCTGTATTTATCTACTCAATACATGTCACGACACCTCTACACATTGGGACAAGCCAATTTGCTAGTCACCAATATTCTCTGAATCAAATCAGTGATGACAGTTTAACAGTCTTATGGCCTGGAGATAGAAGTGGTTTCATTCTCTCGGTCACAGCTTTGATGGACCTGTACTGTCTCCGCCTGCTAGATGGTAGCAAGGTGAACAGGCCGTGGCTTGGGTGGCTGAGGTTCTTGATGATCTTCACACTTGCGACCCCAAACTGTTCACAACCTTCTTGTTGGCGGAGTGAACATTTAGCTGTTTTAAAGCAAATTTCCTGCAATTCTACACGTTTCCATGTCTTATGTGTGTTTATATGATACCAGGGGTTGAAGCCCAACCAAAAAAGAATTATTATATATATTTTTTTTGGGACCCGGTTTCCATATTGACCCCGTTCTGGTTAAGTATGGAGGGGCTTTTGTTTGTATTGGACATTCATATTGCACTCTACAGCCTTACCTATGGATTGTGCAGCCTACTCAGTGACACCCACAGAACACAACTATGTAGAGTTTACACATATATTAGCGTCTCAGCTCTATTGCAGGACTCTGAAACCACTGTTGTCCGGGAGTTTAACCCCGTCAGCTAAATTGTCATGATAATCAGTGGTTTCAAGTTTGTCTTTGTACATTTTTGACGAGATGGTCATAGCAAAAAATGAAATACTTCTGCATTTCCCGCTGGGTAAACGCATTGATTCTCATTGCAAATAGGCTCAGGATAACTCCTGATAAGGTTGGGTAGCTGATAGGCCTATTCAGAGCTTAAATAGCCAAAATGATTAGTCACCGGAACCAGGACTAATAAAGCCAATGCAACTGCCTGTTTTACAAACGGTAGGCCTACTACATGGATGGGCATTCATAAAATTCCATTGCAGGCCGACACTGTAGGATACACCCCAGTAAGCACGGACCGACGTCAATGTCTTTTGGATGTCCGTTTTTGACTTGGCCCAAACATTAGACCGGACCAAATCTGAACCAATCACTCAGACATCATTAGGCAGGTTTCCTTTCACCCAGGTGACAAAAGCAATGTTGCTAAATGGAGACGGCAGATATAGGAGAAATGTTCTAAAGCTCAAAAACATTTTTAATCGTTTGACAGGTGGCTTTTTCTTTTGTCAACCTTTCTTTATTCCAACAAGTGAGGATAGAAACAGTGTTTATCGAATAAATGATGATTGCTGAATCATTTTGAGGGTACTGGGTGTGTCATTACCTCCTCCTGTTTTTATCGACACAAGATAGTTAAATGGAAACACACCCTAGCGGGCAATTGTCGGATCTATTTTCTATGCAAACTTTTTCTAAATGTCAACAAAAGAATCACTGGACAAGATATTCGAAACATAGCTACTGTTTCACACGATTGGAAAGTACAGTACAGCAGAGTACAGGAAAGAAAGTAAAGTTTAGTTCAGTACAGTGGCTTGATGACTCATTGCGAGCTCACAGAACAGAACATCAGTCGTATCCCAACCACGTATCACATGCATAATACAATACAAAATACTATATAAAATACATAAAAATGTCTGTCCCTTTACGGTCCCGGTTGTGCTGTAATTTGTTATTTCATCTGGTTTTATTGCTAGCTTGAGTTACCTGGGGTGACAGAGAGTTCCATGTAGTCATGGCTCTATTTAATACTGTGCGTTTCCCAGCCTCTGTTCTGGACCTGGGGACTGTGAAGAGACCTCTGGTTCCATGACTTGTGTTGTACCGATGAGTATCCAAACTAACTCATTCACACAGAAAACTATAGAGGGAAGCAGTATCACCCAGTCAACCATCAAACTCCATTGTTTCAATGTGACAAGCCTCACAGAGGATATTCAACCCTAAGGGCAAATCCAAGGTCATCTCAATATCTATACAGTAGAAGCAAATAAAACACACAAGGTGCACACAGATCAGTAAAGTAAAGAGAGGCTAACATTCTATAACAGTTCCTTTCCTCTGCACAGTTCTCTCACAGTGAGAAACAATAGGATTACAATAGAGTGTTCTATGCTTTCTTCATTTGATCTAATTCACTGTTACCACTTTTTTTATGAGATGAGAATCACACTGAACAAAAATATAAACGCAACATCTGAAATGCTGGTCCCATGTTTCATGAGCTGAAATAAAAGATCCCAGAAATTTTCCAGAAGAACAAAAACCTTATTTCTCTCAAACTTTGCGAACAAATTAGTTTACATCCCTATTAGTGAGCATTTTATCCATTGTCAAGATAATCTATCCACCTGACAGATGTAGCTTATCAAAAACCTGATTAAACAGCATGATCATTACAAAAGGTGCCCCTTGTGCTGGGGACAATAAAAGGCCACTAAGGCCACTATGCAGTTGTCACGCAACACAATGCAATAGATGTCTCAAGTTGAGGGAGCATGCAATTGGCATGCTGACTGCAGGAATGTCCACCAGAGCTGTTTCCAGAGAAACAAATGTTAATTTCTCTACCATAAGCCGCCGCCGATGTCGTTTTAGAGAAAACGCCAGCCCAGGACCTCCACATCCTGCTTCTTCACCTGCGGGATCGTCAGAGGGGGAAGGGCGGGCTGTTGAGGAGTATTTCTGTCTGTAAAAAAATCTATTTTGGGGGGGAAAACTCATTCTGATTGGCCCACCACTGGGGAGCCAGGCCCACCCATGACTGCACCCCTGCCAAGTCATGTGAAATCCATAAATTAGGTCCTAATTTATTTATTTCAATTGACTGATTTCCTTATATGAACTGTAACTCAGCAAAAACTTTTAAATTGTTGCATGTTGCGTTTATTTTTGTTCAGTATAATTGATGAGTGACTTTAATCTTAGATGGTCTGAGAGAACTGATGAGTCTTTTCTCCTTAATGTATACGTTGGTGTGTTTTTAAGTTGCTCTGTTGAGGAAGTAAAGCTTCTCTCCTGTTTGTATACAGTGCATTCAGAAAGTATTCAGACCCCTTACCTTTTTCAACATTTTGTTATGTTACAGCCTTATTCTAAAAGGGATTAAATAAATGTTTTTCCTCATCAATCTACACACAATAACCCATACTGACAAAGCGAAACAGTTTTTTTGAATTTTTTGCAAATGTATTAATAATAAAAAACAGAAATACCATATTTACATAAGTATTCAGACCCTTTGCTATGAGACTCAAAATTGAGTTCAGGTGTATCCTGTTTCCATTGATCATCCTTGAGATGTTTCTACAACTTGATTGGAGTCCACCTGTGGTAAATTAAATTGATTGGACATGATTTGGAAAGGCACACATATGTGGTAGTTAAGTAGGGGCCTGAGGGCACACACTTACTGAAATCTTTTATTAATGTTTTGCAATGTTTTAAAAATTGTATAACTGCCTTAATTTTGCCGGACCCCAGGAAGAGTAGCTGCTACCTTGGCAGGAACTAATGGGGATCTATAATAAATACAAATACACACCTGTCTATATAAGGTCCCACAGTTGACAATGCATGTCAGAGCAAAAACGAAGCCATGAGGTCAAAGGAATTGTCCGTAGAGCTCCGAGACAGGATTGTGTGGAGGCACAGCTCTGGGAAAGGGTACCAAAACATTTCTGCAGCATTGATGGTCCCCAAGAACACAGTGGCCTCCATCATTCTTAAATGGAAGAAGTTTAGATCTACCAGGGCTCTTCCTAGAGCTGGCCGCTCGGCCAAACTGAGCAATCAGGGGAGAAGGGCCTTGGTCAGGGAGGTGACCAAGAACCCAATGGTCACTCTGACAGAGCTCCAGAGATCCTCTGTGGAGATGGGAGAACCTTCCAGAAAGACAACAATCTCTGCAGCACTCCACCAATCAGGCCTTTATGGTAGAGTGGCCAGATGGAAGCCACTACTCAGTAAAAGGCACATGAAAGCCCGCTTGGAGTTTCCAAAAAGGCACCTAAAGGACTCTCAGACCATGAGAAACCAGATTTTCTGGTCTGACGAAAGCAAGACTGAACTCTTTGGCCTGAATGCCAAGCGTCACTTCTGGAGGAAACCAGGCACCATCCCTATGGTGAAGCATGATGGTGGCAGCATCATGCTGTGGGATGTTTTTCAGCAGCAGGGACTGAGACACTAGTCAGGATCGAGGGAAAGATCAACGGAGCAAAGTACTGAGAGATCCTTGATAATAACCTGTTCCAAAGTGCTCAGGACCTCAGACTGGGGCAAAGGTTCACCTTCCAACAGGACAACGACCCTAAGCACACAGCCAAGATAACGCAGGAGTGCCTTCGGGACAAGTCTCTGAATTTCCTTGAGCGGCCCAGCCAGAGCCCGGACTTGAACCTGATCGAACATCTCTGGAGAGATAGCTGTTCAGCGATGCTCCCCATCCAACCTTACAGAGCTTGAGAGGATCTGCAGAGAAGAATGGGAGTGTCACGACTTCCGCCGAGGCTGCCCCACCTCCTGGTTCGGGCAGGCTTCGGCGTACGTCGTCACCGGAGTACTAGCTACTGCCGATCCCATTCTCATCACTCCACTTGTCATGTCTTGTCAATCACACACACCTGGTGCTCATTCCCCTAATTAGTATGTGTATAAGTGTTCCCTCTGTTCCCCTTGTCTTTGTGAGTGATTGATTGTTGTGAGAGCGTGTAGCTCGGTTGAGCTACTATTCTTTGTGTTTATGCTAAGGTGGATGTTTTCCCTTGTATTAGTTTCGTTTGACGCTTGGGGCGTTTGATTTATGTAAACGGAATAAACTCTGGACTTCGGTATTTTACCTCCTGCGCCTGACTCCATTCACACCTCGTCACAGAAACACTCACCTGATCTGATATGGAGTCAGCAGGAGAAGACCGCATGCCTGGAGTTGTGGCAAGGTTCCAGGAGCATTCCTCGATGTTGGCCAGCTTGGGGGAAGCGATGGATCGGGTTCTTCAGGTGGTAGAATGCCTGGAGAGGAGAGGATCCGATCTATCGAGACCAGCTGGTCAACCGGATCCAGCCACCTACACCCCAGTCATTGGATGGATCTAGATATCCCGGCCACCGGCGTTTGATGGGACGGCAGCGCGATGTAAGGGATTCCTACTCCAACTATTTCTCCAGCCTCAGGCTGGCGTCAGGAGCGGGAGAAGGTATCCGTCCTCGTTTCCTGCCTTTGTGAGAGAGCCCTGGAGTGGGCCAACACAGTGTGGAACGAGGGAGGACTACGGGGAGTTTGCTTGCCTCTTTCGGGCTGTTTTTGATCACCCGCCTGAGGGTCGAGAGGCGGGCGAACGACTGGTTCATCTGAGGCAGGGGACGAGGACCGCTCAGGACTACGCGCTGGAGTTCCGGACGCTGGCAGCGGGGTCCGGGTGGAACGAGCGGGCCCTGATCGACCATTTCCGGTGCCACCTAAGGGAGGACGTCCGACGGGAGCTAGCCTGCCGGGATGCCATGCGATCGTTCTCCCAACTGGTGGACATGGCCATCCGGCTGGACAATCTGCTAGCAGCCAGAGAAAGTTCTGGTAGGGGTCTTCCCGTTCCCACACTGGACGACTCTGACCCCGAGCAGATGGAGCTGGGGGGAGCCGCCGGTCGAGAGAGCGCAGGAGGACAGCGACAGTGCCACTCCGGTGGCACGAAGGGACAATCCACCTCACGTCGCAGTCAACGTTCTTTTGGGTCTGGAGGCGGTAGGCAGGGTACTCACTCATCACCCCAGGTAACAAACACCCAAACGTGTTCAGAACCCTTTGCGGCGCACTGTACTTTATCTATCTCCTTTCCCGATCACTTGATAGGTTCCCAGTGTAAGGCGCTAGTCGATTCAGGCGCAGCTGGGAATTTTATGGACAGGGCATTTGCACGCCGTCAAGGCATTTCATTGGTTCCCCTAACCATTCCACTCCCCATCAGAGCACTTGATAGTCGACCATTAGGGTCCGGGTTGGTTAAGGAGGTTACGGTACCAGTCACCATGATTACGCAGGAGACGCATGTTGAACAGATCACCTTTATGATTATTGAGTCTCCTGCTTACCCTGTTGTCTTGGGTATCCAGTGGTTAGCCCTTCACAACCCCCATTTCTCATGGCCGCAGAGGGTTCTTACGGGGTGATCGCGTGAGTGTCCGGGTAGGTGTCTTGGTGTTCCCGTTGGTGCGACCACAGTGGAAAGTCCAGACGGTACCCCCACCGTGCGCATTCCCCCCGAATACCATGATCTTGTGCTCGCGTTTTCCAAGACGCAAGCGACTAAATTTACCACCTCATCGGGAGGGGGATTGCGCGATAAACCTTAGGGTAGACGCTGTACCTCCCAGGAGTCATGTGTATCCCCTGTCGTAGGCTGAAACGGAGGCTATGGAAACATACGTCACCGAGTCCTTGCGCCAGGGGTATATACGTCCCTCCACTTCACCTGCCTCCTCGAGTTTATTCTTTGTGAAGAAGAAAGATGGCGGTTTACGCCCGTGCATTGATCATCGACCACTGAATAATGTGACGGTACGATTTAGTTATCCTCTTCCCCTCATTACTTCAGTGATTGAGTCAATGCATGGGGCCCGCTTTTTCACCAAATTACACCTCAGGTGTGCCTACAACCTGGTGCGTATTCGGGAAGGGGATGAGTGGAAAACAGCATTCAGGACAACCTCGGGGCATTATGAATACCTGGTGATGCCCTACGGTTTGATGAATGCTCCATCCGTTTTCCAGTCCTTTGTGAACGAGGTGTTTCGGGACATGCTTGGTCACGGTGTGATGGTCTACATCGATGACATCCTGGTGTATTCCGCTACGCGCGCCGAGCATGTGTCCCTGGTTCGCAAACTGCTGGCCCAACTTTTTCTGAATCGAGGACGCTTCGGCGTTTGTCGTCACCGGAGTACTAACTACTGCCGATCCCATTCTCATCACTACACTTGTCATGTCTTGTCAATCACACACACCTGGAGCTCATTCCCTTAATTTGTATGTGTATAAGTGTTCCCTCTGTTCCCTTTGGCTTTGTGAGTGATTGTTTGTTGTGAGAGCGTGTAGCTCGGTTGAGCTACTATTCTTTGTGTTTATGCCAAGGTGGATGTTTTCCCTTGTATTAGTTTCGTTTGACGCTTGGGGCGTTTGATTTAAGTAAACAGAATAAACTCTGGAGATTTTACCTCCTGCGCCTGACTCCTTCATTCACACCTCGTCACAGGGAGAAACTCCCCAAATGCAGGTGTGCCAAGCTTGTAGCGTCATACCCAACGAGACTCGAGGCTGTAATCGCTGCCAAAGGTGCTTCAACAAAGTACTGAGTAAAGGGTCGGAATACTTATGTAAATGTCGTATCAGTTAATTTTTTATATACATTAGCAAAAATGTCTAAAAACCTGTTTTTGCTTTGTCAATATCAGGTATTGTGTGTAGGTTGATGAGGGGAAAAAACGATTTAATCAATTTTAGAATAAGGCTGTAACGTAACAAATTGTGGAAAAGGTCAAGGGGTCTGAATACTTTCCGAAAGCACTGTACATGTATGTACAATTGGTGTGTTTTTAATTTATCCAATTTTGAGAAACTCTTTCCACAGTCAGAGCAGGAGTAAGGCTTCTCTCCTGTGTGTGTTCTCTGATGAACTTTTAGCTCAGTTGATGTTGTGAAGCATTTTCCACAGTCAGAGCATGCGTAAGGCTTCTCTCCTGTATGTATACGTTCATGCGTGTTTAAGGTATCCAATCGGGAGAAACTCTTCCCACAGTAAGAGCAGGAGTAAGGCTTCTCTCCTGTGTGTGTTCTCTGATGAACTTTTACCTATGTTGATGTTGTGAAGCATTTTCCACAGTCAGAGCAGGAGTAAGGCTTTTCGCCCGTATGTATACGTTGGTGTGTTTTTAAGTTGCTTAGTCGAGAGAAACTCGCCCCACAGTCATAGCAGGAGTAAGGCTTCTCTCCTGTATGCACTCTCTGATGAACTGTCAGAGCCCTTGATGTTGTGAAGCTCTTCCCACAGTCAGTGCAGGAATTCTCTCCTGTGTGTATTTTTAGGTGTATTTTTAGCTTTGATAGAATTGGGAAAATCTCCTCACAATGTGGGCAGTGGTGAGACCTCTTAGCTCTGTGATCTTCCTGCTGTTGCTCTCTGGATGTAGAGAATGTCTCAACACGGACTCCTGTGTGAACAACATCAGAAGTACCAGTCAGTTGGTGTGATATACAGTACCAGTCAAAAGTTTGGACATACAGTGGGGAGAACAAGTATTTGATACACTGCCGATTTTGCAGGTTTTCCTACTTACAAAGCATGTAGAGGTCTGTCATTTTTATCATAGGTACACTTCAACTGTGAGAGACTGAATCTAAAACAAAAATCCAGAAAATCACATTGTATGATTTTTAAGTAATTAATTGGCATTTTATTGCATGACATAAGTATTTTATCACCTACCAACCAGTAAGAATTCCGGCTCTCACAGACCTGTTACTTATTCTTTAAGAAGCCCTCCTGTTCTCCACTCATTACCTGTATTCTGAGTGGCGCAGTGGTCTAAGGCACTGCATCGCAGTGCTAACTGTGCCACTAGAGATCCTGGTTCGAATCCAGGCTCTGTCGCAGCCGGCCGCGACCGGGAGACTCATGGGCGGCGCACAATTGGCCCAGCGTCGTCCAGGGTAGGGGAGGGAAGGGAATGGCCGGCAGGGATGTAGCTCAGTTGATAGAGCATGGTGTTTGCAATGCCAGGGTTGTGGGTTCGATTCCCACGGGGGGCCAGTATAAAAAAAAAAATGTATTCACTAACTGTAAGTCGCTCTGGATAAGAGCGTCTGCTAAATGACTAAAATGTAAAATGTTAACTGCACCTGTTTCAACTCGTTACCTGTATAAAAGACACCTGTCCACACACTCAATCAAACAGACTCCAACCTCTCTACAATGGCCAAGACAAGAACAGAGCTCCAGGCAGCTGAGCGGAAATGGAAGAAAACTAGACTCCCTGCGGACCTGGCATCTTTTCACTCCCTCGTCTCTACATTTCCTTCATCTGTTTCTGCTGCTAAGGCCACTTTCTACCACTCTAAATTCTACCACTCTAAATAACCCTAGGAAGCTCTTTGCCACATTCTCCTCCCTGCTGAATCCTCCCCCCCCTCCCTCCTCCCTCTCTGTGGATGACTTCGTCAACCACTTTGAAAAGAAGGTTGACGACATCCGATCCTCGTTTGTTAAGTCTAATGACACTGCTGGTCCTGCTCACACTGCCCTACCCTATGCTTTGACTTCTTTCTCCCCTCTCTCTCCAGATAAAATCTTGCGACTTGTGACTGCAGGCCGCCCAACAACCTGCCCGCTTGACCCCATCCCCTCCTCTCTTCTCCAGACCATCTCCGGTGACCTTCTCCCCTACTTCACCTCGCTGATCAACTCATCCTTGACCGCTGGCTATGTCCCTTCCGTCTTCAAGAGAGCGAGAGTTGCACCCCTTCTCAAAAAGCCAACACTCGATCCCTCTGATGTCAACAACTACAGACCAGTATCCCTTCTTTCTTTTCTTTCCAAAACTATTGAGCGTGCCGTCTTTAGCCAACTCTCTTGCTATCTCTCTCAGAATGACCTTCTTGATCCAAACCAGTCAGGTTTCAGGACTGGTCATTCAACTGAGACTGCTCTTCTCTGTGTCACGGAGGCTCTCCGCACTGCTAAAGCTAACTCTCTCTCCTCTGCTCTTGTCCTTCTAGACCTGTCTGCTGCCTTTGATACTGTGAACCATCAGATCCTCCTCTCCACCCTCTCCGAGCTGGACATCTCCGGCGCGGCTCACTCTTGGATTGCGTCCTACCTGACCGGTCGCTCCTACCAAGTGGCGTGGCGAGAAGCTGTCTCCGCACCACGTGCTCTCACCACTGGTGTCCCCCAGGGCTCAGTTCTAGGCCCTCTCCTATTCTCGCTATACACCAAGTCACTTGGCTCTGTCATATCCTCACATGGCCTCTCCTATCATTGCTACGCTGACGATACACAACTAATCTTCTCCTTTCCCCCTTCTGATAACCAGGTGGCGAATGATATGTCTGGCAGACATATCAGTATGGATGACGGATCACCACCTCAAGCTGAACCTTGGCAAGACGGAGCTGCTCTTCCTCCCGGGGAAGGACTGCCCGTTCCATGATCTCGCCATCACGGTTGACAACTCCGTTGTGTCCTCCTCCCAGAGTGCGAAGAGCCTTGGTGTGACCCTGGACAACACCCTGTCGTTCTCCGCTAACATCAAGGCGGTGACCCGATCCTGCAGGTTCATGCTCTACAACATTCGGAGAGTACGACCCTGCCTTACACAGGAAGCGGCACAGGTCCTAATCCAGGCACTTGTCATCTCCCGTCTGGATTACTGCAACTCGCTGTTGGCTGGGCTCCCTGCCTGTGCCATTAAACCCCTACAACTCATCCAGAATGCTGCAGCCCGTCTGGTGTTCAACCTTCCCAAGTTCTCTCACGTCACCCCGCTCCTCCGCACACTCCACTGGCTTCCAGTTGAAGCTCGCATCTGTTACAAGACCATGGTGCTTGCCTATGGAGCTGTGAGGGGAACGGCACCTCCGTACCTTCAGGCTCTGATCAGTCCCTACACCCAAACGAGGGCATTGCGTTCATCCACCTCTGGCCTGCTGGCTCCCCTTCCTCTGCGGAAGCATAGTTCCCGCTCAGCCCAGTCAAAACTGTTCGCTGCTCTGGCACCCCAATGGTGGAACAAGCTCCCTCACGACGCCAGGACAGCGGAGTCACTCACCACCTTCCGGAGACATTTGAAACCCCACCTCTTTAAGGAATACCTGGGATAGGATAAAGTAATCCTTCTACCCCCCCCCCCCCCCCCAAAAAAAAAAAATTATTATAAAAATAAAAAAATTGTAAAGTGGTTATCCCACTAGCTATAGGGTGAATGCACCAATTTGTAAGTCGCTCTGGATAAGAGCGTCTGCTAAATGACGTAAATGTAAATGTATAACGTACTGTATTGTACTCTACTTTACTCTGATGTACTCTGTCAGGGCCGGGCAATATGGAATAAAAATCATACAGCTGTATCTTGAGTTTTTTAAACTTATTGGTGATTCAAGATATCTCAATTTTGTTTTTCTCTAAGTAAGCATTGTACAATTAAAGGTAAAATACACTGCATTTCAAACAGTCAGCAATCTAATGAATTGAGGGCTTGTGAAGTTATGCAGTGGGGGAAAAAAGTATTTAGTCAGCCACCAATTGTGCAAGTTCTCTCACTTAAAAAGATGAGAGAGGCCTGTAATTTTCATCATAGGTACACGTCAACTATGACAGACAAAATGAGAAAAAAAATCCAGAAAATCACATTGTAGGATTTTTTATGAATTTATTTGCAAATTATGGTGGAAAATAAGTATTTGGTCAATAACAAAAGTTTCTCAATACTTTGTTATATACCCTTTGTTGGCAATGACACGGGTCAAACGTTTTCTGTAAGTCTTCACAAGGTTTTCACACACTGTTGCTGGTATTTTGGCCCATTCCTCCATGCAGATCTCCTCTAGAGCAGTGATGTTTTGGGGCTGTCGCTGGGCAACACGGACTTTCACGTCTGGCACTGCAGGATTTGAGTCCCTGGCGGCGTAGTGTGTTACTGATGGTAGGCTTTGTTACTTTGGTCCCAGCTCTCTGCAGGTCATTCACTAGGTCCCCCCGTGTGGTTCTGGGATTTTTGCTCACCGTTCTTGTGATAATTTTGACCCCACGGGGTGAGATCTTTCGTGGAGCCCCAGATTGAGGGAGATTATCAGTGGTCTTGTATGTCTTCCATTTCCTAATAATTGCTCCCACAGTTGATTTCTTCAAACCAAGCTGCTTACCTATTGCAGATTCAGTCTTCCCAGCCTGTTTGGGCCAAGTCAAAAACGGACATCCAAAAGACATTGACGTCGGTCCGTGCTTACAATTTTGTTTCTGGTGTCCTTTGACAGCTCTTTGGTCTTGGCCATAGTGGAGTTTGGCGTGTGACTGTTTGAGGTTGTGGACAGGTGTCTTTTATACTGATAACAAGTTCAAACAGGTGCCATTAATACAGGTAACGAGTGGAGGACAGAGGAGCCTCTTAAAGAAGAAGTTACAGGTCTGTGAGAGACAGAAATCTTGCTTGTTTGTAGGTGACCCAAATACTTATTTTCCACCATAATTTGCAAATAAATTCATTAAAAATCCTACAATGTGATTTTCTGGATTTTTTTTCTCAATTTGTCAGTCATAGTTGACGTGTACCTATGATGAAAATTACAGGCCTCTCTCATCTTTTTAAGTGGGAGAACTTGCACAATTGGTGGCTGACTAAATACTTTTTTCCCACACTGTACCTAGGCTAAATATAACCCATCCACAACCATAAGACCCACTAATTATTGTATTAATTCATCCAAATAGTTTAACCTGCTTTTTTGTTGTTTTTGCAATAATCAGTGATCTGCCTTTCAAGTCTGTCTATAGAAATGCCCTTTTTTGTTACAAATAATAATAATGTAACTTGAACCATGCATAATGCACATTCACTAATAATGACTAACTTCTTGTAGCAGGCATTAGGCTATAGAAAATGAACACCGGTCTCATCAACAATCTCTCAAGCCCACGTGCTAGTGATTATCCAGCTAATCTTTATATTTCAAGTTTAGCCAACTTGGATCTATTTGCTAGATAACAAGGTTGAACAGTTGAATTGTTATGAATTGTTATGAACACACCATTCTGTCAGTCTCCAACTGTTTGAAAAGCATGTTAGCCTGTCCACTTTGTTCAGATGTTGAAATCAAGTGGCCTACCTTATTTCTCAGAATGAGAACAGTTGCTAATTCCTTACAGTGGATTCGGAAAGTATTCAGACCCCTTCCCTTTTCCACATTTTGTTACGTTAGCCTTATTCTAAAAGGGATGAAATTAATTTTTTTACTCATCAATCTACACACAATACCCCATAATGACAAAGCGAAAACAGGTTTTTAAATTATTTTTGCAAATTATAAAAAAATACAGAACTGAAATGCTTTATTTACATAAGTATTCAGACCCTTTGCTATGAGACTCAAAATTGAGCTCAGGTTCATCCTGTGTCCATTGATCATCCTTGAGATATTTCTACAACTTGCTTGTTGTCCACCTGTGGTAAATTCAATTGATTGGACATGATTTGGAAAGGCCCACACCTGTCTATATAAGGTTGACAGTGCATGTCAGAGCAAAAATCAAGCCATGAGGTCGAAGGAATTGTCCGTAGAGCTCTGAGACAGGAGTGACTCTTCCTAGAGCTGGCCGCCCGGCCAAACTGAGCAATTGGGGGAGAATGCACATGACAGCCCGCTTGGAGTTTGCCAAAAGGCACCTAAAGGACTCTCAGACCATGAGAATCAAGATTATCTGGTCTGATGAAACCAAGATTGAACTCATTGGCTTTAATGCCAAGTGTTACATTTGGAGGAAACCTGGCACAATCCTTACAGTGAAGCATGGTGGTGGCAGCATCACCCTTGATGAAAACCTACTAAGGACCTCAGACTGGGGCGAAGGTTCATCTTCCAACAGCGACCCTAAGCTCACAGCCAAGACAATGCTGGAGTGCCTTTGGGACAAGTCTCTGAATGTCCTTGAGTGGCCCAGCCAGAGCCCGGACTTGAACCAGATCGAACATCTCTGGAGAGACCTGAAAATGGCTGTGCAGCGATGCTCCCCATCCAACCTGAAAGAGCTTGAGAGGATCTGCAGAGAAGAATGGGAGAAACTCTCCAAATACAGGTGTGCCAAGCTTGTAGCGTCATACCCAAGAAGACTCAAGGGTGTAATCGCTGCCAAAGGTGCTTCAACAAAGTACTGAGTAAAGGGTCTGAATACTTATGTAAATGTGTTATATCATTTATTTATTTATTTACATTTGCCAAAACTTCTACAAAGCTGTTTTTGCTTTGTCATTATGGGGTATTGTCTGTAGATTGATGAAGGGAAAAAAACAATTTAATACATTTTACAATAAGGCTGTAAGGTAACAAAATGTGGAAAAAGTCAAGGGGTCTGAATATTTTCCGAATGCATTGTATATGAATCTAGGACATTTACAATAGGTTAAGTGCATTTACGTTGTGTAACCTCATTTATAGTGTGAACTTTGTGATATGAATTGAATGGTTTGTTGTCAATGCTTAGCTACCTGATCTAATATAGTTTGAGAATAAAGAAAGTGCCAGAACTTTCAAGACTAATTTTTGTGTCCGTTTCTCTTTATTACTACAGGCCGACTCAGATTAAGTCTGAGGCCGGTAACATCAACAGTGAGGACAAACCCAGCCTGCCTCCCTCCTTCCACACTGGGTCCAAACCTACAGTCACTGGGTCCAGATTGTGACAGTGGAGCCCAGTTTGCATTGCAGGATCCAGAGATGGCATCAGTGAAGCTGGAAGACTGCAGTCAAACACTGGAGCTGAATGTCAACATTAAAGATGAAGAAGAGGAGGAGAAGATTGGGAAATCTGTTTCTCATGGTAAGAGCAGGTTCTATCTATAAGTTATCTTCAGAAGTTAGACCTCCAAATGTTATGACCCAGTCTATTGATAGGTTGAATTCTGTAATGTTGACAACACATATCCCTGAATGACTGGGCTATCTGGAGCACAGAGAGTAGACTAAAGAAGTGAAGTAGACAAACTGCCAGTGTTTTAAAGTTCTATGAAATGAGTCTGTAGGAAAAGGCGCAACTCTCACTCACCATAACTTTTTAAAAGTTTTTATTAAGCAAGTTTAAAAGATTGACGTTTGAATGGCATTGAAGGCCGAAAACGTCAATATTTTAAACTTGCTTAATAAAACGAATATTTTTTAATGGTGAGTGAGTGTTGCGCCTTTTCCTGTCCAATGATGTTTACACATTTTTAGGTTGCAACTCTGCTCATGTTGGTTGAGCACCCTCAACTTCTTTCCAAATTTGATTGTCTTAACTTACCATCACGGTGGACTTTCTCAAAGTAATTAGTTCTTCGCCTCAAACAGAAAGTAAACAGTCTGTTTTTTTCATCCAGTGAGAATGACAATAGTTCCTCAATGTAGCCTATTTCAAAAATATTTCCAGCTCTCTCCCTTCCGATAACGACTCAGCATGAAAGGGGAAGAAATGTCATACTCTGATCCTGTGTAAAAGTCATCAAATATGCCTACCTGATAACTTCTTATCCCTTGCGCAAAATAGCCAACAGATGTGTCTGTCTTTCCTGAGATCACTGGCATGGGAAACTCTGAGGGCCCAGCATATTTTATACAATGTTGCAAGTTTGCTAGCACATGCCAGACCAAATTAATAGTTGATGCAATGTTTCAAGTTCCTTGCAGACAGGCCATGTGTAGCCAATGTGATTCATAGAATCTTTATTTTCATCAGGATATTTTCTACCTGCAGGCTGCAATGTTTTTATTTGTTGGCTTTATGTAGGCTATTTTTACATATTGGCAATGGAAATAGAAGTAACTTTTAGAATTGTATCATTTTAATTTAGATATAATTTGTATTAACCACATGACATTGATTTGAGATATAAAGACTTTATTATAAATGAAATAAAAACGTTTCCACGAAAATGTGCATATGAAAATCATAACTGGCACGCAGATCAGTAGAAATGGTACGATAATTTGGCACTCCAAATGGAAAAGGTTGCCGACCGCTGGTGTATCCTATTACCGGCAACTTCAGGATGGTAACGGCAGAATCTGAGAAGGCCAGCAGCAGCAGCGGGCGGAGGAGGAGTGTCGGGAACTGGTTTTATTCTTCTGGTTAGGCTATATTGATCTCTGGCTCCCTCTTTAGTAATTTGTGTCTTGATTTTTTTTATTGCAGTACTTAAAGCATCAGACAAGCTCAGTAGCCTACATATAGTTGATTTTATTCAAACATCGGGTGTGTCTATATATGGAAAAATACACGTTTTAACATTTATACCAATCGATTGGTTGAAAGAACCGATTACTCTCGGTCGAGCAGGATTTGTTTTAGTCGGGGACAGCCCTAATAGCTTAATTCCCGTTTGTATTATACAGCCTACTGATATGAAGTAATATGTAAATCACACCAACTGACTGGTTCTTCTGATGTTGTTCACACAGGAGACCATGTTGAGAAATTCTCTACATCTAGAGAGCAACAGCTGGAAGATCACAGAGCTAAGAGGTCTCACCCCTGCCCACATTGTGAGGAGATTTTCCCAATTCTATCAAAGCTAAAAATACACATAAAAATACACACAGGAGAGAATCTGTATTCCTGCACTGACTGTGGGAAGAGTTTAAAAACATCACAGGCTCTGACAGCTCATCAGAGAGTGCACACTGGAGAGAAACCTTACTCCTGCTCTGATTGTGGGGAGCGTTTCTCTCATCAGAGCAACTTAAAAACACACCAACGTACACACACTGGAGAGAAGCCTTACTACTGCTCTGACTGTGGAAAATGCTTCACAACATCAACTGAGCTAAGAGTTCATCAGAGAACACACACAGGAGAGAAACCTTACTTCTGCTCTGACTGTGGGAGGAGTTTCATAACATCAAGGACTCTGACAGTTCATCAGAGAGTGCACACTGGAGAGAAACCTTACTACTGCTCTGATTGTGGGGAGAGTTTCTCTCAACAGAGCAACTTTAAAACACACCAACGTATACACACAGGAGATAAGCCTTACTCCTGCTCAGACTGTGGGAAGAGTTTCTCTCAACAGATCCACTTAGAATGTCACCAGCGAATACACACAGGAGAGAAGCCTTACTCCTGCTCTGACTGTGGGAAGGGTTTCTCCCAACAGAGCAACTTACAAATACACCAACGTATACATAAAGGAGAGAAGCCTTACTTCTGCTCTGACTGTGGAAAGTGCTTCACAACCTCAACTGAGCTAAAAGTTCATCAAAGAGGACACACAGGAGAGAAGCCTTACTCCTGCTCTGACTGTGGGAAGAGTTTCTCCCAACAGGGCAGCTTAAAAATACACCAACGTATACATAAAGGAGAGAAGCCTTACTTCTGCTCTGACTGTGGGAAGTGCTTCACAACATCAACTGAGCTAAAAATTCATCAAAGAAGACACACAGGAGAGAAGCCTTACTCCTGCTCTGACTGTGGGAAGAGTTTCTCCCAATTGACTACCTTAAAAACACATCAACGTATACATAAAGGAGAGAAGCCTCATCAGTTGTCTCAGACCAGCTAAGATTAAAGTCACTATCACTTCATTCTCACCTCATAAAGGAAGTAGTAACAGTGAATTTGATAACATTAAGAAAGAGTAACTCTATTGTAATATTTTGTTTGTCACTGAGAACTGTGCAGAGGAAAGGGAGCGTTATAGAATGTATTTGGAAATTATCTTTCTCCATCTTTTTTTACTACAAGACATAGTGTCATGACTCTCCCTGGGTGAGGATCAAAGACCTCATATCAGCTTGGTAAATGGCCGACAACAACCAGACCCTCTTACCCACGGGGGGAGGGAGGGGGGGGGGGGGGGGCTGTGCCGGTTAATACTTCCATAAATTAGAGTTAGGAGAATCTGGCTGGCTAGTATGGTGAAAGGAATGTCCTTTGTTTCAGAGACTTTTGCCACCCAAAAACTTCAACATCCAACAATGAACATTGGAACAATATATTTCAGCATCCAAACATTGGGAATAATGAGAAATGGAATGTGGAAAATTAATGTATATTTTGTGATGTCATTAAAAATTGTATAAAGGTGTTAGAACGAAAACATTGTGACTTGAAGAGCTTTTCCACTGTGGATATCAGGTTTAAATCCTTTACCTTGGGTAGAAAATATCAAGGAGGAAGACAATGTTTTCGTGAAGATAGGAATGTGATTTTAGCTTTATAACAAAATCATAGTGATAATAATACTTTTGCCTCGTAACTAGCCACGCCCGAGGGAGCTCAGAGAGTGTGTCAGTATGATGGAAACGCCCCTCTTTACCAGAGTGCATAAAATATTTGAGATAAGAATGATCAGATCAGACAAGACGGACCTCAAGCTGCAGCTGTTGTCCATATTGGTCCCGACCCTGAAAATCGACACGAGTTGAAGACGACAAAGTTGCCTCCACTAACAATCAATGTTACGGCTGAGTAGCTGTTCTAAGTACTGTATCTAAGAAGGTGAATTTAAGTGGGACCATCCTGTTACTCTCTTCAAACTATTGTCTACTACACTGCTTCCATCACCCCACAGGGGATCATCGACAGGCCTGATTAGCCGTCCTCAGAAGACCACTTCCAGAACGAGTGAAAGTAAACAGATGACTAAGAAGAAGGACATTTTGACCTCTTGTGGACAATCTGAGCCTTACATCTAAAAGGCCATCCGAAAAGAGAAGGCCCAATCGACCCTTCCCACGAAGGCCTGGGTCCAACAGAGACGACAAAGAAAAACACGTAAATACATGCATTACTTCTTACCAAACGGGCGGCAGTTCTTGGTAAATTATTAGGATTACTATGAGCGTAGGTCCATGTGTATCCAAGTGTTTTTCTCTCTCTCTTTAACTCGCCAACTTTTGTAACAAGTGTCATATTGTGTTAGTCCGCTAGGGACCCGTTTTCATTTTATTAATTTTCTAATCCCTACCTATACCGTGTATGTGTTTGCATCTTGTGTTATCATTTTTGATTAGTTAGTAAATAAATAATTGAATCAATTTGTGTGGTACGGAATGATCAGTAAGTCCCGGGTTCGTGCAGACTTAAAGAGCCTACGACTTTCAGAATGAGACTGATATGAGGTAAATTATTAATAAATGACTGTTAAATGATGAGATATCTAGATATTTTTAGAGTTAATTCGGGAAACGATAACTTGTTAAACAACTTTTCCCGTGGTGCCCCAAATTCCTAATGAGTTAATTGTTACATGATTAATTTAATCTAGTAACAATAAAACATGGTAGGTAATTATTCAGTAAATAATAGTCATCACAATAATGAAAGGCACATCACGACAATAGAAACACGCCATTTTCACATATGTTGATGTTTGGGTGGTGCTGGAGATGATGAACATGGAGTAGAAACATTTAGAAATGTCCCTTTAAGGCAAAAACAAAAGGTGGATGGTTGGTCAGGGTGGATAGGTCTGCATATAACATGAATGTCTAGCAACCCAAAAGTTGCGTGTTCAAATCTCATCGCGGACAACTATAGCATTTTAGTTAATAAGCAACTTTGCAACTACACTACATGACCAATAGTATGTGGACACCTGCTCGTCGAACATCTCATTCCAAAATCATGGGCATTAAAATGGACTTGGTCCCCCCTCTGCTACTATAACAGCCTCCACTCTTCTGGGAAGGCTTTCCATTAGATGTTGGAACATTGCTGCAGGGACTTGCTTCCATTCAACCACAAGAGCATTAGTGAGGTTGGGCATTGATGTTGGGCGATTAGGCCTGGCTCGCAGTCAGCGTTCCAATTCATTCAAAGGTGTTCGATGGGAATGAGGTCATGGCTCTGTGCAGGCCAGTCAAGTTCTTCCACACCGATCTTGACAAAACTTTGTGCTCCGGGGCATTGTCATGCTGAAACAGGAAAGGGTCTTCCCCAAACTGTTGCCACAAAGTTGGCAGCACAGAATCGTCTAGAATGTCATTGTATGCTGTAGTGTTATGATTTCCCTTCACTGGAACTAAGGGGCCTAGCCCGAACCATGAAAAACAGCCCCAGACCATTATTCCTCCTCCACCAAACTTTATAGTTGGCACTATGCATTGGGGCAGATAGCGTTCGCCTGGCATCCACCAAACCCAGATTTGTCCATCGGACTTCCAGATGATGAGGCGTGATTCATCACTCCAGAGAGCGTTTCTACTGCTTCAGAGTCCAATGGTGGCAAGCTTTACACCACTCCAGCTGATGCTTGGCATTGCGCATGGTGGTCTTAGGCTGCTCGGCCATGGAAACCCTTTTTTGGTGAAGCTCCCGACAAACAGTTCTTATGTTGACGTTGATTCGAGAAGCAGTTTGGAACTCAGTAGTGAGTGTTGCAATGGAGGACAGACGATTTTTACGCGCTTCGGCACTTAGCGGTCCCGTTCTGTAAGCTTGTGTGGCCTACCACTTCGCAGCTGAGCTGTTGTTGCTTCTAGACGTTTCCACTTCACAATAATCGCACTTAATAGTTGACCAGGGCAGCTCTAGCAGTGCAGAAATTTGACAAACTGACTTGTTGAAAAGGTGGCATCCTATGACGATGCCACTTTGAAAATTGCTGCGCTCTTCAGGCCATGCTACTGCCAGTATTTGTCTATGGAGATTGCATGGCTTTGTGCTCGATTTTATACACCTGTCAGTAATGGGTGTGGAAGAAAT
Source organism: Coregonus lavaretus (assembly GCF_964263955.1). Classification (NCBI taxonomy): domain Eukaryota; kingdom Metazoa; phylum Chordata; class Actinopteri; order Salmoniformes; family Salmonidae; genus Coregonus; species Coregonus lavaretus. Next base: position 239,746 of record NC_140022.1, read on the forward strand.
AGCAGAATCCACTAATTTGAAGGGGTATCCACATATATATAGTGTACTTAGCATGTTAGGTTAGCATGCAACTACTTAGCATGTTAATTAACGTTAACAACAACAAATTGGAATAAGTAAAATATCATACGTATTACTTATTCGTAACATATTGTATGAATTGTAATTGTTAACATACTATACGTCCTACAAATCGTATTATATTTTACGACTCCTATTACATTCGTAGGCCAATGTAATACACATAAGATACTGTATCATGCTAAAGTGAGTGGTCTGGATTTTTGTAACATATAATAGGTTTTGATCTGACACCAAGTTGTCCCTCAGGGCGTTGACCCTGGTTGCTTCTGTGGGTCGCTCTGGATGGGAGTCTATTAGATTACTAATGTGATGTAGATGTTGAGCGGCTTCACTGCAAGTAGATTGTATGTTTTAAATATTCAACAATAATAATAAATAAAATAAAAAGTTATCCCTCTGCAGTTCTCTGTGGGAATGAGCTCGTAGACACGTATCAGATAGAGATGGTTTTCACCATTAGTTTGGGTGGATTATTTGTAATTACATAACGACTTTTGTTTAATGATATGCAGACTCTGAAATGACTACGTGTTTATTAAACTGTCTTATAAAACTAGATTGATTACTTTAGTCATTGATAGATGTATTTGGATAACTGCAATGAACTTAATTGATCTGCCTATGACAAATAAAAATTCTACATCAATTTGGGCTGGTGAGTCATTGATATGAATGCTCAGAGTAAAAGCTGTGAACTCACCTGTGATGGCCCACGTCTACCACAACCTTTCCTATTGTGTTAGTAAGCACCACAGCATTTTAGGCAGCCATTGTTCAAAATGTGTTCATACGTACATTACAATGGGAGGGGTTGTGGCATGCACAGGGGAGGAAGTTGATCTCAGACTTCTATTTAGGACTGGGATCCTATTCAGAGTTGAGAAATTAACAGTGAGGACAAGCCCAGCCTGCCTCTCCTTCCACTCTGAGTCCAAACCTACAGTCACTGAGTCCTGATTGTGACAGTGGAGCCCAGTTTGCACTGCAGGATCCAGAGATGGCATCAGTGAAGCTGGAAGACTGCAGTCAAATACTGGAGCTGAATGTCAACATTAAAGATGAAGAAGAGGAGGAGAAGATTGGGAAATCTGTTAATCATGGTAAGAGCAGATTCTATCTATCTATAAATTATCTTGTTAAATTAGACCTCCATAAATTATGACCCAGTCTATTGTTAGGTTGAATTATGTCATTCTGACATCCAATTCTCTTGTTTTGAATAAGGAAAATGTGGAAATGGAATTTGGGTTACTTTGTGAATTGACTGGAATTTAAATGGAATTGACCCTGACATTTGCTAACCCTTGTGATAGTGAGTGGGGGATGATATTGCTAATCATTTTCAAAGGGAAGTTGGTTTAGAAGTTTCTGTCCTATATCTGAGAGATTAAGAAAGATCAGTAAAACATATATATATTTACCCGTATTTGACCCCTTTTTTTTTGCACTAAAGTACTTAAATATATACTTCATAAAATGTTTTTACTGGTACCTGCTACCTTCAGATACTTGTAGGCGTCCGAGAGCGAAACAACAGACATTAACTTGTTGGTGAGTCTCACCTTTAGATGTGTAGGCCAAACTTTTCAGACGCTACAGACAGAAGTCTCCTGGTCTGACAAACAACACTGTAGTTCTTCCATCGCAGATGCGGAAGGCCGACCTCAGAGGATGTGGTGGATTGACACGCAGCCCATTCAAAAACAAATCTCTAGCTTAAACAGAAGGATTTTGATGGGGATATACATAAAGAAGAGATGCCGGTAACACTTCCTTTTATCGGGTCCTTATTACAGTGTAAATACATGTGTAACTACACTGTAAAAAAGTATTGTAGTTAACTGTAACGACACATAGTTACAATGTAATAACATGTACCTGGTAGTAATTGTGGTCTATAATTACAGAAGTGTAACAATGAATGCTTGTTACCATGCTTGTTACAAATGGGCAGGTATCCACTAAATTCACCATCTTTTTTTTTTGCTTCTCAGCTGCATCCGATTCATTAACAACTGTGACAAAGGTTGGGATCCCTTGTGGATGCGCTGCGTGTCTGAGATATTATAGCCTATGCTCGACAGGCTCTAATTAATAATTGCCAGCAATATACTCCCCTTCATCCCACTGCTAGCTAGCCTCTGAAGCTAAGCAGGGTTGGTCCTGGTCGGTCCCTGGATGGGAGAACATATGCTGCTGGAAGTGGTGTTGAAGGGCCAGCAGGAGTCAGTCTTTCCTTTGGTCTAAAAAAATATCCCAATGCCCCAGGACAGTGATTGGGGACATTGCCCTGTGTGCCATTTTCGCATGGGACCTTAAACGGTTGCCCTGACTGTCTGCGGTCACTAAAGATCCCATGCCACTTATTGTAAGAGTAGGGGTGTTAACCCCAGTGTCCTGGCTAAATTCCCAATCTGGCCCTCATACCATCATGGCCACCTAATCATCCCCAGCTGCCAATTGGCTCATTCATCCCCCCTCCTCTGTAACTATTCCCCAGGTTGTTGCTGTAAATAAGAATGTGTTCTCAGTCAACTTACCTGGTACAATAAGGGGGAAAATAAATATGTAATTAAACATGAATGTGCACTGTTCAAAATATATCTCCAGTCAACGTTGTTGCTAGCACTTGCCCACAAAATAAAGCGTACCATCTGGGTTAATTTGGTTGAGCTTACGAAAACACATCTAATACGAGTCTCATCCCAGATGAGGAATAAAATACTTTAATAATAATAATAATATGCCATTTAGCAGACGCTTTTATCCAAAGCGACTTACAGTCCTGTGCGCATACATTTTTACGTATGGGTGGTCCCGGGGATCGAACCCACTACCCTGGCGTTACAAGCGCCATGCTCTACCAATTGAGCTACAGAGGACTTTCAAAGCACATGTAATGTTTGCCTAAATACAATGTAATTACTAGTTGTTACACAGGATTTAGCTAGTTAAAATGAAGTATATCTTTAGGAGTAATTAATGTTTACCTATACAGTGCATTACCCATCCTGACAACCTGGCCCTCAATTTAAAGCTTGTGGAAGTGACATCCAAGTGGGAGAATAAATACACTAGTACACCACAGAGTATATGTAATATCTGCATACGTACAATGTCATTACTAGGTGTTACACAGGATTTGGCTAGTTATAATGAAGTTTATCGTGAGGGGTACTTACTTGTAATTACAGTGAACCGATAGCCCCTGGTGGAAAAAGTACCCAGTTGTCAAAGTAAAGATACCTTAATAGAAAATGACTGAAGTGAAAGTCACACAGTAGTATACTTGAGTAAAACTCAAAGTATAAGGGTTATAAATATACTTAAGTATCAAAAGTAAAAATATAAATAATTTCACATTCCTCATATTAAGCTAACCAGATGGCACAATTTAAAATAATTGTAAACAAAATAAATTACAATAAAAAAATGTCTAAACATTATTAATAGCCAGGGGCACACTCCAACACTCAGACATAATTTACAAACAAAGCATTTATGTTTATTTAGTAAGTCCACCGACCTGGATGACCAGGAATGTTCTCTTGGTAACTGTGTGAATTGGACCATTTTCCCGTCCTGCTAAGCATTCGAAATGTAGTGACTACTTTTGGGTGTCAGGGAAAATGTTTTGAGTAAAAAGTCAATTATTTTCTTTAGAACAGGGGTAGAGAGGGTCAGTCTGCAAAATCTAGACATGATAGATTGCCACGAAAAAAAAAGTGTTATAGACGAGACAAAAACGTCAAGACAGGAGAGAGAAAGCAAGTTTTCCATGCTATTTGTTTAGTTTTCTTTTGGGGATACATGAATTCTGCTGGACGATTTAGCATAGGAAGTTAGCTATCTAGCTAGCTAGCATTTGCCAGCTACCTAGAGCCTAGTGTTGGCTAGCTAGCTAACCGCAGAGCCACAGATAATAACATATTTGGCAGAGCCACAACTGTAGCTAGCTAACGGTAGCAAACGTTAGCTGCCGTTATTGTTAGGCCTACCAACCAGGCTAGCTAGCTAACTAGTTACCATAGCACATTGTACATAATATACTTTCCATGTAGTATGTTGAGTTTTGTTTGGATTAGCTAGCACGCTAGCTAGTTTTCTAACCTTGACTCTAGCAGCTGTAGCTAGCTAAGTTACCTAACCTAAAGCTGACAAATAGCTATGCTATGGTCGCTACTCGCTAGCTAGCGGGGCTCACCTTTGTGTGAAAACAGCCACAATAACAAATATCCACAACATTGGACTTTACGGTTCGCCTTCATAATAAAAGTCCCCATTGGAAACAACAGGGTGTGGTCTATCTTGGGTAAGTTATACAAATGTTTCATCTTAGCATGCACTTTTATAGCTAGCTGGATAACACAATAACTAGTTAGCAAGGCCTAGCTAGCTATAGGTCTAAACTATAGAAAGCATGATGATGATAACTACTATAGGGTAACGTAGTGTCTAAATTGTCATACATTCTTCTCTACCACATATTTCCTTAAGGTGTCAGACTCCAGGATGGTAAAATGCTTACAAGAAAGAAACATATGACAACAGAGACAGAGTTGTTGATTTCCATTGTTATTTGTAACGTTAAAAAGGGGAGTAGACAATCCCGTTTTTCAAAATGAGCTGTCTAGGCTACTCACCATTCTACAGGCCAGTGGTTCCCAACCAGGGGTATCATGTCCCAGATAAACAGTGCCTTCGGAAAGTATTCAGAGCCCTTGACTTTTTCCACATTTTGTTACGTTACAGCCGTATTCTAAAATGGATTAAATAAAACGTTTTCCTCAGCAATCTACACTCAATAACCAATAATGACAAAGCGAAAACAGGTTATTAGAAAAAAAAAGAAATAAAAGAAATAAACAGAAATACCTTATTTACATAATTATTCAGACCCTTTGCTATGAGACTCGAAATTGAGCTCTGGTGCATCCTGTTTCCATTGATCATCCTTGAGATGTTTCTACAACTTGGTTGGAGTCCACGTGGTAAATTCAATTGATTGGACATGATTTGGAAAGGCACACACGTGTCTATATAAGGTCCCACAGTTGACAGTGCATGTCAGAGCAAAAACCAAGCCATGAGGTCGAAGGAATTATCCGTAGAGCTCCAAGACAGGATTGTATCAAGGCACAGATCTGGGCAAGGGTACCAAAAACATTTCTGCAGCATTGAAGGTCCCCAACAACACAGTGGCCTACATCATTAAATGGAAGAAGTTTGGAACCACCAAGACGCTTGCTAGAGCTGGCCGTCGGCCAAACTGAGCAATCGGGGGAGAAGGGCCTTGGTCAGGGACGTGACCAAGAACCTGATGGTCACTCTGACAGAGCTCTAGAGTTCCTCTGTGGAGATGGGAGAACTTTCCAGAAGGACAACCATCTCTGCAGCACTCCAACAATCAGGCATTTATGGTAGAGAGGCCAGACAGAAGCCACTCCTCAGTAAAAGGCACATGACAGCCCGCTTAGAGTTTGCCAAAAGGCACCTAAAGACTCTCAGACCATGAGATACAAGATTCTCTAGTCTGATGAAACTAAGATTGAACTCTTTGGCCTGAATGCCAAGCGTCACGTCTGGAGGAAACCTGGCAGCATCAGTGAAGCATGGTGTTGGCAGCATTATGCTGTGGGGATGTTTTTCAGCAGCAGGGACTGGGAGACTGGTCAGGATCAAGGGAAAGATGAACAGTGCAAAGTACAGAGAGATCCTTGATGAAAACCTGCTCCAGAGCACTCAGGACCTCAGACTGGGGCGAAGGTTCACCTTCCAACAGGACAACGACCCTAAGCACCCAGCCAAAACAACGCAGGAGTGGCTTCGGGACAAGTCTCGTAATGTCGTTGAGTGGCCCAGCCAGAGCCCGGACTTGAACCCGATCTAACATCTTGGAGAGACCTGAAAATAGCTGTGCAGCAACGCTCCCAAACCAACCTGACAGAGCTTGAGAGGATCTGCAGAGAAGAATGGGAGAAACTCCCCAAATACAGGTGTGCCAAGCTTGTAGCGTCATACCCAAGAAGACTCTGCTGTAATCGCTGCCAAAGGTGCTTCAACAAAGTACTGACGTAACCGGTGTGAAATGGCTAGCTAGTTACCGGTGCGCGCTAGTAGCGTTTCATACGGGGACGTCACTCGCTCTGAGACCTTAGTTAGTAGTTGTTTCTCTTGCTTTGCAAGGGCCGCAGCTTTTGTGGAGCGATGGGTAACGGTGCTTCGAGGGTGACTGTTGTCTGTATGCAGAGGGTCCCTGGTTCAAGCCCAGGTAGGGGCGAGGAGAGGGACGGAAGCAACACTGTTACACTGAGTAAAGGGCCGGAATATTATGTAATGTGATACTTCAGTTTGTATTTATAAATTAGCAAAAATGTATAAAAAACTGTATTTGCTTTGTCATTATGAGGTATAGTGTGTAGATTTTCCGAAGGCACTGTATATGAAGTCATTTGTCACCCAGTACAGCCAGAAGAGGACTGGCCACTGCTCATAGCCTGGTTCCTCTCTAGGTTTCTTTCTAGGTTCCTTCCTTCTAGGGAGTTTTTCCTAGCCAGTTTTAGTCTCGGTACCTGCACCCTCAGCGGAGTCAACAAACACTGGAAGCATCCGTGTTTCAGGGAAAAGGCAGAGAGATAGGTAAAGCCTGAAAACCGGAAGCTTCTGGTTTCTGTGGACCTCGTTAAGGCGTTTATTTTACACCTGATACGTTAGGTTAGGGTATCTGTAAAGCACTTTGTGACAACTGCTGATATAGAAAGGGCTTTATAAAATAAATGTTATTGATGTATATCACACCAACTGACTGGTTCTTCTGATGTTGTTCACACAGGAGACCGTGTTAAGACATTCTATACATCCAGAGAGCAACAGCAGGAAGATCACAGAGCTAAGAGGCAGAGGTGTGGACTCGAGTCATGTGACTTGGACTCGAGTCAGACTCGAGTCATGAATTTGATGACTTCAGACTCGACTCGACAAAATGTACAAAGACTTGCAACTCGACTTGGACTTTAACATCAATGACTCGTGACTTGACTTGGACTTGCGCCTTATGACTCGAGAAGACTTGCTACGAGGACTTGTAATGACTTGAAAAGACTTGCTAAGAGGACTTGAAATGACTCGAAACTAAAATGTAGGACTTTGGACTCGACTTGAGACTTGATGGCTTTGACTTTTGACTCGACTTGGGACTTGCCTCATCTTTGACTCGACTTGACTCGGGACTCGAGGGCAAAGACTTGAGACTTACTTGTGACTTGCATAACAATGACTTTGTCCCACCTCTGCTAAGAGGTCTCACCACTGCCCAAATTGTGAGGAGATTTTCCCAATTCTATCAAAGCTAAAAATACACCTAAAAATACACACAGGAGAGAATCTGTATCCCTGCTCTGACTGTGGGAAGAGCTGCAAAATATCAAGGGATCTGACAGTTCATCTTTCAACACTGGAGATAAGCCCTACTCCTGTTCTGACTGTGGGAAGATTTTCTCTCAACAGGGCCACTTAAAAAGACACCGACATATACATAAATGTGAGAATCCTCATCAGTTCTCTGACTAGCTAAGATTAAAATCATTCCATCACTTAATTCTCAAGAATCCTATTGTTTCTCACTGTGAGAGGATGAGCAAGTAGACAGAACATGAATCAGATAGAGATGGTGTGATGATAAGTTTTCACCATTAGTTTGGGTGGATTCTTTTTGTTTATTAAATTGTATTTTAAAACTAGATTAGTTATTTTAGTCATTAATTATGAACATGTTTGGATAACTTAATTGATGCCTGCTTAATTTATGTCACGGTTTCGGCCGAGGCTGCTCCTCCTCCTGGTTTGGGCAGGCTTCGGCGTTCGCCGTCCCCGGAGTATTAGCTGCCACCGCTCTATGTTTCGGTGTTTGATTGCTTTTGTCTGTCTGTCACACCTGTGTCTGTTTGAGTGTTGATTACGTGCCTTATAAGTTCCTTGTTTTGCTCTATGGTAGTTGTGTGTTGTTATTTTGTTGCCACTTTGTCGTTGCTACGTGCTTATTCCGTTTTGTCTCATGTTTAGTGTTTTACGCGTGTGCGTAATTTTCCCTCGCCTCTTTTTGTATTTGCGAGGTCGAGTGTCTCCACTTGTATTATTGAGACTATTAAAGTCTTGTTGGACTAACCTCTGTTTCCTGCGCTTGACTCCTCCACCACATCCACATCGGTCTAGTGACAGAACAACACACCAATTATGGAGTCAGCAGGATCAGTGGCGGCACCCGAATCCCTGCTGGACCGGATCAACTTCCAGGACGCCCTGATCCGGCAACTCGGGGCCGCCATGGACGAGGTGTCCAAAACTATGTGCCGATTGGTGAATCAAGAGGTGGCCAAGGACCCTTACAACAACTCATCACCAACGGCCAGTCCTCCTCTCTCAGCACCGGAACCCAGTGGCATTCGGCTCTCGCTCCCGAGGGCATATGACGGTTCTGCAGCCTGGTGTCAGGGCTTCCTCCTGCAGGTGGAACTTTACCTTGCCAACATACACCCGGCGCCCTCGGGATACGAGAGCGTCTCCGCCCTCATCTCCTGTCTCTCCGGCAAGGCGTTGGAGTGGGCCAACGCCGAATGGAGGAGAATAGACGCCGCAACCATCACCTACGCGGAGTTCTCCCGCCGCTTCAGAGCTGTCTTCGATCATCCACCTGAGGGGAAAGCGGCGGGAGAGCGTCTATTCCACCTCCGACATCCGGATCCCTCTTTACCATTCCAGGTTGAGGTAGACGCGTCCGAGACTGGTATTGGGGCAGTCCTGTCACAACGGTCCGGCGCGCCACCTAAACTCCGCCCCTGTGCTTTCTACTCTAAGAAGCTCAGCTCGGCGGAGCGCAACTATGATGTTGGGGACAGGGAGCTGTTAGCCGTAGTCCAAGCCCTAAAGGTGTGGAGGCATTGGCTTGAGGGGGCTCAACACCCTTTCCTAGCTGCCCGGATGTACCTGGAGTACATCCGGGCAGCTAGGAGATTGAACCCTCGTCAGGCTAGGTGGAATATGTTCCTAACCCGGTTTGTTTTTAAGATCACATACATCCCAGGGTCCCAGAATGGTAAGGCAGACGCCCTGTCCCGGCGGTATGACACGGAGGAGAGGTCCAACGTGCCTACTTCCGTATTGCCGGAGTCTTGTTTGGTGGCTCCGGTGGTATGGGAGGTCGATGCGGAGATCGAGCGGGCACTGCGTACCGACCCTACTCCCCCCAATTGTCCTGTGGGGCGGACGTACGTTCCGCTCGAGGTCCGTGATCGTCTTATTTATTGGGCTCATACATCACCCTCCTCTGGACATCCAGGTATTGGCCGGACCGTGCACTGTCTTAGCATGAAATACTGGTGGCCAACGTTAGCTAGGGATGTGAGGGTTTATGTCTCCTCCCGCTCGGTGTGTGCCCAGTGTAAGGCGCCTAGACATTTGCCCAGGGGCAAGCTACATCCCCTGCCCGTTCCACAACGACCATGGTCCCACCTATCGGTGGACTTCGTTACAGACCTACCTCCCTCCCAGGGGAATACCACCATATTGGTCGTTGTGGATCGGTTTTCTAAGGCCTGTCGTCTCCTTCCCATGCCGGGTCTCCCTACTGCCCTACAAACCGCTGAGGCCCTATTTACCCATGTGTTCCGGCACTATGGGGTCCCCGAGGATATAGTGTCTGACCGAGGTCCCCAGTTCACTTCCAGAGTTTGGGGAGCGTTCATGGAACGGTTGGGGGTCTCGGTAAGCCTTACCTCGGGGTACCACCCAGAGAGTAATGGGCAGGTGGAACGTGTCAACCAGGATGTGGGTAGGTTTTTGAGGTCCTATTGCCGGGACCGGCCGGAGGAGTGGTCGAGGTTCATCCCCTGGGCAGAGATGGCCCAGAACTCTCTCCGCCACTCCTCCACCAACTTAACACCTTTCCAGTGTGTTTTAGGTTATCAGCCGGTCCTGGCACCGTGGCACGAGAGCCAGATCGAGGCCCCTGCGGTGGACGAGTGGATTCGGCGCTCGGAGGAGACGTGGGACGCTGCCCATGTCCATCTGCAGCGTGCCATCCGTCAGCAAAAGGCGAGCGCCGATCGCCACCGCAGTGAGGGACTGGTGTACGCACCGGGAGATCGAGTCTGGCTCTCGACTCGAAACCTGCCCCTCCGCCTGCCCTGTCGGCGGTTTGTGGGGCCCTTCAAAGTCCTGAGAAGATTGAACGAGGTGTGTTACAGGTTACAACTGCCAATTGAGTATAAAAATATTAACCCCTCGTTCCATGTGTCTCTTCTCAGGCCGGTGGTAGCTGGCCCACTCCAAGAAGATGAGATAGGAGAGACCCCTCCGCCCCCTTTGGACATCGAGGGGGCCCCGGCGTACAGGGTCCGGACCATCCTGGACTCGAGGCGCCGGAGGAGTGGTCTCCAGTATCTCGTGGAGTGGGAGGGGTACGGTCCGGAGGAACGGTGCTGGGTGCCCAGGGGGGACATACTCGATCCATCCCTCCTGACTGAGTTTCACCGTGGGCATCCCACGCGCCCGGGTCCGCGTCCTCCTGGCCGTCCCCGAGGCCGGGGTCGGGGACTGTCACGGGGGGGGTACTGTCACGGTTTCGGCCGAGGCTGCTCCTCCTCCTGGTTCGGGCAGGCTTCGGCGTTCGCCGTCCCCGGAGTATTAGCTGCCACCGCTCTATGTTTCGGTGTTTGATTGCTTTTGTCTGTCTGTCACACCTGTGTCTGTTTGAGTGTTGATTACGTGCCTTATAAGTTCCTTGTTTTGCTCTATGGTAGTTGTGTGTTGTTATTTTGTTGCCACTTTGTCGTTGCTACGTGCTTATTCCGTTTTGTCTCATGTTTAGTGTTTTACGCGTGTGCGTAATTTTCCCTCGCCTCTTTTTGTATTTGCGAGGTCGAGTGTCTCCACTTGTATTATTGAGACTATTAAAGTCTTGTTGGACTAACCTCTGTTTCCTGCGCTTGACTCCTCCACCACATCCACATCGGTCTAGTGACAATTTATCTGTCAATGAAAAATAAAGATTGTACATTAATTTGTACTGGTCAAGCTCTTCTCTTTTGTGTAACGAATTACAAAAAAACATATTTTAAGTGAAATACTTAGTTTTTCTGAAGCTGAACAAGACAGCAAATTGAAATGAGCATCACAAAGCTAAATCTGACCTATTCACTAACATGTTTTGTCAGCATAAGCAGCTGTGAGACATGCTAGAGTACTGTAACATTATTGATCTACTGAATCATTGTAGTTGTTGGGGGTTATCTTTACAGTAAATATAATGCTTTTGTTTAATTCAAGGCATTCAAATTAATATCCGTATTTATCTACTCAATATATGTCACGACACCTTTACACATTGGTACAAGCCAATTTGCTAGTCACCAATATTCTCTGAATCAAATCAGTGATGACAGTTTAACAGTCTTATGGCCTGGAGATAGAAGTGGTTTCATTCTCTCGGTCCCAGCTTTGATGCACCTGTACTGTCTCCGCCTGCTAGATGGTAGCAAGGTGAACAGGCCGTGGCTCGGGTGGCTGAGGTTCTTGATGATCTTCTTTGCCCTCCACAGAGATAATCTGCAATGCATACAGGGACGGCCTGTTCAATAGGGCGATATGGGCGACGCACTGCCAAACGGGAAAAGGAAGGGATTTTTTTTCTAATCAATTATATCACGGCAACAGTAGTTATCAGTGTTCACGTCTGATCTGCCAGCCACTAAATGTCAAATCAGGCTAAAGTCGTGCTTCAAATGGCCCCGCCCGTTTTTGGGGCGATTTCAGTCAAGTTGAAAATCGCCCAGAAGTCTCTCATAGCCTGTCATGTAAAATCTATTTTTTTCAAATTTCAAAGCTTTCAATACATTCTCTATGGGTGTCTGTGGGCTTGCACTTACGCGCTTTCGTCATACGTGACGTAACCATGAACGTAACTAAGACAATAGCGGCTAGCAGCGTCTCTGTTGCGACCTGCAGTGTGGCGTTATTTTATGTTTTTAATTTGTAGACTTAGTTTACAAACATTCTGCCAACCATGGATTTCCAGTGGTTGGTTTTGGACTGATCTTGTTGATCGTGTACATACCCGCTACGAACGGACTAAATAATGAAAACGCTGCTGGCAGCGGAATCCCAATACAGCTGGGAGACTTGGCTGGATGACAGAGTCCCGGACAGAGAAGTGGAGCCGGCCGGCTTCACCCTGGTCAGAGCGGACCGCGATCCTGGTAAGAGAGCGACTCTGTACCCCGACATTGAACTGCTTTCTGTGTCATTGCGACCTTACTATCTGCCCCGTGAGTTCCCCCAATTGTTTGTTACCGTTGTGTACTGTTGATAATCACAAGTTTACTGGAGAACTGAGACCAAGTAGAGACTTTGGACAGGGTGGATATGGTATAATAAAGGCAGTTTATTCAGAGGTAAAGATATCTGGAATCGCGTGCACGGACTCGTTCGTCAAACTCTTAGGGAGAAGAGAGCCCCGAAAACATTGTGTGCAGACATTTTATACAATAAATGATGTAGGTTGAATCTAGTAGTTCTGATCTTCTGATTGGTCCTGATGAGTTGGGCGAGGTCCCCTCCACTGTTGCATTGGCTCTGAGTCGGGTTCTCTGTCTTCAAATGTTCAGCCTAAAGAGAGGGGATTTTTGTGTGTGTGTGTGTGTGTGTTTAACAGTGATGATGTGTGTGTGTGTGTGTGTTATCAGTGATGATGTGTGTGTGTGTGTGTGTGTGTGTGTGTCCTCAGAGCAAGAACTCGTGAGTTGGAAGAACTGAGAGACCTATGGCGTGGGTGTTGTCCTTGGCCACCTGCTGACAAGGCTGACAAGATAGGACTCTTTTGTCCATTGTTATAGGATAGGAACAGCATTGATTGAAAACAAACGCCCAACACAAAATGGGTCATGCACAAGATTTTAGTCAGACCAAGCTATAACATTATATATTTACTACGACAGTACATTCAACCAAAAGCTAATATAACAAAGGCATCAGAGATTATTTATAATCTGTCACAGAAACTGGAATCCATCTCCCCAGATCAGTCAATAAATGCTTCTGGTATTGACTTATATGCTGCCCCTGTCTTCATGTTGTTGCTGGACATATCTTTTTTAAAATGTGTGTAGGTCACCTAAATCATCAGAAAAATTGCCCCTCCTGAGAATTTTTTCAGGAGCCGCCACTGAATGCATATGTAATGGATTGAAAAACTTAGACACTAAAACAGACACCCCTTTATTTATTTTTAACCAAGGTTTATTTGTCTAGCTAATCAATCTCACTTTTATATTCTACATGCTTTAGCAGTAGTTAGTCTATCAATCCAATAGATGTCGCTGACTGTTGCACTGTGGTAGTGGGGGACAGGAAGTTCCGGGTTGACGCGCATCATTCTTCATAATAAAGAAAACGCCAGAACGCTGCTGTCTATTTCTCATTATTACTACAGGTATGTAATAGCACGTTTAAACTCTCTAGTATCGAAAGAACGTCATAACATGTTAGATAACAAATCCGTCAAGGGATTATCACGTTTGGGAAAGGTTTTGTGTATTTTTTGTGTCAAACCGAGTGAGTGAAGAACGTGATAAAAAACATGGTTGGAATGTTACTTAATTTAAAATGAATTACAATAATTCGTTTGAAAAGAAACAGAAAAAAACGGTTGAAATCCCACTGTGGAGGTATTATACCACATAATTGCATTGGGGGCATTCATATATGCACTTATGAAACGGGTTGGATTGTGCACCCATGAAACGGGTTACACCCACAGAAAGCAATTATCAAGAGTTAACACAAATATTAGCGTCTTAGCTCTTATTGCAGAACTTTCACTGTGAAAAATCACCCTCCCAGTCAGTCTATTACAGGGGTACTCCAGTATAATTTGAGAAGGTCCGGTCAAACAAATTTCCTAGGTGGAAAAGTTCCGGATGGATATTGTCATTTATTGGCGTAGTAACACACTTGCGACCCCAAACTGTTCACAACCTTCTTGTTGGCGGAGAGAACATTTTGCTGTTGTAAAGCAAATTTCCTGCAATTCTACACGTTTCCATGTCTTATGTGTGTTTATATGATACCAGGGGTTGAAGCCCAACCCAAAAATTATTATTATATGTATATTTTTTGGGACCTGGGGTCCATATTGACCCCGTTCTGGTTCCGGACCGCGGTCCGCCAGTTGAGTATGGAGGGGCTTTTGTTTGTATTGGACATTCATATTGCACTCTACAGCCTTACCTATGCAGCCTACTCAGTGACACCCACAGAACACAACTATGTAGAGTTTACACAAGTATTAGCGTCTCAGCTCTATTGCAGGACTCTGAATCCACTGTTGTCCGGGAGTTTAACCCCGTCAGCTAAATTGTCATGATAATCAGTGGTTTCAAGTTTGTCTCTGTTAATTTTTGACGAGATGATCATAGCAAAAAATGAAATACTTCTGCATTTCCCACTGGGTAACCGCATTGATTCTCATTGCAAATAGGCTCAGGATAACTCCTGATAAGGTTGGGTAGCTGAAAGGCCTTTTCAGAGCTTAAATAGCCAAAATGATTAGTCACCGGAACCAGGACTAATAAAGCCAATGCAACTGCCTGTTTTCCAAACGATAGGCCTACTACATGGATGGGCATTCATAAAATTCCATTGCAGGCCGACACTGTAGGATACACCCCAGTAAGCACGGACCGACGTCAACGTCTTTTGGATGTCATTTTTTGACTTGGCCCAAACATTAGACCGGACCAAATCTGAACCAATCACTCAGACATCATTATGCAGGTTTCCGTTGACCCAGGTGCATTCGACAAAAGCAATGATGCTAAAAAATTTTTTTTCCCCTCATCAATCTACACAAAATACCCCATAATGACAAAGCAAAAACAGGTTTTTATAATTTTTTGCTAATTTATAAAAGATAAAAAACAGAAATGCTTTATTTACATAAGTATTCAGACCCTTTGCTATGAGACTCAATTTCAGACCCTTTGCTATGAGACTCGAAATTGAGCTCGGGTGCATCCTGTTTCCATTGACTATCCCTGAGATGTTTCAACAACTTGATTGTTGTCCACCTGTGGTAAATTCAATTGATTGGACATGATTTGGAAAGGCACACACCTGTCTATATAAGGTCCCACAGTTGACAGTGTATGTCGGAGCAAAAACCAGATGGTCACTCTGACAAAGCTTCAGAGTTCCTCTGTGGAGATGGGAGAACCTTCCAGAAGGACAACCATCTCTCCAGCACTCCACCAGTTAGGCTTTTTGGTAGAGTGGCCAGACGGAAGCCACTCCTCAGTAAAAGGCACGACAAAGTACTCTCAGACCGAGATAAACAAGATTTTCTGGTCTGATGAAACCAAGATTGAACTCTTTGGCATGAATGCCAAGTGTAACATCTGGAGGAAACCTGGCACCATCCCTACGGTGAAGCATGGTGGTGGCAGCATCATGCTGTGGGGATGTTTTTCAGCGTTAGGTACTGGGAGACAAGTCAGGATCAAGGGAAAGATGAATGGAGCAAAGTACAGAGAGATCCTTGATGAAAACCTGCTATGAACCTCAGACTGGGGTGAAGGTTCACCTTCCAATAGGACAACAACCCTAAGCACACAGCCAAGACAACGCAGGAGTGGCTTCGGGACAAGTCTCTGAATGTGCTTGAGTGGCCCAGCCAGAGCCTGGTCTTGAACCAGATCGAACATCTCTGGAGAGACCTGAAAATAGCTGTGCAGCGATGCTCCCCATCCAACCTGACAGAGCTTGAGAGGATCTGCAGAGAAGAATGGGAGAAACTCCCCAAATACAGGTGTGCCAAGCTTGTAGCGTCATACCCAAGAAGACTTGAGTCTGCCAAAGGTGCTTCAACAAAGTACTGAGTAAAGGGTCTGAATACTTATGTAAATTTGTATTTTTAATACATTTGCAAAATATCTAAACCTGTTTTTGCTTTGTCATTATGGGGTATTGTCTGTAGATTGATGAGGGGGAAAAAATAATTTCATCCATTTTACAATAAGGCTGTAACTTAACAATGTGGAAAAAGTCAAGGGGTCTGAATACTTTCCGAATGCACTGTATGGGAATTTAGGAAATCTACTATAGGTTAAGTGCATTTATGTTGTCTAGCCTAATTTATAGTGTTAATGTGTCTAATGTTAAATGAATTGAATGGTTTGTTGTCAATGCTTAGCTACCTGATCTAATATAGTTTGAGAATAAAGAAAGTGCCAGAACTTTCAAGACTAATTTTTGTGTCCGTTTCTCTTTATTACAACAGGCTGACTCAGATTAAGTCTGAGGCCGGTAACATCAACAGTGAGGACAAACCCAGCCTGCCTCTCTCCTTCCACACTGAGTCCAAACATACAGTCACTGGGTCCTGATTGCGACAGTGGAGCCCAGTTTGCTAAGCAGGATCCAGAGATGGCATCAGTGAAGCTGGAAGACTGCAGTCAAACACTGGAGCTGAATGTCAACATTAAAGATGAAGAAGAGGAGGAGAAGATTGGGAAATCTGTTTCTCATGGTAAGAGCAGGTTCTATCTATAAGTTATCTTCAGAAGTTATACCTCCATAAGTTATTGATAGGTTGAATTCTGTAATTTTGACAACACATATCCATGAACAACTGGGATATTGTTTTATTCACTATCTGGAGTGATCAGAGAGTAGACTAAAGAAGTGAAGTAGACAAACTGCCAGTGTTTTAACGTTCTATGAAATGAGTCTGTGTAGTTACTAACCCTTGTGATAGTGAGTGGAGGATGATATGACTCATAACTTTCACCCATTTTTGCCTTCAACTGTTGAATAGCTTTTAGGGCTGACCCCATTTAGTTGTTTGGTCGATTGTTTGGTCGACCAAGTTTTTTTTAGTCGAGCAGGGGCAAATAAATATATATATATATAAAATGTATGTCAGACAAGACCCCTGTCTGATTCACACCTGTCTGAGTGGACTAATCCATTGTGGAGGCACACCAGTATCCCCAGTAGTACTTTTACTGTTAATTCCCATAATCTATCATCTACAATGATTGTTTGGTTACGGTAATTTCTGTTAATGCATTCAATATATTATTATTACAGTCGTACCGTTGTCATTGTAGGAGTGGACACATTGTTTGCAGAGCTTACAACCTAGGCTATGGTTGTGAGAAAAAGGTTTTGGTTTCTTTCATTCCGTTTATGAGTTGTCAATTTATTAATTGTCTTTTGTTTAGAGTGCTCCTGTCAATCTTGATTAAGGACACACACCTGATTACCCATAGAAGTAGGCTTAGGCTACCTGGCCTGCTCGCAAATGTAGGCCTATAAATGTGCCCATTTGGGGATCTGATACTATTTCTGATTGTCTTAACTCACCATCACTGTGGAATTTCTATATCCACTGAGAATGACAATAGTTCCTCAACGTAGCCTATTTGAAAAATCTTTCCAGCGCTCTCCGTTTCGATAACCACTCAGCATGAAAGGAGAAAAAATGTAATGCGCTGATCTGGTGGAAACATCGTAAAATAGGCCTACCTGATTACTTCTTATCCCTTGCGCAAAATAGCCTACAGCTGTGTCTGTTTGTCCGGAGCTCACTGGTGGGGGAAACTCTGACTGCCCAGAATATTTTATACAATGTTGCAAGTTTGCTAGCAGACAGGCCATGCATAGGCAATTTGATTTATAGGATATCTATTTTTATCAGGATATTTTCTACCTGCAGGCTGCAATGTTTTTATTTGTTGTCTTTATGTACAGTAGGCCATTTTTACATAGTTGGCAATGGCAATAGAAGTAACTTTTAGATTTGTATCATTTTAATTTAGATAACATTTTGAGTAACCACATGACATTGATTGGAGATATGAAGACTTTATTATAAATGAAATGAAACTGTTCCACGGAAATGTGCATATGAAAATCATAACTGGCACGGAGATCAATAGAAATGGTACAATAAATTGGCACTTCAAATGAAAAAGGAAAGCCGGCAGCAGCCGCGGGAGAGTCGGGTACAGAATTTATTATTCTGGTTAGGCTATATTGATCTCTGGCTCCCTCTTTAGTAATTTGTCTTGATTTTTTTTTATTGCATTCAGACTAGCTCAATAGCCTACCTATAGTTGATTTTATTCAAATATCGGGTGTGTCTATATATGGAAAAATACACGTTTTAACATTTATACCAATCTATTGGTCGAAAGAACAGATGACTCTCGGTCGAGCAGGATTTGTTTTAGTCGGGACAGCCCTAATATCTTTATACCCTTGTAATGTACAGCCTACTGATATGAAGTCATATGTGTCTCACACTAACTGACTGATTCTTCTGATGTTGTTAACACAGGAGACAGTGTTGAGACATTCTCTACATCCAGAGAGCAACAGCAAGAAGATCACAGAGCTAAGAGGTCTCACCACTGCCCACATTGTGAGGAGATTTTCCCAATTCTATCAAAGCTAAAAATACACCTACAAATACACACAGAAGATAATCTGTATTCCTGCACTGACTGTGGGAAGAGTTTCACAACATCACAGGCTCTGACAGTTCATCGGCGAGTGCACACTGGAGAAAAACCTTACTCCTGTTCTGACTGTGGAGAGAGTTTCTCTCAACAGAGCAGCTTAAAAACCCACCAACGTATACACACAGGAGAGAAGCCTTACTCCTGCTCTGACTGTGGGAAGAGTTTCTCTGTATCAAGCAACTTAAAAACACACCTAAAAATACATACAGGAGAGAAGCCGTACATCTGCTCTGACTGTGGGGCGAGTTTCTCTCAACAGAGCCACTTACAAACACACCAACATATACATACAGGAGAGAAGCATTACTTCTGCTCTGACTGTGGAAAATGCTTCACAACATCAGCTGAGCTAAGAGTTCATCAGAGAACACACACAGGAGAGAAGCCTTACTGCTGCTCTGACTGTGGGAAGAGTTTCTCTCAACAGGTACACTTAAAATGTCACCAGCGAATACACACAGGAGAGAAGCCTTACTCCTGCTCTGACTGTGGGAAGAGTTTCACCCGATTGGATATATTAAAATGTCACCAGCGAATACATACAGGAGATAAGCCTTACTCCTGCTCTGACTGTGGGAAGAGTTTCTCCCAACAGGGCAACTTAAAAATACACCAACGTATACATAAAGGAGAGAAGCCTTACTCCTGCTCTAACTGTGGGAAGTGCTTCACAACATCAACTGAGCTAAAATCTCATCAGAGAACACACACAGGAGAGAAGCCTTACTACTGCTCTGACTGTGGGAAGAGTTTCTCCCGATTGGCTACCTTAAAAACACATCAATGTATACATAAAGGAGAAAAGCCTCAATAGTGCTCTCAGACCAGCTAAGATTAAAGTCACTCCATTACTAAATTCTCATGTCTATTGTAATCCTACTGTTTCTCACTGTGAGGGAACTGTGCAGAGGAAAGGGAGCGTTATAGAATGTCATTGGAAATTATCTTTCTCAATAATTTTTTACTACAAAACATAGAAACGCGCCATTTTCACTTATGTTGATGTTGGAGTGGTGCTGGAGATGATGAATATTAAGTTGAAACGTTTAGAAATGTCCCTTTAAAGCAAAAACAAAAGGTGGATGGTTAGTCAGGGTGGATAGGTCTGCATATAACATGAACGTCTAGTAACCCAAAGGTTGGGTGCTCAAATCTCATCGCGGACAACTATAGCATTTTAGCTAATAAGCAACTTTTCAACTACACTACATGACGAAAAGTATGTGGACACCTTTTTGTCGAACATCTCATTCCAAAATCATGGCCATTAATATGGAGTTGGTCCCCCTTTTGCTACTATAACAGCCTCCACTCTTCTGGGAAGGCTTTCCACTAGATGTTGGAACATTGCTGTTGGGACTTTCTTCCATTTAGCCACGAGCATTAGTGAGGTCGGGCACTGATGTTGGGCGATTAGGCCTGGCTCGCAGTCGGCGTTCCAATTAATCCCAAAGGTGTTCGATGGGGTTGAGGTCAGGGCTCTGTGCAGGCAAGTCAAGTTCTTCCACACCAATTTCGACAAACCATTTATGTATGAACCTCTATTTGTGCTCGGGGGCATTGTCATGCTGAAACAGGAAAGGGTCTTCCCAAACTGTTGCCACGAAGTTGGCAGCACAGAATCGTCTATAATGTAATTGTATGCTGTAGCATTAAGATTTCCCTTCACTGGAATTAAGGGGCCTAGCCCGAACCATGAAAAACAGCCCCAGACCATTATTACTCCTCCACCAAACTTTACAGTTGGCACTATGCATTGGGGCAGGTAGCGTTCTCCTGGCATCCACCAAACCCAGATTTGTCCGTCGGACTGCCAGATGATGAGGCGTGATTCATCACTCCAGAGAACGCGTTTCCACTGCTTCAGAGTCCAATGGCGGCGAGCTTTACACCACTCCAGCTGACGCTTGGCATTGCGCATGATGATCTTAGGCTTGTGTGCGGCTGCTTGGCCATGGGAACCCATTTCATGAAGCTCCCGACTAACAGTTATTGTGCTGATGTTGCTTCCAGAAGCAGTTTGGAACTTGATAGTGAGTGTTGCAACCGAGGTCAGGCGATTTTTACGTGCTACGCGTTTCAGCCCTCTGCGGTCCTGTTCTTTGAGCTTGTGTGGAGCTTGTGTACTTAAGCATGTTAGCTTATCATGCAACTACTTAGCATGTTATTTAATGTTAGCAACATATTGTACGAATTGTAATTCATAACATACTATATATCATATTACATTCATAGGCCAATGTAATGTAACATAACATACTTCATACTAAATTGAGCGGTTTTTGTAACATGTAGTACGTTTTGCTCAGACACCAAGTTGTCCCTCTGCAGTTCTCTGTGGGAATGAGCTAGCAGACACATGTATCAGATAGAGATGGTGTGATCAGTTTTCACCATTACTTTGGGTAGATTATTTGGAACTACATAACTTTTGCTTAATGATATGCAGGCTCTGAAATGTCTACATGTTTATTAAATTGTCTTATAAAACTAGATTGATTACTTTAGTCATTGATAAATGTATTTGGATAACTGCAATGAACTTAATTGATCTGCCTATGAACAATAAACATTCTACATGAATTTGTGCTGGTCAACCTTTGTTTTTTGGGTTAACTATACAGAAAATTAAATGGTTTTGTTTAATTCATGGCACTCAAAATAATGTAAATGTCTTATCTATTCAAAACATGTCACTACACCTTTACACATCACCATTGGGACAAGCCAATTTGCTAGCCACCAGTATTTGCTACAATGCATACAAATAGATATTTTGCAGTATTTCTTATTAAATAACAGTTAAATAGAATGAAAAAGTACTATCATTTTAAAGTGTTTCATATGGTACCAAAGTATAGGGACAGCATTACCACCACAAATCAACAATGACCCACTAACTATTGGGGAATGGAACCAGAGAGGAAGATTGTTACCTTTCTCTTACTTATTGTAAGAGTAGGGGTGTTAACCCCGGTGTCCTGGCTAAATTCCCTATCTGGCCCTCGTACCATGATGGCCACCTAATCATCCCCAGCTTCCAATCGGCTCATTCATCTCCCCTCCTCTCCCCTGTAACTATTCCCCAGATTGTTGCTATAAATAAGAATGTGTTCTCAGTCAACTTACCTGGTGTTATGATGAATTTCTGGTATTGAGAAGTTCAAGATGCAAGAATTTACTTAGACATTCTGTGGAGATTTTATACCAAGTATTTATTGGATCACGAGCTTGTGGGTTCATCTAACACACGGACATGGCTTTGCCCTTCATCAGTTGAACTCACTTGAACAAAGGAGACACTCTACCTTTATATACCCTTGGTTCTCTTCCTTTCACATACATCTGGAAACCATCATAGACACTACCTTTCCCTGTTATTATTAACCTTTGCCCCAGGTCACTACATCCTGTCCATCAATCACACTACCCCACACTACATCACTAATCTACTTTGACATAATGGAATGGAGACTTTCTGTCTCCTAACCACTTATCTAGTAACTCTAACCTGGTCCACACAATACTATGACATGACATCATTACACCTGGTAAAATAAAAAATACAATTACTTAAACATTAATGTGCACTGTTCAAAATATATCTCCAGTCAACGTTGTTGCTAGCACTTGCCCCCAAAATAAAGCGTACCATCTGGGTTAACTTGGTTGAGTTTAAGAAAACAGATCTAATACGAGTCTCATCCCAGATGAGGAATAAGACACTTTCAAAGCACATGTAATGTTTGCCTAAGTACAATGTAATTACTAGTTGTTACACAGGATTTAGCTAGTTAAAATGAAGTGTATCTTTATAAGTACTTGTACTTAATGTGTACAGTACATTACCCATCCTGACAACCTGGCCCTCAATTTAAAGCTTGTGGAAGTGACATCCAAGTGGGAGAATAAATACACTAGTACACCACAGAGTATCTGTAGTATGAAAATGTATGCATTCACCAACTGTAAGTCGCTCTGGATAAGAGCATCTGCTAAAAGACTGAAATGTAAATGTATATCTGCATAAGTACAATGTAATTACTACGTGTTACACAGGATTTGGCTAGTTATAATGAAGTTTATCTTGAGGGGTACTTACTTGTAATTACAGTGAACCAATAGCCAGTGGTGGAAAAAGTACCCAATTGTTATACTTGAGTAAAAGTAAAGATCCTTAATAGAAAATGACTCAAGTAAAAGTGAAAGTCACCCATTAAAATACTCAGTGAGTAAAAGTCTAAAAGTATTTGGTTTTAAATATACTTAAGTAGCAAAAGTAAAAGTATAAATAATTTCACATTCCTTATTTATACTAAGCAAACGAGATGGCACAGTTAAAACATATTATGGATAGACAGGGACACACTCCAACACTCAGACATATATGCTTTGTTTGTAAATTATGTTTAGTGAGTCCACCAGGTCAGAGGCAGTAGGGATGACCAGTGATGTTCTCTTCAGAACTGTGTGAATTGGACCATTTTCCTGTACTTTTGGGTGTCAGGGAAAATGTATTGAGTAAAAAGTACATTGTTTTCTTTAGAACAGGGGTCGAGAAGGTCCGGTTGCAAAATCTAGACATGATAGATGGCCGCGAAAAAAATAAAGAAAAGTGTTCTAGACCAGAGAAAAACGTCAAGACAGGAGAGAGAAAGTACGTTTTCCATGCAATTTCTTTCGTTTTCTTTTGGGGATACATGAATTCTGCTGGACGATTTAGCATAGGAAGTTAGCTATCTATCTAACTAGCATTTGCCAGCTAGCTAGAGCCTAGTGTTGGCTAGCTAGCTAACTGCAGAGCCACAGATTAGAACATTTTAGGCAGAGCCACAACTGTAGCTAGCTAACTATAGCAAACGTACCTAGCTAGGTAGCTAACGTTAGCTGGCGTTATTGTTAGGCCTACCAACTAGGCTAGCTAACTAGTTACCATAGCACATTGTACGGTATAGACTTTCCATGTAGTATGTTGAGTTTTGTTTGTATTAGCTAGCACGCTAGCTAATTTTCTAGCCTTGACTAGCTACTGTAGCTAGCTAAATTACCTAACCTAAAGCTGACAAATAGCTATGCTATGGTCACTACTCGCTAGCTAGCGGGGCTCACCTTTGTGTGAATAGCCACAATAACAAATATCCACAACAATGGAATTTACGGTTCACCTTCATAATAAAAGTCCCCCATTGGAAACAACGGGGTGTGGTCTATCTTGGGTTAGTTATACAAATATTTTGTGTTAGCATTCACTTTTATAGCTAGCTGGATAACACAATAACTAGTTTGCAAGGCTAGCTAGCTATAGGCCTAAACTATAGAAAGCATGATGATGATAATGATAGATACCGGAGTGTAACTCCAGTTCTATGAGTGGAGCGGAGCCCCATAGGGGAGCTCTGCTCCTATTGGTTTACCCCGCTGCCTAGGCAGCGAACAGCCTGAGACAAAATTATGCACACACCTGCAGCCAATAGGAGTACAGGTGTCCCTATAAGAGGGGACGCTTCCCCTCAATCAGCCTCCCGAGAATTATCTTCAGCGAGACTGGAGGGTCGGCAGGGCCTTAAGTCCTATGGGGCTCCGCTCCACTCATAGAACTGGAGTTACACTCCGGTAACTATCGTTCTATATCGTGGAGCTCTGCCCCATAGGGGAGGTCTGCTCCTATTGGTTTAAGGCGGAGCGCAACGCTCCAAAATGTGCTCCCTGCCTAGCCCAACACTTCCCATCTAACTGAAAAGGTTGGGCCTAGCAATGGCTGTAACCAAGTCCCGCAGTACTGTAACACACCGTGTCACAATATATTGCGTCCTCGGTCCAAATCCGCCCCACCCAGTCCAATGGCATCACCAATGTCTGGTGGGCAGATACCCAGAATAAGGGCCATACTAATCTGAACTAGCAGATAGATGGTACCTCAATATCCTGTTACAACAATACCGACCACTAATGGAATGACACAAAGTGTCACTCTACATTGTGTACACGGTAGCCCGCCCCACTCAATCAATGGAATCCCAAAGATTAGTGGGCAGATCCCAGAACGTGATTCATACTAATCTGAACAAGCAGATAGATGACGTCACGTTACGTCCAAATCATCATGACCGGTCTAATAGTACTGTAACCAAGGTTACTACTATTGTCCCTCATCATTCCGCCGCAACCCAGTTATTCACTGGTGGGTAGATCAATACATGTTTTCTACTGCACTGAACATGTCAGTCAGGAGTCATGCTAAAATATGTCTCTCTATCAGAAGAGGACCTGAAAGAGACCTACCTCTTTTAGTCCTGCAGCTACGCTGAGTACAGACCGAGCCAAAGAATTAGAAGACATATCAAAGAGATAGAAACGGATAAATGGAGACGGTGACGACCACGACGCCGCTGCACAGATATCCTCTACCCCTGTTCCTCTGAAAAGGGCAGTAGAAGCCGGGCTCTTATACCCTGAGGCAATGGTCGCACCGCTGCCTCATAAGCTGTCTCAATGCATTCGCAAAGCCAATGAGACAGGCTCTGTTTTGAAAGTGGTCTACCTAGTGCAGCCGCACCGTGACACACAGACAGCTGAGGCGATGACCTAATCGCTGCTGTGCGCTCAACGTAACACGCCAAAGCGCGCACTGGGAACAGGCGATGGAGCCTTTCCTCTCTCCTTTCCCCATGGGGGGGGGGGAGAAAAAGCCCACAGCTCCATGGTCTGTGATCTATATGAGCTCTTAATAACCTTCGGCATAAATGCCGGGTTAGGACGTAACACCGCTCTGCTCAAATTGCCATTAATGGCAAAGCAGTCGGGTCTCGTCGAAAGAGCACACAAATCACTGACATGCTTAGCAGTAGTCAGAGCGAGCAACAGTGCCATCTTCACAAACAGCATCTTGAGGGGAATTTGATTCAATGGTTCGAACGGCGACTCACAGAGCGCTTCGAGTACCAGACCCAAATCCCACTGCGGAACCGTGGCTCTAGGCATTGGCCTAAGCCTCGTGCTCCTAAAAGGAAACGTTTAACCAGAGGGTGGCTGAAGACAGTGTCTCTGCCAAACCCCTCATGACAAGCCGAATTCGCTGCTGCAAACACCTTAATGGTGGCGGGCGAACGTTGCTTATCAAATAAAAACTGTAGGAACGAGAGCACACTCTCAACCTGACAGCACATGGGGTCCACATTTTCTGTGGCACACCACTGTGAAAACACGTTCCATTTGCTGACATACACCCTGGAAGTGGAACTGGCACGTGAACTCTGTATGGTCCTGATTACAGAATCACATAACCCACGGCGCTCTAGCCTGTCCCTCTCAGGAGCCAAACCTTCAGTGGTTGGCCGATTATGGGCAATTGCCCTATCGCGCCTCCCGCCTGAGTCAACGTTGATGTGGAATTGGCCAAGGTGGCGCAATCAACATCTGAATCATCTCCGCGAACCATGGAGCCCCTGGGCGATCGGGAGCCACCAATATGATTGACAGCCCGCCTGATCTCACCCTGGCTAACAGTGGGAGAATGCAGGACAGCGGTGGGAAAGCATACAAGAGAACTCTCGGCCACGGTTGGTGCGCAAATGCGTCCCTCCCCAGTGGCGGTTCGTCCTGAGCTCGAAGAGAGAACCAAAGAGGGCAATGCGCGTTAACGTGTGACGCGAATAGATCCACCTCGGCTCTCCCAAACTGTTCCCAAATCTGGAGAACAATGTCCGGGTGCAGGCGCCACTCGTCGTCTTGAGGACCCCCTCGAGACATGAGGTCTGCTCCCACGTTCAAGTAACCTGGAATGTGTGTTGCTCTCAACGAGCGAAGGTGCTCGTGAGCCCACAGCAACAATTCCTCCGCCGACCGGTGGAGTGCAGGAGACCTGACTCCTCCCTGGCGATTTATGTAGGCTACTGTGGTCCGATTGTCTGACCAGACCAACACATCGCGACCCCGAAGGGTAGACGCGAAGTGGGTCAGAACCAGTCGAACCATGTCCAACTCCAAGTGGTTGATGTGGCGACTCGAAAGAGGCCACACACCTCCTATCGCTTGGGTCTGACATGTCCCTCCCCATCCAGTCAGAGAGGCATCTGTATACACTTGAATGTAGGAGGACACTTTGCCTATTGGGACTTGGGTCTCTCCAATAGTTCAGATCTGCACTGAGCGAGAGAGGAACCACCACCAACCGATGATGTTGACGCACTGGTCTAGTCTTAGTTGGCCGAACCATCGCTGCATCCTGCGCATGCGCAGGAGTCCCAGCGCTACCACGAAATGGGCTGACAACATGAGACCCAAGAGTGACATGACTGACTGCGCCGTTACCGTGTGATTCGGATGAAACCTTCTCAGGGCTAGCAACAAGGCTACCCTTCGAGGGTCTGAAATTCGAGCCCTCATCATTAGTGTCTAGCTGTATCCCCAGGTAGACAATCTGATGACTGGGCCAGGGCGCGCTCTTTTTCCAATTCACAGCGAACCCCAGATGCGTGAGATGAATCACTGTCTGTGTCGTGTGAGTGAACGGCAGCTGTGCTGACGGGGTGAGAACCAGTAGGTCGTCTAGGTAGGCTAGTAGCCTTAGTCCCTGACGACGCAACGGTTCCATTGCCGCCTCCACACCCTTGGAAAACGTGCGAGATGCCAGGGCGTACCCGAATGGCATCCTCGTGAACTTGTACGCCACCCCTTGAAAGGCGAATCACAGAAACTTTCTGTGACGAGGCTGCACCGGCACATGAAAGTATGCATCCTTTAGGTCTATGCTCGTACAAAAGTCTGGCTACACTCTCCTTGAGAATGCGTAAATCCAATATCGGCCTCATTCCCCCCGTCTTTTTGGGCACCAGGAAATAGGGCGAATATAGCCCTTTGTTTCTTTGCTCCTGGGGAACTACTGTAACCGCCTCCTTCGCCAAAAGTTCCGTAATCTCTGAAACCAGAGCGGCCACTTTTTCGGCATTTTCATCACCGTCTGCCTGAGTGGGGGGGGGGGGGGGGTCCGATGGAATTGGATGGCATAACCCTTCTCCAGCACCTGGTCTAGCCAGTGGGAGAGAGTGCAGCTTCGCCGCCACTCCCAGCAATGCAGAGAAACCGGAAGCTGTGGTACTTTCAGTAGGAAGGACCTGTATTCCTCTATGGCCCTTGCCGCCGCTGTTCCCCAACACTGAGGTGGTGGAACAGCCCAAGGCGGGCCCCCTAAGAAAGGGAGAGGAAACATTAGCACGTTCTGAGAGAAATGGGTGCGCCGTTACGTTGGTTAAACTCGTAACCTCGTTATTCCGACCCTCCGTGAACGCAGCACGGGTCTGAACTGCACTGACTGAGGCACTAGCCTGAGACAGAGCGCCTTCCCCGAGTAGCGATTGCGTCATCACTCCATTACCTGGCTGAGACTGCAATCTGCTATGTGAAACCTTCACTACAGTACTCCTAGAAGTCTGTAATATGAGGTTTTTATTAGGTAAGACAAGGCGGCGCCTTGATACCTTTTTAACACCTGCCTCATGTGTGCGCTCCACTACTCACTCTTTGTTGGAGAGAGAGAGAGAGAGAGAGAGAGAGAGAGTGAGAGAGAGAGAGACTGAGAGAGAGAGACAGAGAGAGAAGGAGGCTGAACGTTCTCGTCTTTATTTAAAACATCAACATTTCCCTCCATACCCTCAACAGAAGGGTGGGGGGGGAATAGTGGGCATAGTCGTACCAGCGACTGTGCCGTCTCCCATTCTCGCCCTCTCGCCACGTCATAGGAGGGGCAGGGCCCGCTTCTCTGCTGCCGGAATTCGCTGCATGGCGCCGGGCACGACGCATCGCTGTAGACCCCTGTCTACTTGAGGCGGTGGAGCTTGACGGTCGTTTCGGTGCAGGGCCGAGTCTTCCTGCCAGTGGCAGGTGTCTGGCCAGCTGCTTCCTCTCCTCGTCAAGCCTCATAAAACGCTCCGTCGCATCCTTGACGGCGACCCCAAACAGGCCGTCGTCAGAGATGGGGGCGTTCAGTAACGCGGCTCTGTCTGTCTCTTTCATGGCTGTCATAGACAGCCAAAGGTGTCGTTCCACCACCACCGAAGTGGCCATGGACCTCCCCGCACACACAGCTGATGCCTGCGTTGGTGGAGAATAGCGCCAGAAATTCTGGACACCTCTTCCACTTCCTCCCCAGTGAGCTCAAACTTACCCGTTGTTAGGCGGGACAGAGAGGCTGCTAGGAGGGCAATATTATTTGCCGCTGCTACGGCCTGAGGTCCTAACACGAAGGACTTCTCAACCAGCTGTGCTGTGAGTCGGTCCTTCTGTGTGGGTAGAACGGCTTTCTTAGACAAGGGCCAGGGACTCGAACCCGGCACGAGATACGCAGCCAGGCCACTCTCGAGCCTGGGGATTCCCCTTAAAAGGCCCTGCTGTCTGCCTTCCGCTCTGGTGAATGGGAGGTACGCCTTAGCCGGCGAATGCGCCGCTAAAGGTGCCTCCCATGAGCCCTCCACATACTTACCAAGCGAGTACATGGTCGATGCCAGCTCCGCCGCCCTCCTGGGCCTGGAATAAGGACCGCCCTCCATCATATCCACTTCCGGGTTGTAGGGAATGGGGGGCAGCTTAATCTGCAGGCGCTCGGCAGCTCTCTCGATGAGCCCTGGAAAGTCAGAGGCTGTGGCGTATGATGTGGCTGCTGAATTCTCAGAAACCGCATCATCATCGCCCAGGGATGAAAAAAAACCTTGCCCTTTCCAATGGAAATGGGGTCTTAAAATCATGGGTCAGAGGGATGGATTTTTCCACTGGAATATCCATCTCTTCCCCAATATCCCTGTCATCTCCTGAGTCAGCGCCCTCAGATGATGCCTCAGAAGCTGCGGCTAACACTGATAGCACATCCTCAAGAGGAATATCCTCCCTAAAAAATGCCCAACGCTGCTTCCTCTCTTTCAAAGCCGTCCCTGGCGTGCTGTGACCCTAAACACACGAAACATAAGTCGTGGGAGTCGACAGCCGCCATGGAAGAACAGCGTCATTGAGCTCTGAAAAGAGCTTTTGGGGGTGGAAAATCTTCTGGTGTGCTTATTTTAGGCGTTTTCTTCGTCCTGAGTCTTCTTCGTCTCTTCTTGGCTTCTTCAGTCCAGTCGCTGAAGATAATGGGAGGCTGATTGAGGGGAAGCGTCCCCTCTTATAGGGACACCTGTACTCCTATTGGCTGCAGGTGTGTGCATAATTTTGTCTCAGGCTGTTCGCTGCCTAGGCAGCGGGGTAAACCAATAGGAGCAGAGCTCCCATATGGGGCGGAGCTCCACGATATAGAACTACTACTATAGGGTAACATAGTGTCTAAATTGTCATACATTCTTCTCTACCACAGATTTCCATAAGGTGTCAGACTCCAGGATGGTAAAATGCTTACAAGAAAGAAAGATATGACAACAGAGACAGAGTTGTTGAATTCCGTTGTTATTTGTAACATTAAAAAGGGGAGAAAAAGACGGTCCTGTTTTTCTAAATGAGCTGTCTAGGCTACTCACCATTCTATAGGCCAGTGGTTCCCAACCAGGGGTACCATGTCCCAGATATACAGTGGGGAGAAAAAGTATTTGATACACTGCCGATTTTGCAGGTTTTCCTACTTACAAAGCATGTAGAGGTCTGTAATTTTTATCATAGGTACACTTCAACTGTGAGAGACGGAATCTAAAATAAAAATCCAGAAAATCACATTGTATGATTTTTAAGTAATTAATTTGCATTTTATTGCATGACATAAGTATTTGATACATCAGAAAAGCAGAACTTAATATTTGGTACAGAAACCTTTGTTTGCAATTACAGAGATCATACGTTTCCTGTAGGTCTTGACCAGGTTTGCACACACTGCAGCAGGGATTTTGGCCCACTCCTCCATACAGACCTTCTCCATATCCTTCAGGTTTCGGGGCTGTCGCTGGGCAATACAGACTTTCAGCTCCCTCCAAAGATTTTCTATTGGGTTCAGGTCTGGAGACTGGCTAGGCCACTCCAGGACCTTGAGATGCTTCTTACGGAGCCACTCCTTAGTTGCCCTGGCTGTGTGTTTCGGGTCGTTGTCATGCTGGAAGACCCAGCCACGACCCATCTTCAATGCTCTTACTGAGGGAAGGAGGTTGTTGACCAAGATCTCGCGATACATGGCCCCATCCATCCTCCCCTCAATACGGTGCAGTCGTCCTGTCCCCTTTGCAGAAAAGCATCCCCAAAGAATGATGTTTCCACCTCCATGCTTCACGGTTGGGATGGTGTTCTTGGGGTTGTACTCATCCTTCTTCTTCCTCCAAACACGGCGAGTGGAGTTTAGACCAAAAAGCTCTATATTTGTCTCATCAGACCACATGACCTTCTCCCATTCCTCCTCTGGATCATCCAGATGGTCATTGGCAAACTTCAGACGGGCCTGGACATGCGCTGGCTTGAGCAGCGGGACCTTGCGTGCGCTGCAGGATTTTAATCCATGACGGTGTAGTGTGTTACTAATGGTTTTCTTTGAGACTGTGGTCCCAGCTCTCTTCAGGTCATTGACCAGGTCCTGCCGTGTAGTTCTGGGCTGATCCCTCACCTTCCTCATGATAATTGATGCCCCACGAGGTGAGATCTTGCATGGAGCCCCAGACCGAGGGTGATTGACCGTCATCTTGAACTTCTTCCATTTTCTAATAATTGCGCCAACAGTTGTTGCCTTCTCACCAAGCTGCTTGCATATTGTGCAGGTCTACAATGTTATCCCTGATGTCCTTACACAGCTCTCTGGTCTTGGCCATTGTGGAGAGGTTGGAGTCTGTTTGATTGAGTGTGTGGACAGGTGTCTTTTATACAGGTAACGAGTTCAAACAGGTGCAGTTAATACAGGTAATGAGTGGAGAACAGGAGGGCTTCTTAAAGAAAAACTAACAGGTCTGTGAGAGCCGGAATTCTTACTGGTTGGTAGGTGATCAAATACTTATGTCATGCAAATTAATTACTTAAAAATCATACAATGTGATTTTCTGGATTTTTGTTTTAGATTTCGTCTCTCACAGTTGAAGTGTACCTATGATAAAAATTACAGACCTCTACATGCTTTGTAAGTAGGAAAACCTGCAAAATCGGCAGTGTATCAAATACTTGTTCTCCCCACTTCGGTAAGTATTCAGAGCCCTTAACTTTTTCCAGATTTTGTTACGTTACAGCCATATTTTAAAATTGATTAAATAAAACGTCTTCCTCAGCAATCTACACACAATACCCCATAATGACAAAGCGAAAACAGGTTATTAGAAAAATAAAATAAATAAATAAACAGAAATACCTTATTTACATAAGTATTCAGACCCTTTGCTATGAGACTCAAAATTGAGCTCAGGTGCATCCTGTTTCCATTGATCATCCTTGAGATGTTTATACAACTTGATTGGAATCCACCTGTGGTAAATTCAATTGATTGGACATGAAAGGGACACACATGCTCTGACAGTGCATGTCAGAGCAAAAACGAAGCCATGAGGTCGAAGGAGTTGTCCGTAGAGCTCCAAGACAGGATTGTATCAAGGCACAGATCTGGGGAAGTGTACCAAAAAAATGTCTGCAGCATTGAATGTCCCCAACAACACAGTGGCCTCCATCATTCTTAAATGGAAGAAGTTTGGAACCACCAAGACGCTTGCTTGAGCTGGCCGCTTGGCCAAACTGAGCAATCAGGGGAGAAGGGCCTAGGTCAGGGAGGTGAACAAGAACCTGATGGTCACTCTGACAGAGCTCTAGAGTTCCTCTGTGGAGAAGGGAGAACCTTCCAGAAGGACAACCATCTCTGCAGCACTCCAACAATCAGGCCTTTACTGTAGAGTGGCCAGACAGAAGCCACTCCTCAGTAAAAGGCAAATTACAGCCCTTTTGGAGTTTGCCAAAAGGCACCTAAAGACTCTCAGACCGTGAGAAGCAAGATTCTCTAGTCTGATGAAACTAAGATTGAAGTCTTTGGCCTGAATGCCAAGCGTCACGTCTGGAGGAAATCTGGCAGCATCCCAACAGTGAAGGATGGTGTTGGCAGCATCATGCTGTGGGGATGTATTTCAGCGGCAGGGACTGGGAGACTTGTCAGGATCGAGGGAAAGATGAACAGAGAGATCCTTGATGAAAACCTTCTCCAGAGCGCTCAGGACCTCAGACTGGGTTGAAGGTTCACCTTCCAACAGGACAACAACCCTAAGCACACAGCCAAAACAACGCAGGAGTTGCTTCGGGACAAGTCTCGTAATGTCCTTGAGTGGCCCAGCCAGATCCCGGACTTGACCCTGATCAAACATCTTGGAGAGACCTGTAAATAGCTGTGCAGCAACGCTCCCCATCCAACCTGACAGAGCTTGAGAGGATCTGCAGAGAAGAATGGGAGAAACTCCCCAAATACAGGTGTGCCAAGCTTGTAGCGTCATACCCAACATTAGGTTTGGGTATCTGTAAAACACTTTGTGACAACTGCAGAAAAGGGCTTTATAAAATAAATTTGATTGACATGTATGTATATCACACCAACTGACTGGTTCTTCTGATGTTGTTCACACAGGAGACCGTGTTAAGACATTCTCTACATCCAGAGAGCAACAGCAGGAAGATCAGAGCTAAGAGGTCTCACCACTGCCCACATTGTGAGGAGATTTTCCCAATTCTATCCAAGTTAAAAATACACCTAAAAATACACTCAGGATATAATCTGTATCCCTGCTCTGACTGTGGGAAGAGCTGCAAAATATCAAAGGATCTGACAGTTCATCATTCAACACTGGAGAGAAGCCCTACTCCTGTTCTGACTGTGGGAAGATTTTCTCTCAGCAGAGCAACTTAAAAACACACCAATGTATACACACAGGAGAGAAGCCTTACTCCTGCTCTGACTGTTGGAAGAGTTTCTCTCAACAGAGCCACTTAAAAAGACACCGACATATACATCAATGTGAGAATCCTCATCAGTTCTCTGACTAGCTAAGATTAAAATCATTCACTTAATCACTTAATTCTCAAGAAATCATAGCACACTCTATTGTAATCCTATTGTTTCTCACTGTGAGAGAACTGTGCAGAGGAAAGGGAGCGTTATAGAATGTTAGCCTCTCTTTACTTTACTGATCAGTGTTCACCTGGTCAGTTTTGGTGTGTTTTGTTAGCTTCTACTGTATAGATATTAAAATTACCTTGGATTTGCCCTTAGGGTTGAATATCCTCTGTGAGGCTGGTTGACTGGGTGAATTATTTTGGATAACTTAATTGAAGCCTGCTTAATTGATCTGACAATGAAAAATAAAGATTGTACATTAATTTGTACTGGTCAAGCTCTTCTCTTTTGTGTAACGAATGAGCAACACAAAGCTAAATCTGACCTATTCACTAATATGTTTTGTCAGCATAAGCAGATGTGAGACCTGCTGGAGTACTGTAACTATATTGATCTACTGAATCATTGTAGTTTTTGGGGGTGATCTTTACAGTAAATATAATGCCTTTGTTTAATTCATGGCATTCAAATTAATATCTGTATTTATCTACTCAATACATGTCACGACGCCTTTACACATTGGTACAAGCCAATTTGCTAGTCATCAATATTCTCTGAATCAAATCAGTGACGGCTGTTTAACAGTCTTACGGCCTGGAGATAGAAGTGGTTTCATTCTCTCGGTCCCAGCTTTGATGCACCTGTACTGTCTCCGCCTGCGAGATGGTAGCAGGGTGAACAGGCCGTGGCTCGGGTGGCTGAGGTACTTGATGATCTTCTTGGCCTTCCACAGAGATAATCTACAATGCATATGTTACGGATTGAAAAACTTAGACACTAAAACAGACAACCCTTAATTTTTTTTTTACCAAGGTTTATTTGTCAAGCTAATCAATCTCGCTTTTATATTCTACATGCTTTAGCAGTAGTTAGTCCACCAATCCAATAGATGTCGCTGTTGCACTGTGGTAGTGGGGGACAGGAAGTTCCGTGTTGGCGCGCATCATTCTTCAGGATAAAGAAAACGCCAGTACTCTGCTGTCCGTTTCTCTTTATTACTACAGGTATGTAATAGCACGTTTAAACTGTCTAATATTGAAAGAACATGTCATAACATGCTAGTTAACAAATACGGCAAGGTATTATCACGTTTGGGAAAGGTTTTGTGTCATACCGTGTGAGTGAAGAACGTGATAAAAAAACATTTTACCACCACACGTTTTCATTTGTGAGGCTTTCCAGGTTCATATATAGATCAGTGGGTTTCGCCTGGGAATGGTAAGTACAAACACGTTTAGGAAAGATGCAGATAGAAATGCCCTGAATAGAACTGACATGATTCCTTACAATCAGAGGCAGGTTTGTTCTACATAATACATTTCTATCTGAATGTGGCCAACGTCTCCGTCCTCCTGCTGGACGCAGCCCTGGTACCCGCCTGTCCCTACGTATGTGAAGCTAGCCACAATAACGATTAACCACAATAGTGGAATTTGCGGTTCGCCCTCAAAATAAAAGTCCCTCATTGAAAGTGATGCAAACTGATACAAAATAGTGGAATCATGTCATATAACGCCAAACATGGTTGGAATGTTGTTACTTAATTACAAATTAATTACTATAATTAGTTTGAAAATAAACAGAAAAAAAACGGTTGAAATCCCACTGTGGAGGTATTATACCCAGGGGTGCACATAACTTTTTCAGTGAGTTACTCAGGTGAGTTCCAGCAGATGGTGTCTATTGTCACCCCATATGTAGCGTGGTCTTAATAAGTGCAGTCTTCCTCACTGTCCTCCTCAGTGCCGCCACCACTGTCCTCCTCTTCAGCTTCCTGCATGGTAGATGATGAAGATGCTGCAGATGCACCTCCCTGTCCTTGGTTGAGCCTCCGATTAGCTGTCTCCATCCACAGGTCAACAGCAGTTTTTGGGTCAAATGTCTCTGTGGTCTGCTTTGACAGGTGAATGTGCATCAGTGCTGAGAGACGAGCATGTGACAGACGAGATCTGTACTTGGTTTTTATTATGTTGAGATGTGAGAATCCCCTCTCACAAGCTGCACTGCTTAAAGGCAGTGTAAGAGACAGCTTAACCACCTTGTTGATGTTGGAGTAAGCATCCGGGTTACTTGTATTTACTATTTGGACCAAGTCATACACAGATGAGGCTCCCAGGCGTTTTCCTGCCTGCTTTAAGCGCATCCATTCTGTCACAGTGGTATCTTTGTCAAGTTGCAAGGTGGCCTCATATTTCTTGAGAATGCTGCAAACTGTTGTGTTTCCAAAACTGTGGAGGTCTTGCATTTCCTGAGGCCATGTTGAAGGATCAAATACTAAGAAATGATCACATGACTTGAGGGAGTCATATCTGATTTCAAACTCTTCAATTAACCCCCTGAGGAAGTGTGTCTTGTCTCTGTCAGCATCAGCATTGGAAACAGTGTGTGCCCTGTGGCTTTCACCATCAAGCAGATATGCTGCAAGTCACTGTTATCACTCGTAACCAGTTGCATTTTAATGGCTGGCAATAGTCTTGATATTTTTAACAGTGTTTCATGCCTCCATGCAGACGACCATCTGATATGATGAAACTTACCCAGTTTCACAAAGGAGATCCCATTTTCTTCACATAGCTTATTCATTGCAGCAGTTTTTTTTTGCCCCACCTTTTTGTAAATAAAACTGCAGCAGCTTGACCACAGAGCGATTAAATGTCTCACAGTAAGGAACGTTGCGATCAGCTGATTTCGCGCAATTCTCCAGTGTGTGTGCGGTTTCACAGAATGTGCACAAGGGAGTCTCCAACCGCAGCAAGTTGCCAGAGTTTTGGCACAACGCCGTTGTAGATACCTACGTTGACAGCAGCCCCATCTGTGCACACAGTGACCAACTTTGTTGTCCAGTCATCCAAGCCTGTGTCCTGGAAAAGTCTCACAAGTCCGTCTGTTATGGCCTGCGCGGTTCAGTCAGCACCCAATTCAATCAGTCCAATAAAGTCCGAAGTAAACTCTCCGTTGCTGGACACAGACACAATGTAAACGATTTCCTGCTCAGTTTTTGTGATGTCCTCAGATCCATCAAAAAGCAGCCCCCAAAATTCAGCAGACTGCAACTTGGCTCGTAACTCCCCGCTGATGGTGTGAGCGATGCTCTGCATGATCCGTGTGCCCCCTTCACGTGAATGATTTACTCCTAGCCGCTTCAGTAAAGGAACATCCTCAGAATAGGAAGACTTGGGACGTGCGTGTTTAGCTTTATGGAAGGCGAGGAGAAAAATATTAAACAGAGCTTGCCGCTGTTCTTCATTCAGCTTGTCTCGCCATCTGGCAAGTGGGCGACTGGACATTTATTCTCGGCTAGCTTTTAGCAATGGCTTGCGCCACATTCGTGTGCTCCTTGCTCTTTTCATGTTTGTCAAATAAAGGATGGTTGAAATTCTTTAAGCCTTTATAAAATGCACCTGTTTTGTCTGCTAGATGTGGATTTGAGCGGCAAATCTTGCACCACATTTCAGTGCGCTCATCGTTAGCTTCAAGCCACTGCACATCTTGGAGCCACTTTTCCGAAAAAAGTTTTTTCTCGGCTCTGGCTCCAGTTGGCGTTTCTTTGTAGGTGGCGAAACGCCAAAGAAGCTGCTTAATGTCTGTTGCTTTTTGGACATCCCTGACAGTAGTTGACAAGCAACATGTCATGTGTAAGGTTAGATGAGAAGATCGGTCAAGTACGCAAAGGCGCGTAGTAACACAAGTGGCATTACGCATTCCTGATTTTTGTCGCGCTTGCGTACCTGCGTACCAGTTATGTGCACCCCTGATTATACCACATAATTGCATTGGGGGCATTCTTATATGCACTTATGAAACGGGTTGGATTGTGCACCCATGAAATGGGTGACACCCACAGAAAACAATTATCAAGAGTTAACACATATTAGCGTCTTAGCTCTTATTGCAGGACTTTGACTGTGAAAAATCACCTTCCCAGTCAGTCTATTGCAGGGGAACTCCAGTACTATTTGAGAAGGTCCGGTCAAACAAATGTCCTAGGTGGAAAAGTTCCGGATGGATATTGTCATTTAATGGCGTAGTAACACACTTGCGACCCTAAACTGTTCACAACCGTCTTGTTGGCGGAGAGAACATTTTGCTGTTGTAAAGCAAATGTCCTGCAATTCTACACGTTTCCATGTCTTATGTGTGTTTATATGATACCAGGGGTTGAAGCCCAACCAAAAAATAATAATTATATATATATTTTTTGGGACCCGGTTTCCATATTGACCCCGTTCTGGTTAAGTATGGAGGGGCTTTTGTTTGTATTGGACATTCATATTGCACTCTACAGCCTTACCTATGGATTGTGCAGCCTACTCAGTGACACCCACAGAACACAACTGTGTAGAGTTTACACAAATATTAGCGTCTCAGCTCTATTGCAGGACTCTGAAACCACTGTTGTCTGGGAGTTTAACCCTGTCAGCTAAATTGTCATGATAATCAAGTTTGTCTCTGTACATTTTTGACGAGATGATCATAGCAAAAAATGAAATACTTCTGCATTTCCCGCTGGGTAAACGCATTGATTCTCATTGCAAATAGGCTCAGGATAACTCCTGATAAGGTTGGGTACTGATAGGCCTATTCAGAGCTTAAATAGCCAAAATGATTAGTCACCGGAACCAGGACTAATAAAGCCAATGCAACTGCCTGTTTTACAAACGATAGGCCTACTACATGGATGGGCATTCATAAAATTCCATTGCCGGCCGACACTGTAGGATACACCCCAGTAAGCACGGACCGACGTCAACGTCTTTTGGATGTCATGTTTTGACTTGGCCCAAACATTAGACCGGACCAAATATGAACCAACACTCAGACATAATTAGGCAGGTTTCCATTGAACCAGGTGCATTCGACAAAAGCAATGTTGCTAAAAAAAATATTTGTGGCGTGTAATGGAGACGGCAGATATAGTAGAAATGTTCTAAAGGTCGAAAACATTTTGAATCGTTTGACAGGTGGATTTTTCTTTTGTCAAAGTTTCTTTATTCCGACAAGTGAGGATAGAAACAGTGTTTTTTAAATAAATGATGATTGCCAAATCATTTTGACGGTACGGGGTGCATCATTACGTCCAGCTGTTTTTATCGACAAGATAGTTAAATGGAAACCTGCTTTTTTTGGTTGTTGCAATAATTACTTCTCTCAAGCCCATGTGCTAGTGATTAACTAGCTAATCTTTATGTTTCAAGTTTAGCCAACTTGGATCTGTTTGCTAACAAGGTTGAACAGTTGAGTTGTTATGAACACACCATTCTGTCTGTCTCCAACTGTTTGAAAAGCATGTTAGCCTGTCCACTTTGTTCAGATGTTGAAATCAAGTGGCCTACCTTATTTCTCAGAATGAGAACCAGTTGTCAATTTCTTACAGTACATTTGGAAAGTATTCAGACCCCTTCTCTTTTCCACATTTTGTTACGTTAGCCTTATTCTAAAATGATCAAATAAATTTTTTTACTCATCAATCTACACACAATACCCCATAATGACAATGTGAAAACAGGTTTTTATAATTTTTTGCTAATTTATTTAAAAAAAAATACAAAACAGAAATGCTTTATTTACATAAGTTTTCAGACCCTTTGCTATGAGACTCGAATTTGAGCTCAGGTGCATCCTGTTTCCATTGACTATCCTTGAGATGTTTCAACAACTTGATTGTTGTCCACCTGTGTTAAATTCAATTGATTGGACATGATTTGGAAAGGCACACACCTGTTATATAAGGTCCCACAGTTGACAGTGTATGTCAGAGTAAAAACCTGATGGTCACTCTGACAATGCTCCAGAGTTCCTCTGTGGAGATGGGAGAACCTTCCAGAAGGACAACCATCTCTCCAGCACTCCACCAGTAAGGCTTTTTGGTAGAGTGGCCAGACGGAAGCCACTCCTCAGTAAAAGGCACGACAAAGGACTCTCAGACCGTGAGAAACAAGATTTTCTGGTCTGATGAAACCAAGATTGAACACTTTGGCATGAATGCCAAGTGTCACATCTGGAGGAAACCTGGCACCATCCCTACGGTGAAGCATGGTGGTGGCAGCATCATGCTGCGGGGATGTTTTTCAGCGTTAGGTCCTGGGAGACAAGTCAGGATCGAAGGAAAGATGAATGGAGCAAAGTACAGAGAGATCCTTGATGAAAACCTGCTAAGGATCTCAGACTGGGGTGAAGGTTCACCTTCCAATAGGACAACAGCCCTAAGCACACAGCCAAGACAGCACAGGAGTGGCTTTGGGACAAGTCTCTGAATGTCCTTGAGTGGCCCAACCAGAGCCAGGTCTTGAACCAGATCGAACATCTCTGGAGAGACCTGAAAATAGCTGTGCAGCGATGCTCCCCATCCAACCTGACAGAGCTTGAGAGGATCTGCAGAGAAGAATGGGAGAAACTCCCCAAATACAGGTGTGCCAAGCTTATAGCGCCATACCCAAGAAGACTTGAGTCTGCCAAAGGTGCTTCAACAAAGTACTGAGTAAAGGGTCTGAATACTTATGTAAATGTATTATATTTCAGTTTTGTATTTTTAATATACTGCTCAAAAAAATAAAGGGAACACTAAAATAACACATCCTAGATCTGAATGAATGAAATAATCTTATTTTATACTTTTTTCTTTACATAGTTGAATGTGCTGACAACAAAATCACACAAAAAGTATCAATGGAAATGAAATGTATCAACCCATGGAGGTCTGAATTTGGAGTCACCCTCAAAATTAAAGTGGAAAACCACACTACAGGCTGATCCAACTTTGATGTAATGTCCTTAAAACAAGTCAAAATGAGGCTCAGTAGTGTGTGTGGCCTCCACGTGCCTGTATGACCTCCCTACAACGCCTGGGCATGCTCCTGATGAGGTGGCGGATGGTCTCCTGAGGGATCTCCTCCCAGACCTGGACTAAAGCATCCGCCAACTCCTGGACAGTCTGTGGTGCAACGTGGCATTGGTGGATGGAGCGAGACATGATGTCCCAGATGTGCTCAATTGGATTCAGGTCTGGGGAACGGGCGGGCCAGTCCATAGCATCAATGCCTTCCTCTTGCAGGAACTGCTGACACACACCAGCCACATGAGGTCTAGCATTGTCTTGCATTAGGAGGAACCCAGGGCCAACCGCACCAGCATATGGTCTCACAAGGGGTCTGAGGATCTCATCTCGGTACCTAATGGCAGTCAGGCTACCTCTGGCGAGCACATGGAGGGCTGTGCGGCCCCCCAAAGAAATGCCACCCTACACCATGACTGACCCACCGCCAAACCGGTCATGCTGGAGGATGTTGCAGGCAGCAGAACGTTCTCCACGGCGTCTCCATACTCTGTCACGTCTGTCACATGTGCTCAGTGTTAACCTGCTTTCATCTGTGAAGAGCACAGGGAGCCAGTGGCGAATTTGCCAATCTTGGTGTTCTCTGGCAAATGCCAAACGTCCTGCACGGTGTTGGGCTGTAAGCACAACCCCCACCTGTGGACGTTGGGCCCTCATACCACCCTCATGGAGTCTGTTTCTGACTGTTTGAGCAGACACATGCACATTTGTGGCCTGCTGGAGGTCATTTTGCAGGGCTCTGGCAGTGCTCCTCCTGCTCCTCCTTGCACAAAGGCGGAGGTAGCGGTCCTGCTGCTGGGTTGTTGCCCTCCTACGGCCTCCTCCACGTCTCCTGATGTACTGGTCTGTCTCCTGGTAGCGCCTCCATGCTCTGGACACTACGCTGACAGACACAGCAAACCTTCTTGCCACAGCTCGCATTGATGTGCCATCCTGGATGAGCTGCACTACCTGAGCCACTTGTGTGGGTTGTAGACTCC
Source organism: Coregonus lavaretus (assembly GCF_964263955.1). Lineage (NCBI taxonomy): Eukaryota > Metazoa > Chordata > Actinopteri > Salmoniformes > Salmonidae > Coregonus > Coregonus lavaretus. The sequence goes on from NC_140022.1 coordinate 281,245, forward strand.
GTCTCATGCTACCACGAGTGAAAGCACCGCCAGCATTCAAAAGTGACCAAAACATCAGCCAGGAAGCATAGGAACTGAGAAGTGGTCTGTGGTCACCACCTGCAGAACCACTCTTTTATTGTGGGTGTCTTGCTAATTGCCTATAATTTCCACCTGTTGTCTATTCCATTTGCACAACAGCATGTGAAATGTATTGTCAATCAGTGTTGCTTCCTAAGTGGACAGTTTGATTTCACAGAAGTGTGATTGACTTGGAGTTACATTGTGTTGTTTAAGTGTTCCCTTTATTTTTTTGAGCAGTGTACATTTGCAAAAAAATCTAAACCTGTTTTTGCTTTGTAATTATGGGGTATTGTCTGTAGATTAATGAGGGGGGAAAAGTAATTTCATCAATTTTACAATAAGGCTGTAACGTAACAAAATGTGGAAAAAGTCAAGGGGTCTGAATACTTTCCGAATGCACTGTATGGGAATTTAGGAAATCTACTATAGGTTAAGTGCATTTATGTTGTCTAGCCTCATTTATAGTGTTAATGTGTCTAATGTTAAATGAATTGAATGGTTTGTTGTCAATGCTTAGCTACCTGATCTAATATAGTTTGAGAATAAAGAAAGTGCCAGAAATGTCATACAACTTTTTGTGTCCGTTTCTCTTTATTACAACAGGCTGACTCAGATTAAGTCTGAGGCTGGTAACATCAACTGTGAGGACAAACCCAGCCTGCCTCTCTCCTTCCACACTAAGTCCAACCCGACAGTCACTGGGTCCTGATTGTGACAGTGGAGCCCAGTTTACTGCAGGATCCAGAGATGGCATCAGTGAAGCTGGAAGACTGCAGTCAAACACTGGAGCTGAATGTCAACATTAAAGATGAAGAAGAGGAGGAGAAGATTGGGAAATCTGTTTCTCATGGTAAGGGCAGGTTCTATCTATAAGTTATCTTCAGAAGTTAGACCTTCAGAAGTTATTGATAGGTTGAATTCTGTAATTCTGACAACACATATCCATGAACAACTGGGATATTGTTTTATTCACTATCTGGAGTGATCAGAGAGTAAACTAAAGAAGTGAAGTAGACAAACTGCCAATGTTTTAAAGTTCTATGACATGAGTCTGTGTAGTTACTAACCCTTGTGAAAGTGAGTGGAGGATGATATGACTCATACTTTTCACCCCTTTTTGCCTTTGGCTGTTGAATAGCTTTTAGGGCTGACCCCATTTAGCCGTTTGGTCGATAGGCTGTTGGTCGACCAAGTTGTTTTTAGTCGAGCAGCGGCAAGTAAATATACACTGCTCCAAAAAATAAAGGGAACACTACAATAACACATCCTAGATCTGAATGAATGAAATAATCTTATTAAATACTTTTTTCTTTACATAGTTGAATGTGCTGACAACAAAATCACACAAATATTATAAATGGAAATCAAATGTATCAACCCATGGAGGTCTGGATTTGGAGTCACCCTCAAAATTAAAGTGGAAAACCACACTACAGGCTGATCAAACTTTGATGTAATGTCCTTAAAACAAGTCAAAATGAGGCTCAGTAGTGTGTGTGGCCTCCACGTGCCTGTATGACCTCCCTACAATGCCTGGGCATGCTCCTGATGAGGTGGCGGATGGTCTCCTGAGGGATCTCCTCCCAGACCTGGACTAAAGCATCCGCCAACTCCTGGACAGTCTGTGGTGCAATGTGGCGTTGGTGGATGGAGCGAGACATGATGTCCCAGATGTGCTCAATTGGATTCAGGTCTGGGGAACGAGCGGGCCAGTCCATAGCATCAATGCCTTCCTCTTGCAGGAACTGCTGACACACTCCAGCCACATGAGGTCTAGCATTGTCTTGCATTAGGAGGAACCCAGGGCCAACCGCACCAGCATATGGTCTCACAAGGGGTCTGAGGATCTCATCTCGGTACCTAATGGCAGTCAGGCTACCTCTGGCGAGCACATGGAGGGCTGTGCGGCCCCCCAAAGAAATGCCACCCCACACCATGACTGACCCACTGCCAAACCGGTCATGCTGGAGGATGTTGCAGGCAGCAGAACGTTCTCCACGGCGTCTCCAGACTCTGTCACATGCTCAGTGTGAACCTGCTTTCATCTGTGAAGAGCACAGGGCGCCAGTGGCGAATTTGCCAATCTTGGTGTTCTCTGGCAAATGCCAAACGTCCTGCACGGTGTTGGGCTGTAAGCACAACCCCCAACTGTGGATGTCGGGCCCTCATACCACCCTCATGGAGTCTGTTTCTGACCGTTTGAGCAGACACATGCACATTTGTGGCCTGCTGGAGGTCATTTTGCAGGGCTCTGGCAGTGCTCCTCCTGCTCCTCCTTGCACAAAGGCGGAGGTAGCGGTCCTGCTGCTGGGTTGTTTCCCTCCTACGGCCTCCTCCACGTCTCCTGATGTACTGGCCTGTCTCCTGGTAGCGCCTCCATGCTCTGGACACTACACTGACAGACACAGCAAACCTTCTTGCCACAGCTCGCATTGATGTGCCATCCTGGATGAGCTGCACTACCTGAGCCACTTGTGTGGGTTGTAGACTCCGTCTCATGCTACCACGAGTGAAAGCACCGACAGCATTCAAAAGTGACCAAAACATCAGCCAGGAAGCATAGGAACTGAGAAGTGGTCACCTGCAAAACCAGTCCTTTATTGTGGGTGTCTTGCTAATTGCCTATAATTTCCACCTGTTGTCTATTCCATTTGCACAACAGCATGTGAAATGTATTGTCAATCAGTGTTGCTTCCTAAGTGGACAGTTTGATTTCACAGAAGTGTGATTGACTTGGAGTTACATTGTGTTGTTTAAGTGTTCCCTTTATTTTTTTGAGCAGTGTATATATAAAAAATGTAAATATGGTTCGATTCCCACGGGGGGCCAGTATGAAAATGTATGCAGTCACTAACTGAAAGTCGCTCTGGATAAGAGCGTCTGCTAAATGACCAAAAATGTAAATGATTCACACCTGTCTGAGTGGACTAATCCATTGTGGAGGCCGTGGGGATGGCACACAAGACCCCTGTCTGATTCACACCTGTCTGAGTGGACTAATCCATTGTGGAGGCACACCAGTATCCCCAGTAGTACTTTTACTGTTAATTCCCATAATTTATCATCTACAATGATTGTTTGGTTACGGTAATTTCTGTTAATGCATTAAATATATTATTATTACAGTCTTACCGTTGTCATTGTAGGAGTGGACACATTGTTTGCAGAGCATACAACCTAGGCTATGGTTGTGAGAAAAAGGTTTTGGTTTATTTCATTCTGTTTACGAGTTGTCAATTTATTAATTGTCTTTGGTTTAGAGTGCTCCTGTCAATCTTGAATAAGGACACACACCTGATTACCCATAGAAGTAGGCTTAGGCTACCTGGCCTGCTCGCAAATGTAGGCCTATAAATGTGCCCATTTGGGGATCTGATACTATTTCTGATTGTCTTAACTCACCATCACTGTGGAATTTTTACATCCACTGAGAATGACAATAGTTCCTCAATGTAACCTATTTGAAAAATCTTTCCAGCGCTCTCCATTTCGATAACCACTCAGCATGAAAGGAGAAAAATGTAATGCTCTGATCTGGTGGAAACATCGTAAAATAGGCCTACCTGATTACTTCTTATCCCTTGCGCAAAATAGCCTACAGCTGTGTCTGAATGTCCGGAGCTCACTGGTGGGGGAAACTCTGACTGCCCAGAATATTTTATACAATGTTGCAAGTTTGCTAGCAGACAGGCCATGCATAGGCAATTTGTTTTATAGGATATCTATTTTTATCAGGATATTTTCTACCTGCAGGCTGCAATGTTTTTATTTGTTGTCTTTATGTACAGTAGGCCATTTTTACATAGTTGGCAATGGCAATAGAAGTAACTTTTATATTTGTATCATTTTAATTTAGATAACATTTTGAGTAACCACATGACATTGATTGGAGATATGAAGACTTTATTATAAATGAAATGAAACTGTTCCACGGAAATGTGCATATGAAAATCATAACTGGCACGGAGATCAATAGAAATGGTACAATAAATTGGCACTTCAAATGAAAAAGGAAAGCCGGCAGCAGCTGCGGGAGAGTCGGGTACAGAATGTATTATTCTGGTTAGGCTATATTGATCTCTGGCTCCCTCTTTAGTCATTTGTGTCTTGATTTTTTTTATTGCAGTACTTAAAGCATCAGAGAAGCTTAGTAATTAGTATCTTGATTTCTTTTTTATTACATTCAGACTAGCTCAATAGCCTACATATAGTTGATTTTATTCAAACATCGGGTGTGTCTATATATGGAAAAATACACTTTTAACATTTATACCAATCGATTGGTCGAAAGAACAGATGACTCTCGGTCGAGCAGGATTTGTTTTAGTCGGGGACAGCCCTAATAGCTTTATTCCCCTGTAATGTACAGCCTACTGATATGAAGTCATACAGTGAGGGGAAAAAAGTATTTGATCCCCTGCTGATTTTGTACGTTTGCCCACTGACAAAGACATGATCAGTCTATAATTTTAATGGTAGTTTTATTTGAACAGTGAGAGACAGAATAACAACAAAAAAATCCAGAAAAACGCATGTCAAAAATGTTATAAATTGATTCACATTTTAATGAGGGAAATAAGTATTTGAACAGCTCTCAATCAGAAAGATTTCTGGCTCCCAGGTGTCTTTTATACAGGTAACAAGCTGAGATTAGGAGCACACTCTTAAAGGGAGTGCTCCTAATCTCAGCTTGTTACCTGTATAAAAGACAACGGTCCACAGAAGCAATCAATCAATCAGATTCCAAACTCTCCACCATGGCCAAGACCAAAGAGGTCTCCAAGGATGTCAGGGACACGATTGTAGACCTACACAAGGCTGGAATGGGCTACAAGACCATCGCCAAGCAGCTTGGTGAGAAGGTGACAACAGTTGGTGCGATTATTCGCAAATGGAAGAAACACAAAAGACCTGTCAATCTCCCTCGGCCTGGGGCTCCATGCAAGATCTCACCTCGTGGAGTTGCAATGATCATGAGAACGGTGAGGAATCAGCCCAGAACTACATGGGAGGATCTTGTCAATGATCTCAAGGCAGCTGGGACCATAGTCACCAAGAAAACAATTGGTAACACACTACACTGTGAAGGACTGAAATCCTGCATGCGCCCGCAAGGTCCCCCTGCTCAAGAAAGCACATATACAGGCCCGTCTGAAGTTTTCCATTGAACATCTGAATGATTCAGAGGAGAACTGGGTGAAAGTGTTGTGGTCAGATGAGACCAAAATCGAGCTCTTTGGCATCAACTCAACTCGCCGTGTTTGGAGGAGGAATGCTGCCTATGTCCCCAAGAACCCCATCCCCACTGTCAAACATGGAGGTGGAAACATTATGCTTTGGGGGTGTTTTTCTGCTAAGGGGACAGGACAACTTCACTGCATCGAAGGGACGATGGACGGGGCCATGTACCGTCAAATCTTGGGTGAGAACCTCCTTCCCTCAGCCAGTGCATTGAAAATGGGTCGTGGATGGGTATTCCAGCATGACAATGACCCAAAACACACAGCCAAGGCAACAAAGGAGTGGCTCAAGAAGAAGCACATTAAGGTCCTGGAGTGGCCTAGCCAGTCTCCAGACCTTAATCCCATAGAAAATCTGTGGAGGGAGCTGAAGGTTTGAGTTGCCAAACGTCAGCCTTGAAACCTTAATGACTTGGAGAAGATCTGCAAAGAGGAGTGGAACAAAATCCCTCCTGAGATGGGTGGCCAACTAAAAGAAACATCTGACCCCTGTGATTGCCAACAAGGGTTTTGCCACCAAGTACTAAGTCATGTTTTGCAGAGGGGTCAAATACTTATTTCCCTCATTAAAATGGAAATCAGATTATAACATTTTTGACATGAGTTTTTCTGGATTTTTTAGTTGTTATTCTGTCTCTCACTGTTCAAATAAACCTACCATTAAAATTATAGACTGATCATGTCTTTGTCAGTGGGCAAACGTACAAAATCAGCAGGGGATCAAATACTTTTTTCCCTCACTGTATGTGTCGCACACCAACTGACTTTCTTCTGATGTTGTTCACACAGGAGACATTGTTGAGACATTCTCTACATCCAGAGAGCAACAGCAGGAAGATCACAGAGCTAAGAGGTCTCACCACTGCCCACATTGTGAGGAGATTTTCCCAATTCTATCAAAGCTAAAAATACACCTAAAAATACACACAGAAGAGAATCTGTATTCCTGCACTGACTGTGGGGAGAGTTTCTCTCAACAGAGCAGCTTAAAAACACACCAACGTATACACACAGGAGAGAAGCCTTACTCCTGCTCTGACTGTGGGAGGAGTTTCTCCCGATTGGATACCTTAAAAACACATGAACGTATACATACAGGAGAAAACCCTTACTCCTGCTCTGACTGTGTAAAATGCTTCAAAACATCAACGGAGCTAAAAGTTCATCAGAGAACACACACAGGAGAGAAGCCTTACTTCTGCTCTCACTGTGGGAGGAGTTTCTCCCGATTGGATAACTTAAAAACACATGAACGTATACATACAGGAGAAAACCCTTACTCCTGCTCTGACTGTGTAAAATGCTTCAAAACATCAACGGAGCTAAAAGTTCATCAGAGAACACACACAGGAGAGAAGCCTTACTTCTGCTCTGACTGTGGGAGGAGTTTCTCCCGATTGGATAACTTAAAATCACATGAACGTATACATACAGGAGAAAACTCTTACTCCTGCTCTGACTGTGTAAAATGCTTCAAAACATCAACTGAGCTAAAAGTTCATCAGAGAACACACACAGGAGAGAAGCATTACTTCTGCTCTGACTGTGGGAAATGCTTCAAAACATCAACGGAGCTAAAAGTTCATCAGAGAACACACACAGGAGAGAAGCCTTACTTCTGCTCTGACTGTGGGAGGAGTTTCTCCCGATTGGATAACTTAAAAACACATGAACGTATACATACAGGAGAAAACTCTTACTCCTGCTCTGACTGTGGGAAATACTTCACAACATCAGCTGAGCTAAGAGTTCATCGGAGAACACACACAGGAGAGAAGCCTTACTGCTGCTCTGACTGTGGAAAGAGTTTCTTTCAACAGGTCCACTTTAAATGTCACCAGCGAATACACACAGGAGAGAAGCCTTACTCCTGCTCTGACTGTGGAAAGAGTTTCTCTCAACAGGTACACTTAAAATGTCACCAGCGAATACACACAGGAGAGAAGCCTTACTCCTGCTCTGACTGTGGAAAATGCTTCACAACATCACCTGAGCTAAGAGTTCATTGGAGAACACACACAGGCGAGAAGCCTTACTGCTGCTCTGACTGTGGAAAGAGTTTCTCTCAACAGGTCCACTTAAAATGTCACCAGCGAATACACACAGGAGAGAAGCCTTACTCCTGCTCTGAATGTGGAAAGAGTTTCTCTCAACAGAGCAGCTTAAAAACACACCAGCGTATACACACAGGAGAGAAGCCTTACTCCTGCTCTGACTGCGGGAAGCGTTTCACCCGATTGGATATATTAAAATGTCACCAGCGAATACATACAGGACATAAGCCTTACTCCTGCTCTGACTGTGGGAAGAGTTTCTCCCGATTGGCTACCTTAAAAACACATCAATGTATACATAAAGGAGAAAAGCCTCAATAGTGCTCTCAGACCAGCTAAGATTAAAGTCACACTCCATTACTTAATTCTCATGTCTATTGTAATCCTATTGTTTCTCACTGTGAGGGAACTGTGCAGAGGAAAGGGAGTGTTATAGAATGTTATTGGAAATTATCTTTCTCCATCTTTCTTTACTACAAAACATAGAAACACGCCATTTTCACATATGTTGATGTTGGAGTGGTACTGGAGATTATGAATATTAAGTTGAAACGTTTAGAAATGTCCCTTTAAGGCAAAAACAAAGGGCGGGTGGTTGGTCAGGGTGGATAGGTGTGCATATAACATGAACGTCTAGTTACCCAAAGGTTGCATGTTCGAATCTCATCACGGACAACTTTAGCATTTTAGCAACTTTTCAACTACACTACATGACGAAAAGTATGTGGACACCTGCTTGTCGAACATTTCATTCCAAAATCATGGGCATTAATATGGAGTTCGTCCCCCTTTTGCTGCTATAACAGCCTCCACTCTTATGGGAAGGCTTTCCACTTATGTTGGAACATTGATGTTGGGACTTTCTTCCATTTAGCCACAAGAGCATTAGTGAGGTTGGGCACTGATGTTGGGCGATTAGGCCTGGCTCGCAGTTGGCGTTCCAATTAATCCCAAAGGTGTTCGATGGGGTTGAGGTCAGGGCTCTGTGCAGGCAAGTCAAGTTCTTCCACACCGATTTCAACAAACCATTTATGTATGAACCTCTATTTGTGCTCGGGGGCATTGTCATGCTGAAACAGGAAAGGGTCTTCCCCGAGCTGTTGCCACAAAGTTGGCAGCACAGAACCGTCTATAATGTAATTGTATGCTGTAGCGTTAAGTTTTCCCTTCAGTGGAACTGAGGGGCCTAGCCCGATCCATGAAAAACAGCCCCAGACCATTATTCCTCCTCCACCAAACTTTACAGTTGGCACTATGCATTGGGGCAGGTAGCGTTCTCCTGGTGTCCACCAAACCCAGATTTGTCCGTCGGACTGCCAGATGATGAAATGTGATTCATCACTCCAGAGAACGCGTTTCCACTGCTTCAGAGTCCAATGGCGGCGAGCTTTACACTACTCCAGCTGACGCTTGGCATTGCGCATGATGATCTTAGGCTTGTGTGCGGCTGCTCGGCCATTGAAACCCATTTCATGAAGCTCCCGACTAACAGTTATTGTGCTGATGTTGCTTCCAGAAGCAGTTTGGAACTTGATAGTGAGTGTTGCAACCAAGGTCAGGCGATTTTTACATGCTACGCGTTTCAGCACTCTGCGGTCCTGTTCTTTGAGCTTGTGCTTGTTGCTCCTAGACGTTTCCACTTCACAATAACAGCACTTACAGCTGAACGCGGCAGCTCTAGCAGGGCAGAAATTTGACGAACTGACTTGTTGGAAAAGTGGCATCCTATGACGGTGCCACGTTGAAAGTCACTGAGCTCTTCAGTAAGGCCATTCTACTATAAATGTTTGTCTATGGAGATTGCATGGCGGTGTGCTCGATTTTATACACCTGTTAGCAACGGGTGTGGCTGAAATAGCAGAATCTACTATTTTGAAGGGGTGTCCACATACTTTTGCATATATATAGTGAACTTAAGCATGTTAGCTTAGCATGTAACTACTTAGCATGTTATTTAATGTTAGCAACATATTGTACAAATTGTAATTCATAACATACTATACATCCTAGAAATCGTATTACATTCATAGGCCAATGTAATGTTACATACTAAATGTAGTGGTTTTTGTAACATATAGTACGTTTTGCTCAGACACCAAGTTGTCCCTCTGCAGTTCTCTGTGGGAATGAGCTAGTAGACACATGTGTCAGATAGAGATGGTGTGATCAGTTTTCACCATTACTTTGGGTGGATTATTTGTAACTACATAACTTTTGTTTAATGATATGCAGGCTCTGAAATGACTACGTGTTTATTAAATTGTCTTATAAAACTAGATTGATTACTTTAGTCATTGATAAATGTATTTGGATAACTGCAATGAACTGAATTGATCTGCCTATGAACAATAAACATTCTACATGAATTTGTGCTGGTCAACCTTTGTTTTTTGGATTAACTATACAGAAAATGTAATGTTTTTGTTTAATTCATGGCATTCAAAATAATGTACATGTCTGTTATCTAGTCAAAACATGTCACTACACAATGTACACATCACCATTGGGACAAGCCAATTTGCTGGCCACCATTATTTGCTATAATGCATACAAATAGATATTTTGCAGTATTTCTTATTAAATAACAGTTAAATAGAATGAAAAAATCATTTTAAAGTGTTTCATATGGTACCAAAGTCCAGGGACAGCATTACCACCACAAATCAACAATGACCCACTAACTATTGGGGAATGGAACCAGAGAGGAAGATTGTTACCTTTCTCTTACTTATCATAAGAGTAGGGGTGTTAACCCCGGTGTCCTGGCTAAATTCCCAATCTGGCCCTCATACCATCATGGCCACCTAATCATCCCTAGCTTCCAATTGGCTCATTCATCCCCCATCCTCTCCACTGTAACTATTTCCCAGGTTGTTGCTGTAAATAAGAATGTGTTCTCAGTCAACTTACCTGGTAAAATTAAATATACTATTACTTAAACATTAATGTGCACTGTTCAAAATATATCTCCAGTCAACGTTGTTGCTAGCACTTGCCCACAAAATAAAGCGTACCATCTGGGTTAACTTGGTTGAGTTTAAGAAAACAGATCTAATACGAGTCTCATCCCAGATGAGGAATAAGACACTTTCAAAGCACATGTAATGTTTGCCTAAATACAATGTAATTCCTAGTTGTTACACAGGATTTAGCTAGTTAAAATGAAGTATATCTTTAGGAGTAATTAATGTGTACCTATACAGTGCATTACCCATCCTGACAACCTGGCCCTCAATTTAAAGCTTGTGGAAGTGACATCCAAGTGGGAGAATAAATACACTAGTACACCACAGAGTATATGTAATATCCTCACAATGTACAATGTCATTACTTAATAGAAAATGACTGAAGTAAAAGTGAAAGTCACCCATTTAAAATACTCAGTGAGTAAAAGTCTAAAAGTATTTGGTTTTAAATATACTATAAGTAAAAGTATAAATCATTTCACATTCCTTATTTATACTAAGCAAACCAGATGACAATTAAAAAATATTATGGATAGCCAGGGGCACACTCCAACACTCAGACATACATACTTTGTTTGTAAATTATGTTTAGTGAGTCCACCAGGTCAGAGGCAATAGATCAGGGATGTTCTCTTGATAACTGTGTGAATTGGACCATTTTCCTGTCCTGCTAAGCATTCGAAATGTAATAACTACTTTTGGGTGTCAGGGGAAATGTATTGAGTAAAAAGTAAATGATTTTCTTTACAACAGGGGTCGAGAAGGTCCGGTTGCAAAATCTAGACATGATAGATGGCCGCTAAATAATAATAAAAAGTGTTCTAGACCAGAGAAAAACGTCAAGACAGGAGAGAGAAAGTAAGTTTTCCATGCGATGTATTTAGTTTTCTTTTGGGGATACATGAATTCTGCTTGACGATTTAGCATAAGAAGTTAGCTATCTAGCTAGCTAGCATTTGCCAGCTACCTAGAGCCTAGTGTTGGCTAGCTAGCTAACTGCAGAGCCACAGATAATAACATATTTGGCAGAGCCACAACTGTAGCTAGCTAACGGTAGCAAACGTTAGCTGGCGTTATTGTTAGGCCTACCAACTAGGCTAGCTAACAAGTTACCATAGCACATTGTACATAATATACTTTCCATGTAGTATGTTGAGTTTTGTTTGGAGTGGCTTGCACGCTAGCTAGTTTTCCAACCTTGACTAGCTACTGTAGCTAGCTAAATTACCTAACCTAAAGCTGACAAATAGCTATGCTATCTATGGTCGCTACTCGCTAGCTAGCGGGGCTCACGTTTGTGTGAAAACAGCCACAATAACAAATATCCACAACAGTGGAATGTACGGTTCGCCTTCATAATAAAAGTCCCCCATTGGAAACAACGGGGTGTGGACTATTTTGGGTTAGTTATACAAATCTTTCGTGTTAGCATGCAGTTTTATAGCTAGCTGGATAACACAATAGCTAATTAGCAAGGCCTAGCTAGCTATAGGCCTAAACTATGGAAAGCATGATGATGATGATAACTACTATAGGGTAACATAGTGTCTAAATTGTAATACATTCTTCTCTACCACAGATTTCCATAAGGTGTCTGTTGTATAGCACACTGTATTACTTATACAACTAATACAAGGACAGGACATGAGACGGGAGTAGAAATTAACGTGGGCATTGTTTTAATGCGTTTCACAGGAAGAACATTCCAAGCATTTCAACGTAGATAAGCAAGGGGGGGGTTACAGGTGCCCTAAAGGGACAAAACTAGAATATCAATACACAACAGTGTCAGACTCCAGGATGGTAAAATGCTTACAAGAAATAAACATATTACAACAGAGACAGAGTTGTTGATTTCCGTTGTTATTTGTAACGTTAAAAAAGGGGAGAAAAATAAGGTCCCGTTTTTCTAAATGAGCTGTCTAGGCTACTCACCATTCTATAGGCCAGTGGTACCCAACCAGGGGTACTAGGACCGGGGGCTACGTGGAGAAGACTCATGATACCATAGGGTTACTTAAAAAATGCACGATGGGGTACTCCGGGAAGAGCAGAATTCAGTTGGCGGTACAGTAACCGAAAAATGTTAGGAACCACTGCTATAGGCTACAGATGAGTCACCACTAAAATTGTTATTTTTTATGTTATATCTTTGTTTAATCTAATTATTAATATGATTAATCATTATTATTTTGTAAGAAATGTAAGGTGTTTTTACATGTTGCAATAAAGTTGACTAAAGTAGAAGCTCATCTGTTGTTTGTTGGTATTTTCACTTGGTAATGAGTAGTAAGCCTAACTAATTGTATATTAGTTGCTAAATCCTGTGTAACACCTAGTAACTACATTGTATTCATGTAGATATTACATGTACTCTGTGTTGTACTAGAGTGTTTATTTCTCACTTGGATGGCCCATTCAGAAGCTGACGATTAAATTGTCAGGATGTGTAATGTACTTTGTAGGGACACTATAATTACAAGTAACGACCTCTCTAGATACACTTCATTTCAACTAGCTCAATCCCGTGTAACACCTAGTAACTACACTGTATTCATGCAGATATTCAAATCAAAATAAAATAAAATTGTATTTGTCACATGCGCCAAATACAACAGGTGTAGACCTTACCGTGAAATGCTTACTTACAAGCCCTTAACCAACAATGCAGTTTTAAGAAAATAGAGTTAAGAAAATATTTACTAAATAAACAAAAGTAATAAAAAAAGTAGCACAATAAAATAACAATAATGAGGCTATATACAGGGGTACCGGTACCAAGTCAATGTGCGGGGGTACAGGTTAGTCGAGGTCATTTGTACATGTAGATATTACATGTACTCTTTGGGGTACTAGAGTGTTTATTTCCCACTTGGATGACGCTTTCATAAACTGACGATTAGATTGTCAGGATGTGTAACGTACCTTGTAGGTACACTATAATTACAAGTAACGACCTCTCAAGATACACTTCATTTCAACTAGCGCAATCCTGTGTAACACCTAGTAATTACATTGTACTTAGGCAAACATTACATGTACTATGCTTCGAAAGTGTCTTATTCTTCATCTGGGATGACACTCGTATTAGATCTGTTTTAGTAAGCTCAACCAAGTTAACCCAGATGGTACGCTTTATTTCAAATCACATTTTATTTGTCACATGCGCCGAATACAAAAAGGTGTAGACCTTTACGTGAAATGCTTACTTACAAGCCCTTAACCAACAATGCAGTTCAAGAAAACGTGGGGGTAAATGCTAGCAACAATGTTGACTGGAGATATATTTTGAACAGTGCACATTCACGGTTAAGTAATTAGAGCCTATCAAATCTAATTTTATTAGTCACATACACATACTTAGCAGATGTTATTGCAGGTGTAGCGAAATGCTTGTGTTCCTAGCTCCAACAGGGCAGTAGTATCTAACAATTCACAACAATACTGTCACACCCTGGCTCTGGGACTCATTATGTTGAGCCAGGGTGTGTGCATTCTATGTGTTTATTTCTATGTTGGTAGTTCTGTTGTGTCTATTTCTAGGTTGTTGTATTTGGTTGTTCAAATGACTCCCAATCGGAGGTAACGAGTGTCAGCTGTCGGCTCGTTATCTCTGATTGGGAGCCATATTTAAACTGTGTGTTTTCACCTTGTGGTTGTGGGTTTTTGTTCCGTATCAGTCTTTGTCACTGTGGACTTCACGTCTCGTCATTGTTTGTTGTTTTGGTGTTCAGTACTTTAATATAATAAAGTCATGTTCGCTCAACGCGCTGCGCTTTGGTCTCATTCGTCAGACGATCGTGACAGAAAAACCCACCAAAAAAGGACCAAGCAGCGTGTCCAGGAGCAAGGAGACTGGACATGGGAGGAAGCGCCGGGTAAGGAGATCGAGAGGCTGGCGATGGCCCAGGTGGGCAAATCGTGGTCCTGGGAGGACATGCTCGGGGGCAAGGGACCTTGGGGGAGGATCAAGGCCCTGGCGAGAGAGGAGCAACGGCGTCAGCAGGGCCATCGTCGGAAGGACGAGAGGCAACCCCAAAAAGTTTTTTGGGGGGGGCACATGGCTTGGGCGGCTGGGCAGCAGGAGGCTGCCACAGGGAGACGTGGAGAGAAGGCTACCGGAGTACGGGAGCCATTGGCGAGTAGAGGGAGGGAAGTAGTTGAGGCACGGCGTGAGAGACTGAGGTGTGTTACCAGTCCGGTCCGGCCCGTTCCTGATCCCCGGTTAAGGCCAGTGGTGTGTGTTCCCAGTACGGACCAGCCTGTTCCTACTCCACGCACCAAGCCCACGGTGTGCGTCGCCAGTCCAGCCCGGCCGGTTCCTGCTCCACGTACTAAGCCTACGGTGTACGTCGCCAGCCCAGCCCGGCCTGTTCCTGCTTCTCGCATCAAGCCTACGGTGTGCGTCGCCAGCCCAGCCCGGCCTGTTCCTGCTCCACGCACAGAGCCTAAGGTGTGCGTCGCCAGCCCAGCCCGGCCTGTTCCTGCTCCACGCACAAGACCTACGGTGTGCGTCGCCAGCCCAGCCCGGCCTGTTCCTGCTCCACGCACTAAACCTACGGTGTGCGTCGTCAGCCCAGCCCGGCCTGTTCCTGCCACCCGCACCAAGCCTACGGTGTGCGTCGCCAGCCCGACCCGGCCTGTTCCTGCCACTCGCACCAAACCTACGGTGCGCGTCGCCAGCCCGGTCCGGCCTGTTCCTGCCACCCGCACCAAGTCTACGGTGCGCGTCGCCAGCCCGACCCGGCCTGTTCCTGCCACCCGCACCAAGTCTACGGTGCGCGTCGCCAGCCCGGTCCGGCCTGTTCCTGCCACTCGCACCAAACCTACGGTGCGCGTCGCCAGCCCGGTCCGGCCTGTTCCTGCCACCCGCACTAAGCCTACGGTGTGCGTCGCCAGCCCGACCCGGCCTGTTCCTGCCACTCGCACCAAACCTACGGTGCGCGTCGCCAGCCCGGTCCGGCCTGTTCCTGCCACTCGCACTAAGCCAGGGGTGCGAGAAGTCAGCCTGGTAAGGCCCATTCCTCCTCAACGCACCAAGCCAGGGGTGCGAGTCGACAGCCTGGTAAGGCCCATTCCTCCTCAACGCACCAAGCCAGGGGTGCGCGTCGTCAGCCTGGTAAGGCCCGTTCCTCCTCCACGCACCAGGCCAGGGGTGCGAGTCGACAGACTGGACCAGGGGCGCATTGGGGGGTGTATTGAAGGGTGGTGGTCAAGGCCGGAGCCAGAACCGCCACCGAGGAGGTATGCCCGCCCAGCCCTCCCCTGTTTTGGTTAGTTGAGGCGCGGTCGCAGTCCGCGCCTTTAGGGGGGGTACTGTCACACCCTGGCTCTGGGACTCATTATGTTGAGCCAGGGTGTGTGCATTCTATGTGTTTATTTCTATGTTGGTAGTTCTGTTGTGTCTATTTCTAGGTTGTTGTATTTGGTTGTTCAAATGACTCCCAATCGGAGGTAACGAGTGTCAGCTGTCGGCTCGTTATCTCTGATTGGGAGCCATATTTAAACTGTGTGTTTTCACCTTGTGGTTGTGGGTTTTTGTTCCGTATCAGTCTTTGTCACTGTGGACTTCACGTCTCGTCATTGTTTGTTGTTTTGGTGTTCAGTACTTTAATATAATAAAGTCATGTTCGCTCAACGCGCTGCGCTTTGGTCTCATTCGTCAGACGATCGTGACAAATACAAACAAATCTGAAAGTAAAATAATGGAATTAAGAAATATATAAATATTAGGACGAGCAATGTCCTAATGGCATTGACTAAAATACAGTAGAATAGAATACAGTATATACATATGAGATGAGTAAAGCAGTATGTAAACATTATTAAAGTGGCCAGTGATTCCATGTCTATAGGGCAGCAGCCTCTAAGGTGCAGGGTTGAGTAACTGGTTGGTAGCCGGCTAGTGATGGCTATTTAATAGTCTGATGGCCTTGAGATAGAAGCTGTTTTTCAGTCTCAAGGTCCCAGCTTAGATGCACCTGTACTGACCTCGCTTTCTGGATGATAGTGGGGTGAACAGGCCGTGGTTTGGGTGGTTGATGTCCTTGATTATCTTTTTGTCCTTCCTGTGACATCGGGTACTGTAGGTGGCTCCCGAGTGGCGCAGCGTTCTAAGCCACTGCATCTCAGTGCTTGAGGCGTCACTACAGACCCTGGTTCGATTCCAGGCTGTATCACAATCCGGCCGTGATTGGAAGTCCCATAGGTCAGCGCACAAAGAACATTAACAATAACTTTATTTTCAAGAATCTAATTTATTCTTAACTTTTTGCTTAAGGAGAAACATAAGAAATAGCGCAAGAACATTTCCAATAACCTTTTTGAGCAATAGCAACTTTGCTTAACTTTCTTCATAAGTCTATAGTTAAGGAGAAAATGGCAATTAAGAAGAAATGTCTTATTAAGAGGGTTTTGTGAATCTGGGCCCTAGTCCTCCCCTGTGCATGCCACACCCCCTCCCATTGTACTGTATGTTTGAACACATTTTGAACAATAATAATAATAATAATATGCCATTTAGCAGACGCTTTTATCTAAAGCGACTTACAGTGGCTGCCTAAAACGCTATGGTGCTTACTAACACAATAGCAAAGGTTGTGGTAGACGTGGGCCATCACAGGTGAGTTCACAGCTCTTTTACTCTGAGTATTCATATCAATTACTCACCCTCAAATGGACCATCAATACCAGGGTTCTACTGGACTATTTACATAATCAACTGGGCATTACAACAGCCTGACCCTCATTATAGTCCTGGGAATATTGTTTATCTGGCCAACGTTTTTAATGCTGACTTTTAAGCATTTGTGGCACAAATCCAATGCAAGTCAACTGTACATTTAATATCAATCAAGTTACTTGATGATTTAAACTTGAAGCGTAATGTGACTTGCATTGGATTTGTGCCACACATGCTAAAAAGTTAGCATTTGACACAGAGGCCAGGTTAACAAAACCAAAGCATGGATTGCTATCATACCTTTTCCATAGGCTGCTTACAGGGTAAGGAAACCAAGAAAGATGAAGTGAATTTCAAACAAATTGCAAGTTGGAATGCCACCTCAATTCAAGAATGAATGACCCATGTAGTGGCACTATTGTTCGGTCACCAGACCTCCATTTTGGTTGAGTGTTCTCCCCGTTTCCCTAAACTCTCCTCTATCCTTATTGAACCATATCAAAATAACATTGTGCAATGAAACCAAGTGTATTCATAATTTTGTTTAATTAAAAAAGTACTAACAAATGTTTGATTGTGTGCACTCACTGTGTGATCTTTCATAGAACTCGCCAGCTTGTAGTCCTAAAAAACAGAAAAGAGTTACCTCTGCTTCGTTCAGCCATCCCTATGGGGAAAGAATGGGGTTCTGGGATCAATCCAGAAAATAAGGTCTGAGGTTAACACAGATCATCTTATACCTTCAGTTCTATGAGATAATTCCAGTCAATTAACATGACTTTTATGAATTATGAAGCCTTTATTGTGCTTTATTTGATTACATAAATGCATCAAAATGCAAAAAAAGTGATGTTAGCTGATGAAGATTACCTTATAGAACAAAACGTGTAAGATCTCCTAAGCCTGTATTTACCACATAACTTATTTTTCAGATTTTATCCAAAACCCCTAAAAAACAGCACTCATTTTCCCATAGGCTTTGTTCAACGAACCATGGCGAAGTTAGTGCCTACAAAAAGACGTTGTTACTCTTGCTCTCTATTGCTTTGCAGCATGGGGCGGGGGCATGATCACTGAGCGTGCATTCTTCTTGTTTAGTGTTTATTGGTGGTGTGGCGTGTGACATGTGGTTCTGTCCTGGTGAGATCACAGGGTCAGAGAAAACTCCTGACTGTAGCCATACCAAAACACTCCAGGCACTCAGCCCATGAGAACCATTCATACTGTCAGATCTAATATGGAAGAACTGAATACAACCATAAGAACCATTCATACTGTCAGATCTAATATGGAAGAAAAAGTTTGACCAGGACAAATTCATGTAACTTTATTTTTCATTGGAAGATCAATTAAGTTGGCGTGAATGCAGTTATCCAAACACATTCATTATCGATGACTAAAACTAATCTACTTTTAAAAGACTATTTAATAAACACATGTAGTTGTTTCTTAACCTGTGTATCATTAAACAAATAGCTGTTTAATAGCAAAAATAATCCCCCCAAACTAATGGTGAAAACTGATCATCACATCATCTCTATCTGATACATGTGTCTACTAAATCATTCCTACAGAGAAATGCAGAGGGAAAAACAGTCTCAGAGCAAAGCATATTATATGTTACTAAAATCCGTGACTCAGCGGCCATAAAATATAATATATAAAATACACTAACAGTTTGGGGAAGGTGCTTTCCTGTTTCAGCATGACAATGCCCCCGTTCACAAAACCAGGTCCATACAGAAATGGTTTGTCGAGATCGGTGTGGAAGAACTTGACTGGCCTGCACAGAGCCCTGACCTCAACCCCATCGAACAACTTTGGGATGAATTGCAACGCCGACTCTGAGCCAGGCCTAATCACCCAACATCAGTGCCCGACCTCACTAATGATCTTGTGGCTGAATGGAAGCAAGTCCCCGCAGCAATGTTCCAACATCTAGTGGAAAGCCTTCCCGGAAGAGGCCGTTATAGCAGCAAAGGGGGACCAACTCCATATTAATACCCATGATTTTGGAATGACATTGTAGTGCAGAATACGACTTGTAAGACGTATAGTATGTTTCGAATTACAATTCGTATGATGTGTTACGAATTGAAATTTGTACAGTATGTTACAAATGTTCAATATGTTGCGAATTACAATTTATTGTTGCTAACGTTAGCTAGGTGGCTAGTCTTTGGGTTAAGTTTAGGGTTAGGGGAAGGGTTAGCTAACATGCTAAGTAGTTGCATGCTAAGCTAACATGCTAAGTAGTAGCTAAAAAGTAGTAAGTCGTTGGAAAGTTGCTAATAAGCTTAAGTCCTCTGTGATGAGACTCAAGCATGCAACCTTCAGGTTGCTAGATATTCTTGTCATACGCTCACTCGTCCACAGAGCAGGAGTAAGGCTTATCTCCTGCGTGTATACGTTGGTGTCTTTTTAAGCTGCCCAGTTGAAACTCTCCCCACAGACAGAGTCAGACCGGCTGAGAGGGAAGCAGTACCACCCAGTCAACTGGCAGACTATAGTGTTTGTTTTCAAAATGAGAAGCTTTACAGAGGTATTCAACACTAAGGGCAAATCCAAGGTCATCTCAATAGCTTTATACACTGCTCAAAAAAAGAAAGGGAACACTAAAATAACACATCCTAGATCTGAATGAATGAAATAATCTTATTAAATATTTTTTTCTTTACATAGTTGAATGTGCTGACAACAAAATCACACAAAAATTATCAATGGAAATCAAATGTATCAACCCATGGAGGTCTGGATTTGGAGTCACCCTCAAAATTAAAGTGGAAAACCACACTACAGGCTGATCCAACTTTGATGTAATGTCCTTAAAACAAGTCAAAATGAGGCTCAGTAGTGTGTGTGGCCTCCATGTGCCTGTATGACCTCCCTACAACGCCTGGGCATGCTCCTGATGAGGTGGCGGATGGTGTCCTGAGGGATCTCCTCCCAGACCTAGAATAACGCATCCGCCAACTCCTGGACAGTCTGTCGTGCAACGTGGCGTTGGTGGATGGAGCGAGACATGATGTCCCAGATGTGCTCAATTGGATTCAGGTCTGGGGAACGGGCGGGACAGTCCATAGCATCAATGCCTTCCTCTTGCAGGAACTGCTGACACACTCCAGCCACATGAGGTCTAGCATTGTCTTGCATTAGGAGGAACCCAGGGCCAACCGCACCAGCATATGGTCTCACAAGGGGTCTGAGGATCTCATCTCGGTACCTAATGGCAGTCAGGCTACCTCTGGCGAGCACATGGAGGTCTGTGCGGCCCCCCAAAGAAATGCCACCCCACACCATGACTGACCCACTGCCAAACCGGTCATGCTGGAGGCTGTTGCAGGCAGCAGAACGTTCTCCACGGCGTCTCCAGACTCTGTCACGTCTGTCACATGCTCAGTGTGAACCTGCTTTCATCTGTGAAGAGCACAGGGTGCCAGTGGCGAATTTGCCAATCTTGGTGTTCTCTGGCAAATGCCAAACGTCCTGCACGGTGTTGGGCTGTAAGCACAACCCCCACCTGTGGACGTCGGGCCCTCATACCACCCTCATGGAGTCTGTTTCTGACCGTTTGAGCAGACACATGCACATTTGTGGCCTGCTGGAGGTCATTTTGCAGGGCTCTGGCAGTGCTCCTCCTGCTCCTCCTTGCACAAAGACGGAGGTAGCAGTCCTGCTGCTGGGTTGTTGCCCTCCTACGGCCTCCTCCACGTCTCCTGATGTACTGGCCTGTCTCCTGGTAGCGCCTCCATGCTCTGGACACTACGCTGACAGACACAGCAAACCTTTTTGCCACAGCTCGCATTGGATGTGCCATCCTGGATGAGCTGCACTACCTGAGCCACTTGTGTGGGTTGTAGACTCCTTCTCATGCTACCACTAGAGTGAAAGCACCGCCAGCATTCAAAAGTGACCAAAACATCAGCCAGGAAGCATAGGAACTGAGAAGTGGTCTGTGGTCACCACCTGCAAAAACAGTCCTTTATTGGGGGGTGTCTTGCTAATTGCCTATAATTTCCACCTGTTGTCTATTCCATTTGCACAACAGCATGTGAAATGTATTGTCAATCAGTGTTGCTTCCTAAGTGGACAGTTTGATTTCACAGAAGTGTGATTGACTTGGAGTTACATTGTGTTGTTTAAGTGTTCCCTTAATTTTTTTGAGCAGTGTAGTAGAAGCTAACAAAACACACCAAAACTGACAAGGTGAACACTGATCAGTACAGTAAAGAGAGGCTAACATTCTATAACGCTCCACTTCCTCTGCACAGTTCTCTCACAGTGAGAAACAATAGGATTACAATAGAGTGTGCTACGATTTCTTCATTTGATCCAATTCAACGTTGCCAATAATTTTATGAGATGAGAATTAAGTGATGGAGTGACTTTGGAAGGAGTGACTCCAATCTTAACTGTTCTGAGAGAACTGGCAGTGGTGAAACGTTTTTGCTCTGTGATCTTCCTGCTGTTGCTCTCAACACTGTCTCCTGTGTGGGCATAGACAGACATTTCAATTGGAGGATGCATTTTATGCAAAATGTGAATGTGGGCAATGCCTCCTCATTATTGGTTAAAATCACATGATGCACACCGATGATGTCATTAGAAACACTCATCTTCCTCTATATTTTCTTACTACAAAACATAGAAACGCGCAATTTTCACATGTTGATGTTGGGGTGGTGCTGGAGATGATGAATATTACATTTACCTTTAAGTCAACTGTCTAAAATGTGCTTAATGCTCTGCAGTTGTGCATTTGGTTAGCTAATTTAGTAGTTAGTTAGCTATCTAGCTAAGTGGTTAGCTTCTTCCAAAATCAAGCTTTGCTTGGTAACAGCAGAGACTCCCCTCCTGGATAAAGAGCCTTGCTGTCTAATATCCGTTTTTTGCGTCCAGCTAACTGGGAGTAGCATTATTTTGTTATTTGTATAACTTTATGAGCTGGGATGTCGGTCCTGAAAATAGTTTAGGTCAGAGAATGTATAAAATCTTAGCAATTCGCTCGTTAGCGTTTATATAGTTAGCATTCTCTATGAGACTTTGTTAGCATTGCTAACCTTCGGAGGCATAGTGGGGTTTGAAAATATTTTCTCAGTCTAAGAAGCGGTAGATCTGTTCTATGTGCGCTATTTCTATGGTTTCCGATCTGAAGTTTCGTTTTTGGGTTTGATACTTTCGTTATTGTACACCAGCTTCAAAACAGCTGAAAATACAATATTTTTGTTATGGAAAATATATATTTCACAGCGGTTTAGATGGTACAATGACTCACTACACAATGACTGCTTGTTTTGTCACAAACTGGAGGCTTTTAGAACTATAAGAATTTTAACAACCAGGAAATTGCGGAGTGATTTCTGCATAGTGCATCTTTAAGTGATGGAACGACTTTAATCTTAGCTGGTCTGAGAGAACTGATGAGGCTTCTCTCCTTTATGTATACATTTGTGGCGTTTTAAGGTATCCAATCGGGAGAAACTCTTCCCACAGTCAGAGCAGGAATAAGGCTTCTCTCCTGTGTGTATACGTTGGTGTGCTTCTAAGTTGCCCAGTTGGGAGAAACGCTTTCCACAGTCAGAGCAGGAGTAAGGCTTCTCTCCTGTATGTATTCGCTGATGACATTTTAACATATCCAATCGTGAGAAACTCTTTCCACAGTCAGAACAGGTGTAAGGCTTCTCTCCTGTGTGTGCTCTTTGATGAACCTTTAGCTCAGCTGATGTTGTGAAGCACTTCCCACAGTCAGAGCAGGCGTAAGGCTTCTCTCCTGTGTGTATACGTTGGTGTGCTTCTAAGTTGCCCAGTTGGGAGAAACTCTTTCCACAGTCAGAGCAGGAGTAAGGCTTCTCTCCTGTATGTATTCGCTGGTGACATTTTAACATATCCAATTGGGAGAAACTCTTTCCACATTCAGAGCAGAAGTAAGGCTTCTCTCCTGTGTGCACTCTCTGATGAACGGTCAGAGCTTGTGATGTTGTGAAGCTCTTCCCACAGTCAGAGCAGGAGAAAGGCTTCTCTCCTGTGTGTATACGTTGGTGTGTTTTTAAGTTGCCCAGTTGAGAGAAACTCTCCCCACAGTAAGAGCAGGAGTAAGGCTTCTCTCCTGTGTGTATACGTTGGTGTGTTTTTAAGCTGCCCAGTTGAGAGAAACTCTTTCCACAGTCGGAGCAGGAGTAAGGCTTCTCTCCTGTGTGTATTCGTTGGTGTGTTTTTAAGTGGCCCTGTTGAGAGAAACTCTCCCCACAGTCAAAGCAGTAGTATGGCTTCTCTCCTGTGTGTATTCGATGGTGTGTTTTTAAGTGGCCCAGTTGAGAGAAACTCTCCCCACAGACAAAGCAGGAGTAAGGCTTCTCTCCACTGTGCACTTTCTGATGAACTGTCAGAGCCTGTGATGTTGTGAATCTCTTCTCACAATCAGTGCAGGAATAAAGATTCTCTCCTGTGTGTATTTTTAAGTGTATTTTTAGCTTTGATAGAATTGGGAAAACCTCCTCACAATGTGGGCAGTGGTGAGACCTCTTAGCTCTGTGATCTTCCTGCTGTTGCTCTCTGGATGTAGAGAATGTCTCAACATGGTCTCCTGTGTGAACAACATCAGAAGAACCAGTCAGTTGGTGTGATATACATGTCAATCAAATGTATTTTATGAAGCCGTTTTCACATCAGCAGTTTCCACAAAGAGCTTTAAAAGATACCCAGCTTAAAACCCCAAAGAGCAAGCAATGCAGATGTAGAAGCACATTGGCTAGGAAAAACTCCCTATAAAACAGAAACCTAGTAAAAAACCTAGAGAGGAACCAGGCTCTGAGGGGTGGCCAATCCTCTTCTGGCTGTACCGGGTGACATATGAACTCATCAGTAGGCTGTACAAAATCAAAAGGGGAAAACAACTATTCTAAAAGTGGGTAACAGTCAGGGTTGGGGTCTATTCTATTCGAAACAAAAATATAAACACAACATGTAAAGTGTTGGTCCCATGTTTCATGAGCTGAAATAAAAGATCCCAGAAATGTTCCATACGCACAAAAAGCTTATTTCTCAAAAATGTTGTGCTCAAATTTGTTTACATCCCTGTTAGTGAGCGTTTCTCCTTTGCCAAAATAATCCATCCACCTGACATGTGTGGCATATCAAGAAGCTGATTTAAACAGCATGATCATTACACAGGTGCACCTTGTGCTTGGACAATTAAAGGCCACTCTAAAATGTGCAGTTTTGTCACACAACGCCACAGATGTCTCAAGTTTTGAGGGAGTGTGCAGTTGGCATGCTGACAGCGGGAATGTCAACCAGAGCTGTTGCCAGAGAACTGAATATTCATTTCTATACCATAAGAAAATTTGGCCCATACGTCCAACCAGCCTCACAACCGCAGATGATGTGTATTTTTAATGGACTATGAGATAAAACTGGGTTAATCACGAACATAGAGTTAGAATTCTTTGTTACTGGGCCAGGAATTTAATTGGGTCATTTCACTGTGTGTGTGGGGGTAAAGAGGCCTAGGGTCAAATTGCTCGCTCTTATTTAAATCCATGGCTGTCTTATCTCATCAGAGACTGAAACTAGCTTGTGGCCTTTTGTTTCTCTCTTCAAACACAGTGAAGGGAGCGGCACCAGGGTTGAATGGAGTTTGGGCTAGACCTTTGTCTAAGCCCGGGAGAGCCGGGGTTGAACAGAGTTTAAACTAAACGTGAGTGTTTTTGCAAGACAGGGAAGTGATTGTAGTACTATGTGATTATGAACTGAATGAAAGTCGAATTTAGCCGCCACCATAGACAATGGGAGTGGGCGGAGCAATAAAAGAGCGGGAAACTGAAGAGGGGGGGATTTTAAAGCTAGGGTGTGTGGAGGGCACTATATAAGATGGAGAGAGAGGAAGAGGAGGTGCTACTCTGCAGACCAGCTTCCTTTTATTGAAATTCATAAAGTAAATCTTGATTCAACAAGAACTCTGTAAGAACTTTGATTTTTAATAAAGTATAGTGATTAATTTCCACAACACAGACAACGTGTAACCACACCAGCCCAGGACCTCCACATCCGGCTTCTTCACCTGTTGGATCGTCTGAGATCAGCCACCCGGACAGCTGATGAAACGGAGGACTATTTCGGTCTGTAATAAAGCCCTTTTGTGGGGAAAAAATAATTCTGATTTATTTAGCCTGGCTCCCAAGTGGGTGGGCCTATGTCCTCCCAGGCCCACCAATGGTTGCGCCCCTGCCCAGTCATGTGAAATTTACGTCATTTAGCAGACGCTCTTATCCAGAGCGACTTACAAATTGGTGCATTCACCTTATAGCCAGAAATCCATATATTAGGGCCTAATTAATTCATTTCAATAGACTGATTTCCTTATATGAACGGTAACTCAGTAATATCGTTGAAATTGTTGCGTTTATATTTTTTTTTGTATAAAAGTGGGTAACATTCTAAGGCAAAAAGGGGCAAAAGGAGTGAAAATTATGAGCCATATCATCTTCCACTCACTATCACAAGGGTTAGTAACTACAGACTCATTTCAGAGAACTTAAAAACACGCAGTTTGTCTACTTCGCTTCTTTAGTCTACTCTCTGAGAAATCAAGATAGCTCAGTGAATAAAACAAATGCTGGCAATACTGGAGTTAAACCATGGAACTGTCAGAACGTAACATTTCATACACAGTGGGAATTTGGGAAGAACTTCCCTCCCCTCCTGCTCCATGGCGGAGTTACTCACTGCATTCTAACAGAACAGGGCTGCGGAGCTGAAATGGAGGAAAACTAAACTTCCAAAGGACCCATCATCCTTCCACTCACTCTGTGCGGACAACTTTGTCAACCGCTTTGAAAAAAAGGTTGACGACATCTGCTCCCCATTCACTCCGCCTACTGAGTCCACTGGTCCAATTAATTCACACAGAACTACTCTACCTACGCCTTGACCTCTTTCTCCCCTCTCCAGATGAAATCCTGTGGTTGGTGATGTCCAGCCTCCCGATAACCTGCCCACTTGAACTCTGCCCCTCTTCCATTCTTTCAGACCATCTCTGGAGACCTTCTCCCATTCCTCATCCCTGACCACTGAGCTGACCCCATTTAGTCGATTGTTCGGTCGATAGGCTGTTGGTCGACTGATACACATATGATCGGTAATACACTGCTCAAAAAAATAAAAGGGAACACTTAAACCACACAATGTCACTCCAAGTCAATCACACTTCTGTGAAATCAAACTGTCCACTTAGGAAGCAACACTGATTGACAATACATTTCACATGCTGTTGTGCAAATGGAATAGACAACAGGTGGAAATTATAGGCAATTAGCAAGACACCCCCAATAAAGGACTGGTTTTGCAGGTGGTGACCATAGACCACTTCTCAGTTCCTATGCTTCCTGGCTGATGTTTTGGTCACTTTTGAATGCTGGCGGTGCTTTCACTCTAGTGATAGCATGAGACGGAGTCTACAACCCACACAAGTGGCTCAGGTAGTGCAGCTCATCCAGGATGGCACATCAATGCGAGCTGTGGCAAGAAGGTTTGCTGTGTCTGTCAGCGTAGTGTCCAGAGCATGGAGGCACTACCAGGAGACAGGCCAGTACATCAGGAGACGTGGAGGAGGCCGTAGGAGGGCAACAACCCAGCAGCAGGACTGCTACCTCCGCCTTTGTGCAAGGAGGAGCAGGAGGAGCACTGCCAGAGCCCTGCAAAATGACCTCCAGCAGGCCACAAATGTGCATGGGTCTGCTCAAACGGTCAGAAACAGACTCCATGAGGGTGGTATGAGGGCCCGACGTCCACGGGTGGGGGTTGTGCTTACAGCCCAACACCGTGCAGGACATTTGGCATTTGCCAGAGAACACCAAGATTGGCAAATTCGCCACTGGCGCCCTGTGCTCTTCACAGATGAAAGCAGGTTCACACTGAGCACATGACAGACGTGACAGAGTCTGGAGACGCCGTGGAGAACGTTCTGCTGCCTGCAACATCCTCCAGCATGACCGGTTTGGCGGTGGGTCAGTCATGGTGTGGTGGCATTTCTTTGGGGGGCCGCACAGCCCTCCATGTGCTCGCCAGAGGTAGCCTGACTGCCATTAGGTACCGAGATGAGATCCTCAGACCCCTTGTGAGACCATATGCTGGTGCGGTTGGCCCTGGGTTCCTCCTAATGCAAGACAATGCTAGACCTCATGTGGCTGGAGTGTGTCAGCAGTTCCTGCAAGAGGAAGGCATTGATGCTATGGACTGGCCCGCCCGTTCCCCAGACCTGAATCCAATTGAGCACATCTGGGACATCATGTCTTGCTCCATCCACCAACGCCACATTGCACCACAGACTGTCCAGGAGTTGGCGGATGCTTTAGTTCAGGTCTGGGAGGAGATCCCTCAGGAGACCATCCGCCACCTCATCAGGAGCATGCCCAGGCGTTGTAGGGAGGTCATACAGGCACGTGGAGGCCACACACACTACTGAGCCTCATTTTGACTTGTTTTAAGGACATTACATCAAAGTTGGATCAGCCTGTAGTGTGGTTTTCCACTTTAATTTTGAGGGTGACTCCAAGTCCAGACCTCCATGGGTTGATACATTTGATTTCCATTGATAACTTTTGTGTGATTTTGTTGTCAGCACATTCAACTATGTAAAGAAAAAAAGTCTTTAATAAGATTATTTCATTCATTCAGATCTAGGATGTGTTATTTTAGTGTTCCATTTATTTTTTTGAGCAGTGTATATACACAAAACCTTACAGAAAGCAACTGACAAATCTCTTAGAGAAAAAAATTAACTATTGAAATCAAGACTTAAAAAGAAGTGATATCGGCACAAGATGGAGGGAGTGTTGGAACATAACTAACTAAATTACAGTTAACAAAAATGTACTCTTAATCTTGTATAAACTAATGTATAGAATGTATTATACAAGAGACAAAATTTACACATTCTACAGCACAACGGCAGAGTCATGTCTTAAGTGTAAAACTAACAATGACTCAGTAATCCATGCCTTCTGGGAATGCTATAAAGTCCAAAAGTTATAGGCGGAGTTAGAATGTTGGCTGTCAGAAGTTTTACAATGTAAATTTACTTTTAATCTGTCTATCTACACATTTCAAGACATGGCATATGTACAGTGAGATACCCAATGGGGGGTGGACCATACTTTTCTCGTCAATGATTTTGAAAAAACTTCTACTCAAAAAATGGAAATCAAATGATCCTCCATCACTACGACAGTGGATGAATCAAAATTATTATTTAAATATTGAAAGGGGTGTGGGCTACGGAGAAAAATAGAACAGTCCAATTTGAGGCCATATGGCATAGAGTGCTACAAGCACTGGAAAGTTCCAGGGGTTGAAGGATTACATTTTACATTTTAGTCATTTAGCAGACGCTCTTATCCAGAGCGACTTACAGTTAGTGAATACATTTATACTGGCCGCCGTGGGAAACAAACCCTGGCGTTGCAAACACCATGCTCTACCAACTGAGCTACATCCCTGCCGGCCATTCCCTCCCCTACCCTGGACGACGCTGGGCCAATTGTGCGCCGCCCATGAGTCTCCCGGTCGCCCATGAGTCTCCAGAGCCTGGATACGAACCAGGATCTCTAGTTGCACAGTTAACACTGCGATGCAGTGCCTTAGACCACTGCGCCACTCAGGAGACATGAGGATGAGTGGGGGTGTTGTTGTGAGACATATGAGATGTGTATGGTAGCAGTCAAGCAGTCGCAAATAGATTAATTTTTTCATGGCACACAAGACACCCGTCTGATTCACACCTGTCTGAGTGGACTAATCCATTGCGGAGGCCGTGGGGATGGCACAGTCCATCAGTCTTATCCATGCTTTAAAAGTTCAGTAGACTTACTACTGCCTTTTACTAATTCTAGGCATTCATTTAACTTGCATTTCATCTCGTTATAAACTAAATGTGTTCTGCAATATCTTGATGTGTTGCATCAGTCCTGGCCATTAGTTCCATCTCTCAATGGTATATTCTCCTCCCAGCAGCAGACCAAGTGTCAGGGTGGCTATCGACAGTAATGTATCGAATAAGAACTGTGGCTTTCAGCTTAAGTCATGTTGTCTGTAGCCTATTAATGCTAAATTAATGTTTTTTTTCTTTTCAGAATTCTAATTTGTTCATTGTTACAGGTGGAGCTTCAGTTTCTATGAACCGGGTTTCACCTTGCCTGAATTGATTTGTGGAATCAACATCCTACCCTACTAACAACGATTTGGTCCCAGTCACCACTTTCTGGTTGCAAATGAAGGCTACCCAGCAACGGGTTTTACCACGTTGGTTCCCTTACTGCTAGGTTCATCTGCAACTGCACGTCCTTGAGATGTTTTTCCTAACACTTTTACTCAAGTGCCTTTTCACGGGCGGTCCTACAGTTTCTGTGGTCATGTTGCAACAGTGCCTGATCTCAAAGTTTCAAGTGTTTGACAGTTGGCTTCTGAGTACAAGTTTTATGACAGATGCTTCCCATCCATGTACTTTTGGGGGATGTTTAGGGTAAGTAGTTTGCAGTTCCCACGGATAATTGTTAACTCTAGTGGGCCTCAACTCGTAGGCCTGGTGACAGCATGTTGCATACTAGGCGAATCACATTATTTCAGGCACTATTACATCTAGTCGCCTTGTCTCGTGACATCTTTTCTCATTCCTATTCAATCAGCACGACTGTCCATTGCAACACAACAGTAATCTAAGCTACCTGCTACTTCCTATTCTCCAGTATGTGCTCGAAGCCCTCAGACGAGGCGGTTTTCCTCCCCATTGACATCTTTGCAAGCCTGTTTTCTTACTGGTTTTCCATGGTTCCTTCTACAGTTCACAACTCCTATCACTCTTATTCCTCCACGTGATTTAGGTTCTGATCTGGTCTTTTCACCGTAATCACTATAGCTTCACTCTTCAGCATTCTAAATGGGGTGTTCCTGGGGTACTATCATGATAGCTCGCACTGGCACTTAACCCTTTCTCATGCTTTAAGCATGTATATATATTCTACCCTTATCTGCTCCTCATCCATCTGTTTCATCTGTTCACTTCTCTCCTTCCTCAAGTCATTAAAAAGGTGTTCTTTCTCCTCTACGCTACACTGGCTTTTCGTTCAGAACTGGAGCTGCAACCACCGCAGCCACACTAGGTAGAATTCCACCCCTCCCCTCCCCCACCCTCCCGTCCCCTCCCCAACCCTCCCGTACCGTCCCCCACCCTCCCGTACCGTCCCCCACCCTCCCGTACCGTCCCGTCAGTGGTCATGCTCTGCTACACCTCTTACGTTAGATCACTTGATCATACATTTCCTATGTTACAATGCAGCAGGATGCCCCTATTCCTGTATTTCAGCATTATTTTGTCTCCCAGAGTGCAAAATACCTTGGCAGTCCTCTGCAAACATCAAAACAGTGACTCGTTCCTCCAGGTTAATCCGCTACAGCATCCATAGAGTACGACCTGTCCTCACACAGGAAGCAGCGCAGGTCTTAATCCAGACACTCGTCATATCCTGTCTGGACTAGTGCAGCTCTCTGTTGGCTGGGCTACCCGCTTGTGTCGTCAAACCCCTGCAACTTATCCAGAACACTGCAGCCTGTCTGGTGTTCAACCTTCCCAAGTTCCCCCATGTCACCCCGTTCCGCCGTACATTCCACTCGCTTCCAGTCGAAACTTGCATCCACTACAAGACCATTGTGCTTGCCTACAGAGCAACAAAGGGAACTGCCCCTCCCTACATTCAGGCTTCGCTCAAATCCTACATCCCAACCCGAGCACTCAGTTCTTCCACCTCTGGTCTCATGGCCGTCCCACTTCGACAGGAGGTCATCTCCCTCTCAGCTCAGTGAAAGCTCTTCTCTGTCCTTGCACCCCAATGGTGGAACCAGCTTCCCCCTAATCCTAGGACAGCAGAGTCCCTGCCCATCTCCAAAAGACATCTGAAAGCCTCTTCAAAGAGTATCTTAAATAAGACAGTCTTTTCTTACTGGCACTGACTTTGCTGAGAACTTATTTGAGGAAAAATGTACTTATTATGACTGTGATATATGGTTGTCTCACCTAACTATCTTAAGATGAATGCACTGATGAAGATAAGTCGCTCTGGATAACAGCATCTGCTAAATGACTGAAATGTAAGTGTAAAAATGTACGAAACAAGCATTGCTGTGCGGTCTGGAGTTTGGCAGGGATGTGCGATATCAGAATTACAGAATAGAGAGAACCTGCTCTTACCATGAGAAACAGATTTCCCAATCTTCTCCTCCTCTTCTTCATCTTTAATGTTGACATTCAGCTCCAGTGTTTGACTGCAGTCTTCCAGCTTCACTGATGCCATCTCTGGATCCTGCAGTGCAAACTGGGCTCCACTGTCACAATCAGGACCAAGTGACTGTAGGTTTGGACTCAGTGTGGAAGGAGAGAGGCAGGCTGGGTTTGTCCTCACTGTTGATGTTACCGGCCTCGGACATAATCTGAGTCGGCCTGTAGAAATAAAGAGAAACAGACACAAAATGTATTGTCTTGACAGTTCTGGCACTTTCTTTATTCTCTAAAAATATATTATATTTTTTCATTTTCAATTATCTCATTTCAATAGATCAAGTAGCTAAGCATTGACAACAAAACATTCATTCCCATTAGGCAAAGTGCACACTTTAAATTACACAACGTGCACTTAACCTATAGTAGATTTCCTGAATTCACATAAATGAGTCAAAAACCATTTAGTGCAAGGTTGCAGTTTGTTTTAGACAGCACTATGTACCATTTTCCTGAATAACCTTGTCTTCACTGTATTATTTCACTGTATTTCCAATTCACACTATGGTAACAATTCTAGATAGACAGAAACAACAGAATGTGTCTGAATATTGCTACACAGTAGTACTACCGTGAAATTGTCTCTCTCTCTCTCTCATGCTCCCACACTGCCTGAACTGAAGTCTGTTGACGCCACAGAGTTAGCGACGCCTGCAGAGTCCTGAACCAATTATTGTGTCATTCATATATTGTGGCCACTAGATGGCAGTGTTAAAGACATGTATCTAATTTGAAGAAGAAAATGCTCTGATAATTGGCTGATTGGTCTTAACCCGCCCAGTTGACTACCTTCAAATTGTGGAAACCCTCAATGACAATGTCCATGCTAAAACTGGTTACATAGAGTCTTCTATCCATCTCTGTGGTTGACGCAGACACAGGCCCAGTCCTGGCCGTTCTGCCTCCCCAGGCGAGACAAAAAAAAATGCCGCCCTCGTCCTATAAACTAGAATATTCCCAGTAAGCAAAATGACGTTGAAAACATGTCTAAAATATGTATTTGAAGTTATTTTCACCTTTCATTCAGAACCTAAAATGAAACTAAGTATTTTGCGGACGTTAACATCAGTTAATTGATCGTTGAAAATAGGGCTGGGCGGTATACCGTATTTTACGATGTACCGGTATTGATGCATGGACCGGTTTGGGTCCATGCATCACAAAGCCCTGACCTCAATCCTATAGAACATTTGTGGGCAGAACTTAAAAAGGTGTGTGCGAGCAAGGTGGCCTACAAACCTGAATCAGTTACACCAGCTCTGTCAGGAGGAATGGGCCAAAATTCACCCAACTTTTTGTGGGAAGCTTGTGGAAGACTACCCGAAACGTTTGACCAAAGTTAAACCATTTAAAGGCAATGCTACTAAATACTAATTGAGTGTATGTAAACTTCTGACCAACTGGGAATGTGATGAAAGAAATAAAAGCTGAAATAAATAATTCTCTCTACTATTATTATGACATTTCACATTCTTAAAATAAAGTGGTGATCCTAACTGACCTAAGACAGGGACTTTTTACTAGGATTAAATGTCAGGATTTGTGAAAAACAGAGTTTTAATGTATTTGGCTAAGGTGTATGTAAACTTCCGACTTCAACTGTACATGTAGGTAGGGGTAAAGTGACTATGCATAGATCATTAACAGAGAGTAGCAGCAGCGTGTGTGAAGAGTGTGAAGGAATGTGAATGTATGTGTGTGTGTGTGGCGTCAATATGTTTGTGTGTTGGAGTGTCAGTGTAGTATGTGGTTAGTGTTCAGTGAGTTTACATCGAGCCTGTGCAAGAAAGTTAGAGCAAAACATAACAATAGATAACAATAAAATAAGGGGGTCAATGTAAATAGTCCAGGAAGCCATTTGATTAACTGTTCAGCAGTATTATGGCTTGGGGGTAGAAGCTGTTCAGGAGCCTTTTGGTCCCAGACTCGTGACGCAACCAGTCAGGATGCTGTCGATGGTGCAGCTGTAGAATGTTTTGAGGATCTGAGGACCCATGCCAAATCTTTTCAGTCTCCTGAGGGGGAATAAGCATTGTCGTGATGACTGTATTGGTGTGTTTGGACCATGAAAGGTCCTTAGTGATGTGGACACCAAGGAACTTTAAGCTCTCGACCTTCTCCACTACAGCCCCATCGATGTGAATGGGGGCGTGCTCAGCGCTCCTTTTCCTGTAGTCCACGATCAGCTCCTTTGTCTTGCACCACACTGCCAGGTCTCTGACCTCCTCCCTATAAGCGGTCTTATCATCGTCGGTGATCAGGCCTACCACTGTCGTGTTGTCGGCAAACTTAATGGTGTTGTAGTCGTGCGCGGCCACGCAGTCTTGGGTGAACAGGGAGTACAGGAGGGGACAAAGCACGGACACATGAGGGGCCCCCGTGTTGAGGGTCAGCATGGCGGATGTGTTGTTGCCTACCCTCACCACCTGGGAGCAGGCCGTCAGGAAGTCCAGGATCCAGTTGCAGAGGGAGGTGTTCAGTCCCAGGGTCCTTATCTTAGTGATGAGCTTAGAGGCCACTATGGTGTTGAACGCTGAGCTGTAGTCAATGAACAGCATTCTCACGTATGTGTTCCTTTTGTCCAGGTGGGAAACGGTCGTGCGGAGCGCAATAGAGATTGCGTCTTCTGTGGATCTGTTGGGGCGATATGCAAATTGGAGTGGGTCCAGGGTTTCTGGGATGATAGTATTGATGTGAGCCATAACCAGCCTTTCAAAGCATTTCATGGCTACAGATGTGAGTGCTACAGTGCGGTAGTCATTTAGGCAGGTTACCATGGTGGTCTGCTTGAAACATGTAAGTATTACAGATTGGGTTAGGGAGAGGTTGAAAATGTCAGTGAAGACACTTGCCAGCTGGTCAGCGCATGCTCCGAGTACCAGTCCTGGTAATCCGTCTGGCCCTGCGGCCTTGTGAATGTTGACCTGTTTAAAGGTCTTACTCACATCGCCCACAGGGACTGTGATCACAGTCATCCGGAACTGCTCTCATGCATGGTTTGGTGCCGCTTGCCTCAAAGCGAGCATAGAAGGCTTTTAGCTTGTCTGGTTGGCTCGCGTCACTGGGCAGCTCGCGGCTAGGTTTCCCTTTGTAATCTGTGATAGTTTGCAAGCCCTGCCACAACCTGACGAGTGTCAGAACTGGTGTAGTAGGATTCGATCTTAGTCCTGTATTGACGCTTTGCCTGTTTGATGATTCATCATAGGGCGTAGCAGGATTTCTTATCAGCGTCCGGATTAGTGTCCTGCTCCTTGAAAGCAGCAGCTCCAGCCTTTAGCTCAATGCAGATGTTGCCTGTAATCCATGGCTTCTGGTTGGGATATGTACGTACGGTCACTGTGGGGACGTCGTCGTCGATGCATTTATTAGTAAAGCCGGTGACTGATGTGGTATACTACTCAATGCCATCAGAGGAATGCCAGAACATATTCCAGTCTGTGCTAGCAAAACAGCCCTGTATTGAGCGCGTCACTGGTACTTCCTGTTTGAGTTTTTGCTTGTAAGCAGGAATCAGGAGGATTGAGTTATGGTCTTATTTGCCAAATGGAGGGCGAGGGAGAGCATTGTACGTGTCTCTGTGTGTGGAGTAAAGGTGATCTAGATTATAATTTTTTTGCACGTGACATGCTGGTAGAAATGAGGCAAAACTGATTTCAGTTTTCCTGCATTAAAGTTCCCGGCCACTAGGAGCACCGCCTCTGGATGAGCATTTTCTTGTTTGCTTATGGCCTTATACAGCTCATTGAGTCCGGTCTTAGTGCCAGCATCGGTTTGTGGTGGTAGACAGCTATGAAAAATATTATCCATGTGCTTGTTCAGCCACGACTCATGAAACATAGGATATTAAACAATTTGATATCCCGTTGATAGTATAGTGTCGAACGGAGCTCATCCAGTTTATTCTCCAGTGATTGTATGTTCGCCAGTAGAACGGAGGGTAGAGGCGGCCAGCCCAGTTCCGCCAGGCATCTAGCTCCTAGCATCTAGCTCCTAGCATCTAGCATCTAGCTCCGCGACCCGTAGTAGCGTCTTCTCTTCTTATAAATGATGATTTGGGTGTGGTCTGGGAATAGCATCCTTGCCACAGTCTATGCCATGGTGAAACTTGCACTCCTGTAGATCTGAAATAATTGGATGGTGAAACTTGGCAGAAAAGCAAGGTGAAGCAATTCAGGCATTCTTGAAAGTCAGGACAATTCTTGTCCTGCAAAGAAACATAATTTTTATAGTTGAAGAAATTGATTTTGTAAGCAGTAGGCATTTAAAATTAAATGTGGAGTAGAGCTTTATAGTTACGCGGCGACATTCGTCAACCATTTATTCAAAAAACACTTTCCATCATAATTTGTCACAATAAAGAAAAGTTTTGCAAAAGAAAAATCCACCCGTCGAATGGATAAAATGTTTAAAGAATAATTAGACAAATGTCATCTATATCTGCTGTTTCCAGTAGCAACATCTGAAAACCTACCTCTTCAAATAGTATCTTAAATAAGACATTGTCTTATCCTCCCCCAAACAATTGCACGTCTTTTCCCACTAGCACCGACTTTGCTGATAACTTCTTTGAGGAACAATGTATTTACTGACTATGATATGTGGTTGTCTCAACAAGCCATTTTAAGATTAATGCACTGATGAAGATAAGTCGCTCTGGATAACAGCATCTGCTAAATGACTGAAATGTAAGTGTAAAAATGTACGAAACAAGCATTGCTGTGCGGTCTGGAGTTTGGCAGGGATGTGCGATGTTAGAATTATAGAATAGATAGAACCTGCTCTTACCATGAGAAACAGATTTGCCAATCTTCTCCTCCTCTTCTTCATCTTTAATGTTGACATTCAGCTCCAGTGTTTGACTGCAGTCTTCCAGCTTCACTGATGCCATCTCTGGATCCTGCAATGCAAACTGGGCTCCACTGTCACAATCAGGACCCAGTGACTGTAGGTTTGGACTCAGTGTGGAAGGAGAGGCGCAGGCTGGGCTTGTCCTCACTGTTGATGTTACAGGCCTCAGTCTTAATCTGAGTCGGCCTGTAGTAATAAAGAGAAACAGACAAAAGTTATTGTCTTGACAATTCTGGCACTTTCTAAATGCATTTTTTATAAGGTAGCTAACATTATCTAGCAATTACATTTACGAAAAACGTTACTTTACATACATGGCTATGGGTAGGTAGGTAAAGTTAAAAAAGGTAGGTAAAGTTCAAAGCCACAGTTTTGCATATCTGAAATGCCTTACTGTCATCTCTGCAGACCATGACTAAAGTCTGATAACCCAAACGAAGTCTTGAGTGGCACCTTTCGAAAACCCCACTTTTCCTGAGAGATGACCTATTAGTCGGGGGCAGGCAGCACAGAGACCCTGAGGGACGACTGCTCTGAAAAATGATGTCGCAGCTGGACCCCTCTCCATAAAACTGCATGAATTTGGTCCGGTCAAATGTTTGGGCCAAGTCAACATATAAACGTCTATGATTGGATCAGATTTGGTCAGGTCCGTGGATGTTGAATTCCAGGCCGCCGGACCGCACCAAAAAAAGACCCCCAAAATACGACCGGACCCAAAAAAATTGACATCCAAAAGAAGTCGAGGGGCTCCTCAGCAGACAGAGTGGACGCCGCCATTTTACCAGCTCAGAAGCTTAATTTTACACAAAACCAATAACATGTAAAACGAACTAAAAAATCTCAAATAAATTTATTCTTTATGAAATTACATTGACGAAATGATGTACATTCACTCAGAAAACCGTCTGTGACTTGCAAAATCGTTTGTGTAATCACGTTTTTCACTCATTCGGTTTGACACAAAAATAACACATACAACCTTGACGGATTTGTTATCTAGCATGTTATTACGTTCTTTCGATATTAGACAGTTTAAACTTGCTATTACATACCTGTAGTAATGAAGAGAAACGGGCACAACAGTTATCCTCTTGACAGCACAGTTCTGGCGCTTTCTTTATTCTGAAGAATGCGAGCAGTGTTGCCAAGTGTATCAAAAATGTCTAAACCAATGCTCAAAACCCGCCCACAAGGCCTGAAAGCTAGCCCCATTTTAATTTCCGGCTACAAGAGACGAGTTGCCACATTTAGACATTGTTATCCCCTTTTTCCATGACGTTATCGAGCGAATTAAGAAGGGCTATCGACGTAACTTGCAACCACGTAAGAAGCTAAATTCGGTTTTCCATCAAAATAATAATTATTGCAAGCTAACTTGACTAATAAAGGAATTTGAATATGTCGCAAGAGAAAATATAATTCGCCCTTATTAAACTCACCAGATTATTTTCCATCATGGATGTCGATTTAACTAATTGAACTGCTATGATTGTAAATAAATCACTTATGCGCATGTGCATAACTATTGATAACTCCAACAGGAGAGTTTGAGGGATGAAAGTTGGACAGAGGATCTCGAAATCTCTGTGCAAGAAACACTTGGATGAACTTCAAAAAACGAATGTTAGGCTATTGACTTGTCATTTCAATAGGCATAGACTAGGCCTACTGACTAAAATCTGCGTTTATGATTGTAATTTAACTTTGCCATGGTTTGGTTAGCTAGATGCAGGTATATAACCCGCTAGCCTACAGTAGCCTAGGCAAGATGTAAAATGAACAACTTAGCATCTACTGAGGATGTAGTCTTAATTTCAATCACTGAATCATATATTAATAATTTCGATATTTACCTGTAGCATAATCTGACTGATTTACCTCCAATCTAATGCATTCTAGCAACAGCTGATTGGCAATTGCATAGATCTGTGACCATGATCACAATTGATAACTTGCAATTTCATTAACTAAACATGGCCATTAACAATTGCATAATAACACAAGGCTACAAAAAACAAACTGAAGTTATAGGCTTATTATTAAATCAATTTGACAGCTACACAAGTGGCACAAATTGATTTGCCATGACTCCATTGATATCGCCATCTCAAAATATGTATTGTATCAAATGGTAGGCTACAGTAGCCAACATAGGCATATACATTAATAGGCTACTTAATGGCCAACAGATGTATCATTCTCCACATTTAATGTCAGTTTCATTGTGGACTTTTCCACCATAACAGAAGCACACGAGGGAGTTCCATAACTTCCATTTAAAATGTCCTGCTCGAGACCCAAGAACTGAGCTTGCGTAAAACCCTTCGCTTAATATGGTTTTCGACGCGTGCAGCTCTGTCTCCTCTCACGCCTCGATCACACCAACAGTCCCTTTGCATTTTGGTACACCAGAAGTACATTCATTTCCAATGGAACGCTGCGTTTGCATTGCAGCATTGCAGTGCAGTGCGTTCTGTGTGGTGCATACGTTTGATTTATCGAACGTATGAGTCAAACTGTATGTGAATACGGCTTGACAGAAATAGTAGCAGAAGGTGAATGTTGAATTTTTGTTGCACATATATCCAGAGATGCTGCGTACTATTTTGCCCGAAACACTATTGGTGTTATCAAGGCGTCACTCACGTCACTCAATCTCAAACCACACACACCCCGGCCTCCGGCCCTCGCCCTCCCCACCACTGACGCACTCGCTCAGCAACAGACTCATAGTCAGCAGCAGGTCACAGTGAAATATTTTAAAGAAAAATACCATGGCGGCCGCGGTGAAATTAAGAACTAGACCAAAAACCAGCCACCAATACATTTTCACCGGCGACCTCGTTTTCAAAGTAACCCACAGGAAAACTGCAGGACATGGCAACCCAGAATAGGAGGTATAACTATCATCGGATAGAAAATCCAATTTGGCTGCCAACGCAGTGCCATATATGGACATGTGAATGTGACGTCCGAACTCAGTAGCTCTACTCTCATTGGTCCTAACGATTTTTTAAAACGTTTTTGCGTTTAGCTTGCGACACGGCCGTCAAATCAAATCAAATTGTATGTGTCACATGCGCCTTATACAACAACTGTAGACTTTACCGTGAAATGCTAATTTACGAGCCCTTTCCCAACAATGCAGTTAAAAAGTAAGACAATTTACAAATAGATACAAATAAAATAGTTACACATAGTACTAGTAAGACATCATGGATGAGATCAATGGATCATCAGAATTGGGGATAGGTAGATAATGTTTAATGTGTTAAACAGGGCAAATTGTTATATTTATCTGCACGTATACCTAGCTAATTGTCTATCTATATTGCAACAAAAAATAAATAAATGTGTGTACCAATACCAATTTAAATCACAACAACAACACACCACAACAGGACATTTCCTTAATCCCAGCTGGCCTGTCAGAGGTCAAGATGGAGCTACCAGCATGTTGCTTACACCTATCCAATACTTCCAGATCTACGCAACACGTTTCTAACTGCTATGGGTTTATTTTGGTTTTCAGGGATTAGTGCCAATGGACCAAGACCCTGGGCTCTGAGTCCAGGCCCAGATCAACACTGCATTTATGTCGTCTAATGGCCAACACTACAATAACAAGAGCCTATCTGTGCTATTAAATATAGTAGGTCTGCCTATAATAGGGTTAGTAGGGATCAGGCTTTCCTGACCTGTCATGGCATGTAGGGCATTGGCCACCAACCCTGTTCCTGGAGAGCCACCGGGTGTGCCGGCTTCTGTCACAGTACACACTATGAGGACTCATACACTGGAGGGTTTGAAAGAGTTGGTCTAAGATCCCTCATACATACATTACAATGATGGACATTTAAAACAGAGTTATGGCAAAATATGGTTGTACAAAACATAACAAAAGAGTAGTATTGAGTGAATAACATAAAATCCCACTTTTGCATGTGC
The DNA here is from genome assembly GCF_964263955.1 of Coregonus lavaretus. Taxonomy (NCBI): domain Eukaryota; kingdom Metazoa; phylum Chordata; class Actinopteri; order Salmoniformes; family Salmonidae; genus Coregonus; species Coregonus lavaretus. The sequence goes on from NC_140022.1 coordinate 321,375, forward strand.
AACAGGTTAGGAAAAGTATCAACCATTGAACGTGACCTTCTGGTCAGAGAGAGAGACAGATGTAATGATGAAGTGAGACGAGACAATTGGATCAAATATTTTTTATAACTAAACCTTGATAGACCACAGCTTGTCGTTTCCAATGGGAACAAATTAGTCATAGTGGGCAGAACAAGCAAGGAGGTGGGCAGAGTCAAGCACGCAATAGCGAGATCCTATTGGCACGCTCTACACTCAAAAAAGAAAAGGTTCCTGGAGCATCCTTTAGGGGTTCTTATTATTATTAATAATACACATAACAATAAGAACAATAACACAATATTTTAGTTGTCAGTGTTTATTATGGGTAGATCCTCTGGCCTGTTGATGTTAATGTGTTGATGTTCTCCATATCCATAGACAGAATGATTTTGCAGTGCATGGTTATCGAACAGGTTTCCTGTTATATTCATCAGAGGTGTCGGGAGGGTGAAGTCTGTGAATCCGAAAAAAATAGCAATTATACAGATGATTAACAAAACATGCACACGACAGTATTCATACCTTGGTTTTTGTGGTAAATGTGAATGAAAAAAACTGTTTCAAATGTTTCAGTTGGGCAGTTAGGTTCCTGCAAGAACCTCCACCAACTAAGGAGGTTCCTCGATGAACCCCATAGCCTTCGTCAGTGTTTGAGGAACAACAGACATCCACCATATTGATAGATGACGTCACATTGTAGTACTGATTCTGAGTATACACAACATTAAGGACACCTGCTCTTTCATTCATTACACTCAATATACAAAACATTAAGGACACCTGCTCTTTCCATGACATAGACTGACCAGGTGAATCCAGGTGAAAGCTATGATCCCTTATTGATGTCACCTGTTAAATCAGTGTAGGTGAAGGGGAGGAGACAGGTTAAAGAATGATTTTTAAGCCTTGAGACCATGGCCGGCCCGCTCATTAGGCCGCCGCCTATGGCGGTAGATTGACGAGGGCGGCATCTTCTGAGCTAAACTGACCAAGACTCACCAACAACAACACATAGAACCTCACATAAGTCTGCCCAAAAACAATGACAATTTCTCTCAACCAGTGGCATATGGGCTTTTTAGGTGAGCGCTGATGCTGTCCTTTGATAAGCAGTGCCCACTTTGTCAAAGGCAGGGGTGCAAAATATTTTGCTTGTCCATTCCCAGCACGCCTCTCCAGGGTGCTGTTGGAGAGACTCATCTCTGCAGCGCTCCACCAACGTTCTGTCAAAAAAAAGTATTCAAACCCCTTGACTTTTTCCACATTTTGTTACGTTACAGCCTTATTCTAAAATGGATAAAATATAAATTCCTCAGCAATCTACACACAATACCTCATAATGACAAAGTGAAAACAGATTTTTATAAATCTTTGCAAATGTATAAAAAAAAAAACCCACAGAAATACCTTATTTACATAAGTATTCAGACCCTTTGCTATGAGATTCGAAATTGAACTCAGGTGCATCCTGTTTCCATTTATCATCCTTGGGATGTTTCTACAACTTGATTGGAGTCCACCTGTGGTAAATTCAATTGATTGGACATGATTTGGAAAGGCACACACCTGTCTATACAAGGTCCCATAGTTGACAGTGCATGTCAGAGCAAAAACCAAGCTATGAGGTCGAAGGACTTGTCCGTAGAGCTCAGAGACAGGATTGTGTCGAGGCACAGATCAGGGGAAGGGTATCAAAAAATGTCTGCAGCATTGAAGGTCCCCAAGAACAAAGTGGCCTCCATCATTCTTAAATGGAAGAAGTTTGGAACCACCAAGACTCTTCCTAGAGCTGGCCGCCCAGCCAAACTTAGCAATCGGGGGAGAAGGGCCTTGGTCAGGGAGGTGACCAAGAACCCGGTGGTCACTCTGAAAGAGCTCCAGAGTTCCCCTTTGGAGATGGGCGAACCTTCCAGAAGGACAACCATCTCTGTGGCACTCCACCAATCAGGCCTTTATGGTAGAGTGGCCAGACGGAAGCCACTCCTCAAAGGCACATGACAGCCCGCTTGGAGTTTGCCAAAAGGCACCTAAAGGACTCTCAGGCCACGAGAAAGATGATTCTCTGGTCTGATGAAACCAAGATTGAACTCTTTGGCCTGAATGCCAAGCGTCACGTCTGGAGGAAACCTGGCACCATCCCTACGGTGAAGCATGGTGGTGGCAGCATCATGCTGTGGGGATGTTTTTCAGCGGCAGGGACTGGGAGACTAGTCAGGATCAAGGCAAAGATGAACGGAGCAAAGTACAGAGAGATCCTTGATGAAAACCTGCTCCAGAGTGTTCAGGACCTCAGACTGGGGTGAAGGTTCACCTTCCAACAGGACAATGACCCTAAGCACACAACCAAGACAACGCAGAAGTGGCTTCGGGACAAGTCTCTGAATGTCCTTGAGTGGCCCAGTCAGAGTCCGGACTTGAACCCGATCTAACATCTTTGGAGAGACCTGAAAATAGCTGTGCAGCAACGCTCCCCATCCAACCTGACAGAGCTTGAGACGATGTGCAGAGAAGAATGGGAGAAACTCCCCAAATACAGGTGTGCCAAGCTTGTAGCGTCATACCCAAGAAGACTCGAGGCTGTAAACGCTACCAAAGGTGCTTCAACAAAGTACTGAGTAAAGGGTCTGAATACTTACGTAAATGTGATATGTTTTTTATTTTTTTTTATAAATTAACAAAAATGTGTAAAAACCTGTTTTTGCTTTGTCATTATGGGGTATTGTGTGTAGATTGATGAGGGGAAAAAACAATTTAATCAATTTTAGAATAAGGCTGTAACCTAACAGAATGTGGAAAAAGTCAAGGGGTCTGAATGCTTTCCGAAGGCACTGTAGGACATGGTAGATAAAATGTATGACAATGTAATGAGATGGACACTTATTACATCATGCAGGTTTCTCAGATCAAATAGCCTAATCAAATAAAAAATGTGTTGTCATGTTAACTAACAACATATCCTAAAAACAGGACAGGTCAAAGTAAAATGGACAATATGGAATGGACAATCACAACTGTTGTCCAGGAGTTTCACCCCATTGTCATGATCAGTGGTTTCAAGTTTGTATCTGTCAATTTGTGACAAGCTGGTCATAGCGAAAAAGAAAATACTCCCACAATATAAACACATTGCAAATAGGCTCATGATAACTCCTGTTAAAGTTGGGTGGCTGATATTCAGAGCTTAAGCACGAGCCAACATCTTTTTTTGGTCCTGTCCAGTCCAGACATCTTATTGTTGTGTGTTTTACAAACGGTAGTCTTCATAAATGTAATAAAATTCAATTCCAGGCAACACATCTCAGTAAGCACGGCCCGACGCCAACGCCTTTTGGAAATATTTTTTTGGTGCAGTCCGGACCGTCCTTGATTTCCACATCCACGGACATTGGTTTTTGGTTCGGTCCGTACCAAATCTGAACCAATCATAGACGTCAGACATATTTTGAACATCTGGAAAATACGTATTTTCAACTTTCATTCAGAACGGAAAATAAACCTGATTTCATCGTCTGGAAAATACATATTTTTCAACATCCTGGAAAATACGTATTTTAAACGTACGGAAAATACGTATTTTCACCTTTCACTCAGAACCTACATTTAACCTAACTTCAATGTCTAGAAAATACATATTCTAGACCAGTGGCGGCTCCTGAAAAAATTCTCAGGGGGGGCAATTTTTCTGATGATTTAGGTGACCTACACACATTTAAAAAAAGATATGTCCAGCAACAACATGAAGACAGGGGCAGCATATAAGTCAATACCAGAAGCATTTATTGACTGATCTCAAAAGTGTTGGCTTACCAGGGTTGGTGGAGCCCTCAGTTTCATCTTTGCCTCGCAAAGCTAACTCAAACACTCCGCAAAACTTCACACACTGGATTAGCCGGCTGAGGATGTGGCGGTTCTTGCTAATGTCGTAGTAAATATATTTGTTATAGTGAATATGGAATATGATATGTTGAGTAAAATGTTGTGCTAAGATCTATTTAGGTCAGGAGCTGGTTATAAGTTCTGTTCCTATCCAATAACAATGGACAAAAGGGTCCTATCTTGTCAGCCTTGTCAGTTTCAGTTCTCCAGTAAACTTGTGATTATCAACACTAACCTCATCGTTGTGGCGGCGGACAGCTAGCCTGTATCCCTCATCCAGTTGAGTGGGAATGTTCACTCTCCCCAAAGCAGACAATCTCAAACAGCTATCCATGTGGGTCTTTGACAGTTCATGTTTCTTAATCTTTCCTGAAAGATGGTGCATGTCCGTTACACACCAGTCGCTGTCCAAGCGGTGCTGTCTGCCGTGCCGCCTTCAGGGTGAAAGAGTAAGCAGGGGGTAGCAGAAGACTGCATTAGCTACATCGCAGCCTGCTAGCCAGGTTTTTCGTTCGTACCAATTTTTGGAAAATCCTCGGGTGTAGGACTTCCCCCCTTTAGTAGAAACCTGTTGAATTATTAAATTTGGTCTGGGAGGTCCTAATTGTTTCGTTGCCAATTTATCTTCATTTGTTCGCCGACAAAAAGGAACTTCTTTCAAAGACACAATCGAGTTGCACTGAAGCCTAGCCATTTTGATAGTAGTAGTGAATTGATTGAGGCTGCTACCCGCTCTTTTCTTAGTTACGTTCATGGTTATGTTACGTATGACGAAAGCGCGTAAGTGCAAGCCCTCAGAAACCCATAGAGATTGTATTGAAAGCTCTGATATTTGAAAAAAATAGATGACAGACTTCTGGGCGATTTTCAACCTGACTGAAATCGCCCCAAAAGGGGGGGGGGGCCATTTGAAGCACGACTTTAGCCTGATTGGACATTTAGTGGCACTGTGGCAGATCAGACGTCTAGATTACAACACTGATAACTACTGTTGCCGTGATATAATTGATTAGAAAAAAAATCCCTTCCTTTTCCCGTTTGGCAGTGCGTCGCCCATATCGCCCTATTGAACACACCGCCCCTGTTCTAGACATCTTTTCAACATCATTTTGCTTACTGGGACTATTCTAGGAAGCATTTTTTGGTCTCTCCTACATTTACATTTTAGTCATTTAGCAGACGCTCTTATCCAGAGCGACTTACTGTTAGCGAGTGCATACATTATTTTTTTTCTTCTTCATACTAGGTCTGCAGAACGACAACGACCGGCCCTGCCAGTTAATAAAACACATGCTGACAATACTGGTGTCATCCATGCAAGTCTCACTAGCATGAAATAACATCTACCTTCTCATTGAAACAGTTCATCATGAAACAGTTCTACTGCAACTTTTCATGCACAGTGGAAAGTTGAAACAAACACAAAGTTAGTTAAATAGAACCTCTTCTCATCACTCATCTTGAAAAAACCTATACTAAAACGTAGAAATCAATCCGCCATCATTAACACAATGGAAAAATCTAATGATTTATATACTTAATTGAAAGTGTGTGGGCTGCAGAGAGAAACAAAATGGTGCAGTTTCAGGGCATGTGGCGGAAAGTGATGTGGGCCCTGTGTGTGTGTGTGTGTGTGTGTGTGTGTGTGTGTGTGTGTGCGTGTGTGCTAGTGACTCTGGGTTTGATGTTTGTATGATGTTCTCGTTTGTATGTGTATGTTTTGTTTTGTTTATAAAATATCAAATCAAATCTTACAACAACAAAAAAAAAAACCTGCTCTTACCATGAGAAACAGATTTCCCAATCTTCTCCTCCTCCTCTTCATCTTTAATGTTGACATTCAGCTCCAGTGTTTGACTGCAGTCTTCCAGCTTCACTGATGCCATCTCTGGATCCTGCAGTGCAAACTGGGCTCCACTGTCACAATCAGGACCCAGTGACTGTAGGTTTGGACTCAGTGTGGAAGGAGAGAGGCAGGCTGGGTTTATCCTCACTGTTGATGCTACCGGCCTCAGACTTAATCCGAGATGGCTAGTATTAATAAAGAGAAACTAACACAAAATGTATTTTCTTGACAGTTCTGGCGCTTTCTTTATTCTCTACGAATATATTATATTTTTTCATGTTCAATTATCTAATTACAATTGTTTAGGTAGCTAAGCATTGACAACAAAACATTCATACATTAATTCACATTAGACACAAAGTGCACACTTTAAATTACACAACCTAAGTGCACTTACCCTATAGTAGATTTCCTAAATTCACATAAATGCATAGATGACTCGAAAAACATTTAGTACAAGGTTGCAGTTTGTTTTAGGCAGCACTACACTCAAAAAATTAGGGGTTCAACAATGGTTCTTCTAAGATCCTCAAAAAGTTATTTGACCAACCTTAGGGTTCTTGGCACTGAAAATTGCCCCCAAAAGGTTTTTCCAAGAACCCTATAGGGGGTGCGATTCATCAAGGAACCTCCTTAGTTGGTGGGGGTTCTTGCAGGAACCTAACTGCCCAACTGAAACATTTGGATTTGAAAGGACAGCAGGTGCACGCACTTAACAAAAACCTTTGTCTGGTTTAAAAGCTTGCACAAGTCATTGTCCTCATCTACATTGATGTGAATGTTTCGAAGATGGAATTTCAAGGCATTGCTTTAGTGGGACATAAATGAATCAAAAATAGAATGAAGATCCTCCACTATACTGCTCCGCACAGTCACAGGAACACAATGCTTCTCTCTGATCTTCCACATAAAAAGGCAGAGATTTCTCTTAAGGCCTCTAACCAGGTCTTCAGCTTTGAAGTCCATGGACTCAATAACATTAGTTCCACGCGAGATCAGACATCATCGTTCACATTTTCCTCAATGTAGTGAGGCACAGGGATTACAGAACCATTATGCCCATCTGTCAGTAAATTGTGTTTTCTGTATATATGTGTCCTATATGACGCAAAGCATTTACATGTTTTCATGCAACCTCCAAGCCCACATGTTAACAGGAACCCTGGCTCACTCTGGTGATACAGACCAATGTGGCAAATCTTTTTTTTTTTTTTTAAAGCTTGTTGCATATTGGGCAGTTATACAAAGCAGGCATTTTGACTGGTAGCCTAGCATTTAAAGCATTCGAATCGTCCAGCCGACAAGGTGAAAAAATCTGTTGTTCTGTCCTTGAGCAAGGCAGTTATTACACCCCCACAACAAGACCTACCCGGTAGTTGGGTTAAAAGCAGAAGTCAAGTTTTGGTTGGACCTTGCATGCAATTGACAATAAAAATGTATTTAAATTGAAAACCTTGGAAAGGAGAGGTGTAGTCCTCCAACTGATTTTGCTGAAGCCACTGGCAGACATCCTCCACTGACCATCCAGATACTTCAGAATTTCTGAAAAGAAACAACAGAATCAGGTTTCATGCCAGAGTCCAGTTAGGCTATGCAAAGACACTACATACCATGTCCCTACCAGGAATACCCATGAAATGACCAAAACCAACTCACCAAAGACACTACATACCATGTCCCTACCAGGAATACCCATGAAATGACCAAAACCAACTCACCAAAGACACTTTGGTGTGCCATTTGAATGCCATTTGTATGCTAATAGATTTCAGTTTGTATTGACTGCTATGTAGGTTAAATGTACAATTGAAATGCAGCTGTCCTACAACACATTCCTCTCTTCTCCAGACCATCTCCGGTGACCTTCTCCCCTACCTCACCTCGCTGATCAACTCATCCTTGACCGCTGGCTATGTCCCTTCCGTCTTCAAGAGAGCGAGAGTTGCACCCCTTCTCAAAAAACCAACACTCGATCCCTCTGATGTCAACAACTACAGACCAGTATCCCTTCTTTCTTTTCTTTCCAAAACTATTGAGCGTGCCGTCTTTAGCCAACTCTCTTGCTATCTCTCTCAGAATGACCTTCTTGATCCAAACCAGTCAGGTTTCAGGACTGCTCATTCAACTGAGACTGCTCTTCTCTGTGTCACGGAGGCTCTCCGCACTGCTAAAGCTAACTCTCTCTCCTCTGCTCTTGTCCTTCTAGACCTGTCTGCTGCCTTTGATGCTGTGAACCATCAGATCCTCCTCTCCACCCTCTCCGAGCTGGGCATCTCCGGCGCGGCTCACTCTTGGATTGCGTCCTACCTGACCGGTCGCTCCTACCAAGTGGCGTGGCGAGAAGCTGTCTCCGCACCACGTGCTCTCACCACTGGTGTCCCCCAGGGCTCAGTTCTAGGCCCTCTCCTATTCTCGCTATACACCAAGTCACTTGGCTCTGTCATATCCTCACATGGCCTCTCCTATCATTGCTACGCTGACGATACACAACTAATCTTCTCCTTTCCCCCTTCTGATAACCAGGTGGCGAATCGCATCTCTGCATGTCTGGCAGACATATCAGTATGGATGATGGATCACCACCTCAAGCTGAACCTTGGCAAGACGGAGCTGCTCTTCCTCCCGGGGAAGGACTGCCCGTTCCATGATCTCGCCATCACGGTTGACAACTCCGTTGTGTCCTCCTCCCAGAGTGCGAAGAGCCTTGGCGTGACCCTGGACAACACCCTGTCGTTCTCCGCTAACATCAAGGCGGTGACCCGATCCTGCAGGTTCATGCTCTACAACATTCGGAGAGTACGACCCTGCCTTACACAGGAAGCGGCACAGGTCCTAATCCAGGCACTTGTCATCTCCCGTCTGGATTACTGCAACTCGCTGTTGGCTGGGCTCCCTGCCTGTGCCATTAAACCCCTACAACTCATCCAGAATGCCGCAGCCCGTCTGGTGTTCAACCTTCCCAAGTTCTCTCACGTCACCCTGCTCCTCCGCACACTCCACTGGCTTCCAGTTGAAGCTCGCATCTGTTACAAGACCATGGTGCTTGCCTATGGAGCTGTGAGGGGAACGGCACCTCCGTACCTTCAGGCTCTGATCAGTCCCTACACCCAAACGAGGGCATTGCGTTCATCCACCTCTGGCCTGCTGGCTCCCCTTCCTCTGCGGAAGCATAGTTCCCGCTCAGCCCAGTCAAAACTGTTCGCTGCTCTGGCACCCCAATGGTGGAACAAGCTCCCTCACGACGCCAGGACAGCGGAGTCACTCACCACCTTCCGGAGACATTTGAAACCCCACCTCTTTAAGGAATACCTGGGATAGGATAAAGTAATCCTTCTACCCACCCTAAAAAAAATAATAAAAATAAAAAAATAATTGTAAAGTGGTTATCCCACTGGCTATAGGGTGAATGCACCAATTTGTAAGTCGCTCTGGATAAGAGCGTCTGCTAAATGACGTAAATGTAATGTAAATGTAAACATACCTTCTTCTTAATCCCAATTGCATTGTGTCCATGTTCTGTTCTATAAAAATTTCAAAGGAAGGGAAAATGTGTCAAAGAATAGTCTTACAAGCATTTAAATAAAAAATATATTAAATAAATATTGAAAGATAAATGGCATCGACATACAATTGAATGCAAAATAGAATAACATATTGGAGAAAGCACTAGCCAATACAGTACTGCCATACAGTAAAAGTACTGCCATACAGGCCTAATATCAAATGTCAAGCTATCTTTGTACACATTGTTCAATATTTTAACAGGCTGACTTGAAAGATTATAGGCAACATTTTGCTGCGTGGCAATACTGTGTTTGGATTCTGAAGGGCATGCATATATACAAAAGAGGTAGTTTAGTCACTGTATTAATAACATTATGCATTTGAATCCCATCTATAGCTACCATCGAAACTATTAATTTCCCTCCACAAGGGGACATACATGTAACATTTCCAAAATGGGATAGTACTGTACATTTAATGTTATGCCACCTTGTGAGTTCATGATGGTATTTCATGCTGTAGCAGTCTATCTAAAGAGGAAGCCCTCCATTGACAGATTCAGTTCGTCGTGACTGCTCACCGTCCTTAGTTAGTTAGCTAACGTCAACGAAGCTAGCTAGTTTATTCTCACAACAGTGAGAACTGCTCTAGATTGTAAACTTACGTTAATGAGTGTAAAGCCATGTTGGTTTTATGGAAACAATATACAACATATGGGGCAGAATGTCGTTCAGTAAATAATACAAACCTAGTTCTGCCTAGTTAGGACATAACGTTAGCTAGCTAACAGTTACTAGCTCATACAACGGTCAAACCCGGCTTTCTAACGTTTACGTTAATTCTTCTGAACTAAAGTAGCTAACGTGACAGCCAACGTCATGGACGCTATTCACAGAAGACCATAATTGTCTTCGTTATTCGTTAGTATTTTATATTAATTATTTCGATATCGTTATTCATTAATATTTTATATTAATTATTTCGATACATATTCAGAGCCAAACATCAACCCAACTTACCTATTTAAATGTTGTCTCATTCAGACTTGACACGAGCGTTTTCAGTTGCAAAGTTCCTGGAAGAACTCCAACAACAATGGCGGCTCCTCGATGAACCCCACCTCCTAAGAAGTTATTTGAATAACCTTTTGGGGTTGTCTTTCATTGCCAAGAACCCTACGGTTCTCAGAGGATCTTAGAAGAACTCCAGTTGAACCCCTAATTGTGTACCATGTCGTCAGCCGGCATTCACCGCCAGGCTCAACGGCATTTACGGTCTTGCTCGTTGAAAACAATAACATTCGGTTTACCGTCTGCCTCGTACCATCTAAACGCAGCATAACTAATGTAACAGATGACGCCATAAAATGTATTGCTGATAGTGTGCCTTGCAGCGGTCTAGTGAGCTGCGCGACACGCAGTGATAGAGACTATCGATAGATTGCTGCACGAACAATTTAACGGCCACCTAGAATAACCGTGATAAGCACCATCTCCTTGCTCATGTCATCAAGGACAATATTGCTACTCACTGTATATCGACGTATAGGCCTGTATCGCTAGCCTAGCATAGGCTACTTCTTCCTTGTATGAACGACGGATGATTCTCCGTGATGGAGCGTACACAGATTCTGCCTGAAAGCTGGCACTGGGAACAAACAAATACAATAGTCTACTCCCGAGACTAATTCTACTTAGCTAGTTACTGTAGTTTGTAGCTGGCTATTCTGACAACAGTAGTCAGTAGAGCAGCAACATGGTTGATATTCGCAATCAATTACATCCCCGCAGCAGCCAAACATTGTAACACAAGCATATTGAACGATGCAAGCGAGGTTCAAACACAGCTACCGAGAAAGTTCATATCAGAAACATAAACCACAGCAAATTATTCTATGATGATATTATGGCATTCCGCCATCTACTGTGCTGGAGTGTGCGATCAATCACGGTCTTTCTAATTCTGTACTACTAAGAACATAAAATAAACGTATAAATCCCTACTAACTCTCCCAAGCCCTCCAATCCATTAAACTTGATCTATATCATACTGAAACAATCCACCTTTAGGATTATTCAGCATGTCAACAACCATTTCGACAGTATCATCTGTTACCCCCCATAGCTCTTTTAATGTCTCCACAATAACCTTCAATCTGACATGTCTGCTTTCCACAACAGAGGCATGTTGATAACTTCATAGCTTTCATTAGTAAGGTTAACTTTATTCAATATCAAAGTGTCATTTGACACAGCACATTCATGATCGCAACATTTCTGGACATGTCTTGAAACCATGCCAGGACCAGCGAAAACACCAGCCACGACAACAGGTCCACTTAGTATAGGAGCAGCCATGGAAGCTCCATCAGTCTGCACAGTAGTTCCACCAGTCTGTTTTACAGCCTCTGCATATGATACATCATGACTGATTCTACACTGCTCAAAAAAATAAAGGGAACACTAAAATAACACATCCTAGATCTGAATGAATGAAATAATCGTATTAAATACTTTTTTCTTTACATAGTTGAATGTGCTGACAACAAAATCACACAAAAATTATCAATGGAAATCACATGTATCAACCCATGGAGGTCTGGATTTGGAGTCACCCTCAAAATTAAAGTGGAAAACCACACTACAGGCTGATCCAACTTTGATGTAATGTCCTTAAAACAAGTCAAAATGAGGCTCAGTAGTGTGTGTGGCCTCCACGTGCCTATATGACCTCCCTACAATGCCTGGGCATGCTCCTGATGAGGTGGCGGATGGTCTCCTGAGGGATCTCCTCCCAGACCTGGACTAAAGTATCCGCCAACTCCTGGACAGTCTGTGGTGCAACGTGGCGTTGGTGGATGGAGCGAGACATGATGTCCCAGATGTGCTCAATTGGATTCAGGTCTGGGGAACGGGCGGGCCAGTCCATAGCATCAATGCCTTCCTCTTGCAGGAACTGCTGACACACTCCAGCCACATGAGGTCTAGCATTGTCTTGCATTAGGAGGAACCCAGGGCCAACCGCACCAGCAGATGGTCTCACAAGGGGTCTGAGGATCTCATCTCGGTACCTAATGGCAGTCAGGCTACCTCTGGCGAGCACATGGAGGGCTGTGCGGCCCCCCAAAGAAATGCCACCCCACACCATGACTGACCCACCGCCAAACCGGTCATGCTGGAGGATGTTGCAGGCAGCAGAACGTTCTCCACGGCGTCTCCAGACTCTGTCACGTCTGTCACGTGCTCAGTGTGAACCTGCTTTCATCTGTGAAGAGCACAGGGCGCCAGTGGCGAATTTGCCAATCTTGGTGTTCTCTGGCAAATGCCAAACGTCCTGCACGGTGTTGGGCTGTAAGCACAACCCCCACCTGTGGAAGTCGGGCCCTCATACCACCCTCATGGAGTCTGTTTCTGACCGTTTGAGCAGACACATGCACATTTGTGGCCTGCTGGAGGTCATTTTGCAGGGCTCTGGCAGTGCTCCTCCTGCTCCTCCTTGCACAAAGGCGGAGGTAGCAGTCCTGCTGCTGGGTTGTTGCCCTCCTACGGCCTCCTCCACGTCTCCTGATGTACTGGCCTGTCTCCTGGTAGCGCCTCCATGCTCTGGACACTACGCTGACAGACACAGCAAATCTTCTTGCCACAGCTCGCATTGATGTGCCATCATGGATGAGCTGCACTACCTGAGCCACTTGTGTGGGTTGTAGCATTCAAAAGTGACCAAAACATCAGCCAGGAAGCATAGGAACTGAGAAGTGGTCTGTGCTCACCACCTGCAAAACCAGTCCTTTATTGGTGGTGTCTTGCTAATTGCCTATAATTTCCACCTGTTGTCTATTCCATTTGCACAACAGCATGTGAAATGTATTGTCAATCAGTGTTGCTTCCTAAGCGGACAGTTTGATGTCACAGAAGTGTGATTGACTTGGAGTTACATTGTGTTGTTTAAGTGTTCCCTTGATTTTTTTGAGCAGTGTAGTAGAAGCTAACAAAACACACCAAAACTGACCAGGTGAACACTGATCAGTACAGTAAAGAGAGGTTAACATTCTATAACGCTCCCTTTCCTCTGCACAGTTCTCTAACAGTGAGAAACAATAGGATTACAATAGAGTGTGCTACGATTTCTTCATTTGATCCAATTCAACGTTGTCAATAATTTTTCTCTGAGCCTCTCTAGCCTCTCTCTGCACCTGGTAAAATAACGCCCTTCCAACTTACCCTTCACTCATTAAAAACACACTACCCCAGGACACCACCACTCAACACACCCTGTAACTCTTCTGAAGTCAAATCTCATACGCCCAAGTACTTCTCTGCAGCTGCCACCACAACATCTATTTTCTATGACTTACATTCCATTTCTGCGGTACAGTTCATGACCATTGTTATGAAGGCTAAGAAGCCAACCTTACAGAAGCATATCACTCATTGGCCTATCCCTCTGTGCTGGCACAGATCTACTACTCACAGGGATCCTCTCAGGATCCCTCACCTTCCTCCTCTACTTTCTTCACTGCCTCAGTATACAGTGGGGGGAAAAAGTATTTAGTCAGCCACCAATTGTGCATGTTCTCCCACTTAAAAAGATGAGAGGCCTGTAATTTTCATCATAGGTACACGTCAACTATGACAGACAAATTGAGAAGAAAAGAATCCAGAAAATCACATTGTAGGATTTTTAATGAATTTATTTGCAAATTATGGTGGAAAATAAGTATTTGGTCACCTACAAACAAGCAAGATTTCTGGCTCTCACAGACCTGTAACTTCTTCTTTAAGAGGCTCCTCTGTCCTCCACTCGTTACCTGTATTAATGGTACCTGTTTGAACTTGTTATCAGTATAAAAGACACCTGTCCACAACCTCAAACAGTCACACTCCAAACTCCACTATGGCCAAGACCAAAGAGCTGTCAAAGGACACCAGAAACAAAATTGTAGACCTGCACCAGGCTGGGAAGACTGAATCTGCAATAGGTAAGCAGCTTGGTTTGAAGAAATCAACTGTGGGAGCAATTATTAGGAAATGGAAGACATACAAGACCACTGATAATCTCCCTCGATCTGGGGCTCCACGCAAGATCTCACCCCGCGGGGTCAAAATTATCACAAGAACGGTGAGCAAAAATCCCAGAACCACACGGGGGGACCTAGTGAATGACCTGCAGAGAGCTGGGACCAAAGTAACAAAGCCTACCATCAGTAACACACTACGCCGCCAGGGACTCAAATCCTGCAGTGCCAGACGTGTCCCCCTGCTTAAGCCAGTACATGTCCAGGCCCGTCTGAAGTTTGCTAGAGTGCATTTGGATGATCCAGAAGAGGATTGGGAGAATGTCATATGGTCAGATGAAACCAAAATAGAACTTTTTGGTAAAAACTCAACTCGTCGTGTTTGGAGGACAAAGAATGCTGAGTTGCATCCAAAGAACACCATACCTACTGTGAAGCATGGGGGTGGAAACATCATGCTTTGGGGCTGTTTTTCTGCAAAGGGACCAGGACGACTGATCCGTGTAAAGGAAAGAATGAATGGGGCCATGTATCGTGAGATTTTGAGTGAAAACCTCCTTCCATCAGCAAGGGCATTGAAGATGAAACGTGGCTGGGTCTTTCAGCATGACAATGATCCCAAACACACCGCACGGGCAACGAAGGAGTGGCTTCGTAAGAAGCATTTCAAGGTCCTGGAGTGACCTAGCCAGGCTCCAGATCTCAACCCCATAGAAAATCTTTGGAGGGAGTTGAAAGTCTGTGTTGCCCAGCGACAGCCCCAAAACATCACTGCTCTAGAGGAGATCTGCATGGAGGAATGGGCCAAAATACCAGCAACAGTGTGTGAAAACCTTGTGAAGACTTACAGAACGTTTGATCTGTGTCATTGCCAACAAAGGGTATATAACAAAGTATTGAGAAACTTTTGTTATTGACCAAATACTTATTTTCCACCATAATTAGCAAATAAATTCATTAAAAATCCTACAATGTGATTTTCTGGAAAAAAAAATCTCATTTTGTCTGTCATAGTTGACGTGTACCTATGATGAAAATTACAGGCCTCTCTCATCTTTTTAAGTGGGAGAACTTGCACAATTGGTGGCTGACTAAATACTTTTTTCCCCCACTGTGCGAACATCATATTTACCATTGAAGTGTTTTGCATTAATTAAAATACTAGTCTATTTTAGAAGACGTGTATTGACCTCTTTTTGTTCCAATACCAGATTTGAATTGACGCAACTTAACAATCTGGTCAACTTAAATGTAAGTAGAGTGTGATGCGTTCAGCTGATGCCACCACACTCAGGTTTCCCTTCTGAACTGGCTCCGCTTTATTTAACACAAACGAATCACGACGCAGCATAGGATATCAACAGTGACAACGGTTGGCTACTATTTAAATGATCATTTGACTGTCAAATCCATGTATTGGTGTGTGGCAAAATCAACGGTACAAAACCAAAAGATATTGATCTGTTTTAATCAATCTTATGTTACCGTGATGACAAAACTTTTATACTAACATCGCCAACCTGAGGTAAAAAAGGATGTGTAATTCCACTACATTTTATGGGGTGAAAATGCAAGCTTGCGTAAGGTAGTAATGGTAACACAAAATGTCCACATTGGGTAAATTAAAGGAATATACAATCATTTAATATGACAAAATAATTCAACATGCCAATTTAAAATTTAAGTATATGTTGCCCACTCACAAACTATTGTAACAATGACATATATTTCTCACTCATTTAACTATTGAGAGTTTAAAAATGATCTCAAAGTTCACAGTTTACCCAGGTGCTCTAGAGCCTCCATAGAGTGTGAGCTGAACTGCTGCACACTAACACAATAGGAGAGATTGTGGTAGATGTGGGCCATAACAGGTGAGTTCACAGCTCTTTCACTCTAAACATTCATATCAATGACTCAACCTCAAATGGACCATCAATACCAGAGTTCTACAATACTTATTTACATAATGAACAGGGCATTTCAACAGCCTGACCTTCAATATAGTCTTGGGCATATATTGAGCTCTAACAATGGGGGATGGAAAGGGTCTGTTGAAATGAATACTGTAGTGGAGTGAGAAAGGTAACGCAAGCTTCTTCTCTGGTTTCATTCC
This sequence comes from Coregonus lavaretus, assembly GCF_964263955.1. Lineage (NCBI taxonomy): Eukaryota > Metazoa > Chordata > Actinopteri > Salmoniformes > Salmonidae > Coregonus > Coregonus lavaretus. Next base: position 337,752 of record NC_140022.1, read on the forward strand.
CCAATAGTAAGTGGGTCATTGTTGAATTGTGGTGGTAATGCTGTCCCTGGACTTTAGCTCCATATAAAATGACAAAAAATATGAATAAGAAAACATATGTAAATCCTCTAAACATCTTTTGCTTATCCCGATGGTGATGTGTAGAGGTGTAGGGACATGTTGAGTAGATAAGAAATGTACATTATTTGAACGCCATGAATTACACAAAGACATTGTATTTTCTATATAGATGCCCAAAAAACTAAGGTTGACCAACACAAATTCATGTAGAATGTTTATTTTTCATTAGCAGATCAATTGAGTTCATTGCAGTTATCCAAATACATTCATTTTCAATGACTAAAATAATGAATCTACTTTTAAAAGACAATTTTAAAAACACATGTAGTCATTTCATAGCCTGTGTATCATTAAACAAAAGTTGTTTAGAAGTAAAAAATGATCCACCAAAACGAATGGTGAAAACTGATCACCACATCATCTCTATCTGATACATTTAGTACAATTTTGTATTTTATTAAGATCCCCTGCGGCTACTCTTCCTGGGGTCCAAACAGGAAACACAAAAAAATGCATCAATATACAGAACCAGTCAAAAGTTTGGACACACCTTAACATTCAAGGGCTTTTCTTTATGTTTACTATTGTTTACATTGTAGAATAATTGAAATGCATTCCAGGTGACTACCTCATGAAGCTGGTTGAGAGAATGCCAAGAGTGTGCAAAGCAGTCATCAAGGCAAAGGGTGGCTATTTGAAGAATCTCAAAAAAAAATCTCTATATTTAGATTTTTTAAACTTTTTTGGTTACTACATGTTTCCATAAGTGATATTTCATAGTTTTGATGTCTTCACTATTATTCTACAATGTAATTTTTTATTATTTTTTTTTACAAATAAAGAAAAACACTTGAATGAGCAGGTGTCCAAACTTTTGACTTGTAATGTACATCAATAGCACCACATTCACATTACAATTGAGTAATTTAGCAGATGCTCCCATCCAGAGAGACCCACAGCTACTGCATTCATCTTAAGATAGGAAAGACAACCACACGTCAGTCGTATCCCAACCACGTATCACATGCATAATACAATACAAAATACTATATAAAATACATTAAAATGTCTGTCCCTTTACGGTCCCGGTTGTGCTGTAATTTGTTCTTTCTTCTGGTTTTATTGCTAGCTTGAGTTACCTGGGGTGACAGAGAGTTCCATGTAGTCATGGCTCTATTTAATACTGTGCGTTTCCCAGCCTCTGTTCTGGACCTGGGGACTGTGAACAGACCTCTGGTTCCATGACTTGTGTTGTACCGATGAGTATCCAAACTAACTAATTCACACAGAAAACTATAGAGGGAAGCAGTATCACCCAGTCAACCATCAAACTCCATTGTTTCAATGTGACAAGCCTCACAGAGGATATTCAACCCAAAGGGCAAATCCAAGGTCATCTCAATATCTTTACAGTAGAAGCAAATAAAACACACAAGGTGCACACAGATCAGTAAAGTAAAGAGAGGCTAACATTCTATAACAGTTCCTTTCCTCTGCACAGTTCTCTCACAGTGAGAAACAATAGGATTACAATATAGTGTTCTATGCTTTCTTAATTAGATCCAATTCACTGTTACCACTTTTTTTATGAGATGAGAATCACACTGAACAAAAATATAAACGCAACATCTGAAATGCTGGTCCCATGTTTCATGAGCTGAAATAAAAGATCCCAGAAATTTTCCAGAAGAACAAAAACCTTATTTCTCTCAAACTTTGCGAACAAATTAGTTTACATCCCTATTAGTGAGCATTTTATCCATTGTCAAGATAATCTATCCACCTGACAGATGTAGCTTATCAAAAACCTGATTAAACAGCATGATCATTACAAAGGTGCACCTTGTGATGGGGACAATAAAAGGCCACTAAGGCCACTATGCAGTTGTCACGCAACACAATGCCATAGATGTCTCAAGTTGAGGGAGCATGCAATTGGCATGCTGACTGCAGGAATGTCCACCAGAGCTGTTTCCAGAGAAACAAATGTTAATTTCTCTACCATAAGCCGCCGCCGATGTCGTTTTAGAGAAAAACGCCAGCCCAGGACCTCCACATCCTGCTTCTTCACCTGCGGGATCGTCACAGGGGGGAGGGCGGGCTTTCGAGGAGTATTTCTGTCTGTAAAAAAAATCTATTTTTTGGGGGAAAACTCATTCTGATTGGCCCACCCACTGGGGAGCCAGGCCCACCCATGACTGCACCCATGCCAAGTCATGTGAAATCCATAAATTAGGTCCTAATTTATTTATTTCAATTGACTGATTTCCTTATATGAACTGTAACTCAGCAAAAACTTTTAAATTGTTGCATGTTGCGTTTATTTTTGTTCAGTATAATTGATGAGTGACTTTAATCTTAGATGGTCTGAGAGAACTGATGAGTCTTTTCTCCTTAATATATACGCTCTGTTGAGAAAGTAAAGCTTCTCTCCTGTTTGTATACAGTGCATTCAGAAAGTATTCAGACCCCTTACCCTTTTCAACATTTTGTTACGTTACAGCCTTATTCTAAAAGGGATTAAATAAATGTTTTTCCTCATCAATCTACACACAATAACCCATAATGACAAAGCGAAAGTTTTTTTGAATTTTTTGCAAATGTATTAATAATAAAAAACAGAAATACCATATTTACATAAGTATTCAGACCCTTTGTTATGAGACTCAAAATTGAGTTCAGGTGTATCCTGTTTCCATTGATCATCCTTGAGATGTTTCTACAACTTGATTGGAGTCCACCTGTGGTAAATTAAATTGATTGGACATGATTCGTGGTCCTCTGTAGCTCAGCTGGTAGAGCACGGCGCTTGTAACGCCAAGGTAGTGGGTTCGATCCCCGGGACCACCAATACACAAAAATGTATGCACGCATGACTGTAAGTCGCTTTGGATAAAAGCGTCTGCTAAATGGCATATTATTATTATATTATTATGATTTGGAAAGGCACACATATGTGGTAGTGGAGTAGGGGCCTGAGGGCACACACTTACTGAAATCTTTTATGAATGTTTTGCAATGTTTTTAATTGTATAACTGCCTTAATTTTGCCGGACCCCAGGAAGAGTAGCTGCTACCTTGGCAGGAACTAATGGGGATCTATAATAAATACAAATACACACCTGTCTATATAAGGTCCCACAGTTGACAATGCATGTCAGAGCAAAAACGAAGCCATGAGGTCAAAGGAATTGTCCGTAGAGCTCCGAGACAGGATTGTGTGGAGGCACAGCTCTGGGGAAGGGTACCAAAACATTTCTGCAGCATTGATGGTCCCCAAGAACACAGTGGCCTCCATCATTCTTAAATGGAAGAAGTTTAGATCTACCAGGGCTTGTCCTAGAGCTGGCCGCTCGGCCAAACTGAGCAATCAGGGGAGAAGGGCCTTGGTCAGGGAGGTGACCAAGAACCCAATGGTCACTCTGACAGAGCTCCAGAGTTCCTCTGTGGAGATGGGATAACCTTCCAGAAAGACAACAATCTCTGCAGCACTCCACCAATCAGGCATTTATGGTAGAGTGGCCAGATGGAAGCCACTCCTCAGTAAAAGGCACATGAAAGCCCGCTTGGAGTTTCCAAACAGGCACCTAAAGGACTCTCAGACCATGAGAAACCAGATTTTCTGGTCTGACGAAAGCAAGACTGAACTCTTTGGCCTGAATGCCAAGCGTCACTTCAGAAGGAAACCAGGCACCATCCCTATGGTGAAGCATGATGGTGGCAGCATCATGCTGTGGGATGTTTTTCAGCGGCAGGGACTGAGACACTAGTCAGGATCGAGGGAAAGATCAACGGAGCAAAGTACAGAGAGATCCTTGATAATAACCTGTTCCAAAGTGCTCAGGACCTCAGACTGGGGCAAAGGTTCACCTTCCAACAGGACAACGACCCTAAGCACACAGCCAAGATAACGCAGGAGTGCCTTCGGGACAAGTCTCTGAATTTCCTTGAGCGGCCCAGCCAGAGCCCGGACTTGAACCTGATCGAACATCTCTGGAGAGATAGCTGTGCAGCGATGCTCCCCATCCAACATCTCTGGAGAGATAGCTGTGCAGCGATGCTCCCCATCCAACTTTACAGAGCTTGAGAGGATCTGCAGAGAAGAATGGGAGTGTCACGACTTCCGCCGAGGCTGCCCCACCTCCTGGTTCTGGCAGGCTTCGGCGTTCGTCGTCACCGGAGTACTAGCTACTGCCGATCCCATTCTCATCACTACACTTGTCATGTCTTGTCAATCACACACACCTGGTGCTCATTCCCCTAATTAGTATGTGTATAAGTGTTCCCTCTGTTCCCCTTGTCTTTGTGAGTGATTGATTATTGTGAGAGCGTGTAGCTCGGTTGAGCTACTATTCTTTGTGTTTATGCTAAGGTGGATATTTTCCCTTGTATTAGTTTCGTTTGACGCTTGGGGCGTTTGATTTATGTAAACGGAATAAACTCTGGACTTCGGTATTTTACCTCCTGCGCCTGACTCCATTCACACCTCGTCACAGAATCACTCACCTGATCTGATATGGAGTCAGCAGGAGAAGACCGCATGCCTGGAGTTGTGGCAAGGGTCCAGGAGCATTCCTCGATGTTGGCCAGCTTGGGGGAAGCGATGGATCGGGTTCTTCAGGTGGTAGAATGCCTGGAGAGGAGAGGATCCAATCTATCGAGACCAGCTGGTCAACCGGATCCAGCCACCTACACCCCAGTCCCTGGAGGGATCTAGATATCGCGGCCACCGGCGTTTGATGGGACGGCAGCGCAATGTAAGGATTTCCTACTCCAACTATTTCTCCAGCATCAGGCTGGCGTCAGGAGCGGGAGAAGGTATCCGTCCTCGTTTCCTGCCTTTGTGAGAGAGCCCTGGAGTGGGCCAACGCGGTGTGGAACGAGGGAGGACTACGGGGAGTTTGCTTGCCTCTTTCGGGCTGTTTTGGATCACCCGCCTGAGGGTCGAGAGGCGGGCGAACGACTGGTTCATCTGAGGCAGGGGACGAGGACCGCTCAGGACTACGCGCTGGAGTTCCGGACGCTGGCAGCGGGGTCCGGGTGGAACGAGCGGGCCCTGATCGACCATTTCCGGTACCACCTAAGGGAGGACGTCCGACGGGAGCTAGCCTGCCGGGATGCCATGCGATCGTTCTCCCAACTGGTGGACATGGCCATCCGGCTGGACAATCTGCTAGCAGCCAGAGAAAGTTCTGGTAGGGGTCTTCCCGTTCCCACTCCGGACGACTCTGACCCCGAGCAGATGGAGCTGGGGGGAGCCGCCGGTCGAGAGAGCGCAGGAGGACAGCGACAGTGCCACTCTGGTGGCACGAAGGGACAATCCACCTCACGTCGCAGTCAACGTTCTTTTGGGTCTGGAGGCGGTAGGCAGGGTACTCACGCATCACCCCAGGTAACGAACACCCAAACGTGTTCAGAACCCTTTGCGGCGCACTGTACTTGATCTATCTCCTTTCCCGATCACTTGATAGGTTCCCAGTGTAAGGCGCTAGTCGATTCAGGCGCAGCTGGGAATTTTATGGACAGGGCATTTGCACGCCGTCAAGGCATTTCATTGGTTCCCCTAACCATTCCACTCCCCATCAGAGCACTTGATAGTCGACCATTAGGGTCCGGGTTGGTTAAGGAGGTTACGGTACCAGTCACCATGATTACGCAGGAGACGCATGTTGAACAGATCACCTTTATGATTATTGAGTCTCCCCTGCTTACCCTGTTGTCTTGGGTATCCAGTGGTTAGCCCTTCACAACCCCAATTTCTCATGGCCGCAGAGGGTTCTTTCGGGGTGGTCGCGTGAGTGTCCGGGTAGGTGTCTTGGTGTTCCCGTTGGTGCGACCACAGTGGAAAGTCCAGACGGTACCCCCACCGTGCGCATTCCCCCCGAATACCATGATCTGGTGCTCGCGTTTTCCAAGACGCAAGCGACTAAATTTACCACCTCATCGGGAGGGGGATTGCGCGATAAACCTTCGGGTAGACGCTGTACCTCCCAGGAGTCATGTGTATCCCCTGTCGTAGGCTGAAACGGAGGCTATGGAAACATATGTCACCGAGTCCTTGCACCAGGGGTATATACGTCCCTCCACTTCACCTGCCTCCTCGAGTTTCTTCTTTGTGAAGAAGAAAGATGGCGGTTTACGCCCGTGCGTTGATCATCGACCACTGAATAATGTGACGGTACGATTTAGTTATCCTCTTCCCCTCATTCCTTCAGTGATTGAGTCAATGCAACGCTTTTTCACCAAATTACACCTCCAGTGTGCCTACAACCTGGTGCGTATTCGGGAAGGGGATGAGTGGAAAACAGCATTCAGGACAACCTCTGGGCATTATGAATACCTGGTAATGCCCTACGGTTTGATGAATGCTCCATCCGTTTTCCAGTCCTTTGTGAACGAGGTGTTTCGGGACATGCTTGGTCGCGGTGTGATGGTCTACATCGATGACATCCTGGTGTATTCCGCTACGCGCGCCGAGCATGTGTCCCTGGTTCGCAAAGTGCTGGCCCGACTTTTTCTCACTGATCTTCCCCCCTACCAAGGTAACACCACTATCCTGGTCGTTGTGGACCACTTTTCAAAGTCCTGCCGCCTCCTTCCTCTGCCCAGTCTCCCCACGGCCCTACAAACTGCGGAGGCTTTGTTTACTCACGTCTTCCGGCACTACAGGGTACCAGAGGATATAGTGTCCGACCGAGGTCCCCAGTTCACGTCTAGAGTCTGGAAGGCGTTCATGGAACGTCTGGGGGCTCGGTCAGCCTGACCTCTGGATTTCACCCAGAGAGTAATGGGCAGGTGGAAAGGGTGAATCAAGATGTGGGTAGGTTTCTGCGGTGTTACCTTGGGAGGGTTCTTCCTGCCACGGGAAGAATATGCTCAGAACTCTCTCCGCCACTCCTCCACTAACCCAACACCCTTTGAATGTGTTTTGGGTTACCAACCGGTCCTGGCACCGTGGCACCAGAGCCAGACCGAGGCTCCTGCGGTGGATGACTGGTTTCGGCGCAGGGAGGAGACTTGGGACGCTGCCCACGGGGACGTATCGAGGACGTATCGGCGTTTGTCATCACCGGAGTACTAGCTACTGCCGATCCCATTCTCATCACTACACTTGTCATGTCTTATCAATCACACACACCTGGAGCTCATTCCCTTAATTTGTATGTGTATAAGTGTTCCCTCTGTTCCCTTTGGCTTTGTGAGTGATTGATTGTTGTGAGAGCGTGTAGCTCGGTTGAGCTACTATTCTTTGTGTTTATGCCAAGGTGGATGTTTTCCCTTGTATTAGTTTCGTTTGACGCTTGGGGCGTTTGATTTAAGTAAACAGAATAAACTCTGGAGATCGGTATTTTACCTCCTGCGCCTGACTCCTTCATTCACACCTCGTCACAGGGAGAAACTCCCCAAATGCAGGTGTGCCAAGCTTGTAGCGTCATACCCAACGAGACTCGAGGCTGTAATCGCTGCCAAAGGTGCTTCAACAAAGTACTGAGTAAAGGGTCGGAATACTTATGTAAATGACGTATCAGTTAATTTTTTATATACATTAGCAAAAATGTCTAAAAACCTGTTTTTGCTTTGTCAATATCAGGTATTGTGTGTAGGTTGATGAGGGGAAAAAACGATTTAATCAATTTTAGAATAAGGCTGTAACGTAACAAATTGTGGAAAAGGTCAAGGGGTCTGAACACTTTCCGAAAGCACTGTACATATATGTACAATTGGTGTGTTTTTAATTGATCCAATTTTGAGAAACTCTTTCCACAGTCAGAGCAGGAGTAAGGCATCTATCCTGTGTGTGTTCTCTGATGAACTTTTAGCTCAGCTGACATTTTAAAACATTTTCCACAGTCAGAGCAGGAGTAAGGCTTCATTCCTTTATGTAAACGTTGATGTGTTTTTAAGCTGCTATGTTGAGAGAAACTCTTTTCACAGTCAGAGCAGGAGTAAGGCTTCTCTCCTGTGTGTGTTCTCTGGTGAACTTTTAGCTCAGTTGATGTTTTAAAACATTTTCCACAGTCAGAGCAGGAGTAAGGCTTCTCTCCATTATGTATACGTTGGTGTGTTTTTAAACTGCTCTGTTGAGAGAAAATCTTTCCACAGTCAGAGCAGGAGTAAGGCTTCTCTCCTGTGTGTGCTCTCTGATGAACTTTTAGCTCAGTTGATGTTGTGAAGCATTTTCCACAGTCAGAGCAATAGTAAGGCTTCTCTCCTGTATGTATACGTTCATGTGTTTTTAAGTGGCCCAGTCGAGAGAAACTCGCCCCACAATCAGAGCAGAAGAAAGGCTTCTCTCCCGTGTGTGTTCTCTGATGAGATTTTAGCTCAGTTGATGTTGTGAAGCATTTTCCACAGTCAGAGCATGCGTAAGGCTTCTCTCCTGTATGTATACGTTCATGTGTGTTTAAGGTATCCAATCGGGAGAAACTCTTCCCACAGTAAGAGCAGGAGTAAGGCTTCTCTCCTGTGTGTGTTCTCTGATGAACTTTTACCTCAGTTGATGTTGTGAAGCATTTTCCACAGTCAGAGCAGGAGTAAGGCTTCTCGCCCGTATGTATACGTTGGTGTGTTTTTAAGTTGCTTAGTCGAGAGAAACTCGCCCCACAGTCAGAGCAGGAGTAAGGCTTCTCTCCTGTATGCACTCTCTGATGAACTGTCAGAGCCCTTGATGTTGTGAAGCTCTTCCCACAGTCAATGCAGGAATTCTCTCCTGTGTGTATTTTTAGGTGTATTTTTAGCTTTGATAGAATTGGGAAAATCTCCTCACAATGTGGGCAGTGGTGAGACCTCTTAGCTCTGTGATCTTCCTGCTGTTGCTCTCTGGATGTAGAGAATGTCTCAACACGGACTCCTGTGTGAACAACATCAGAAGTACCAGTCAGTTGGTGTGATATACAGTACCAGTCAAAAGTTTGGACATACAGTGGGGAGAACAAGTATTTGATACACTGCCGATTTTGCAGGTTTTCCTACTTACAAAGCATGTAGAGGTCTGTCATTTTTATCATAGGTACAGTGTATAGTACTTGTATGATTTTTAAGTAATTAATTTGCATTTTATTGCATGACATAAGTATTTGATCACCTACCAACCAGTAAGAATTCCGGCTCTCACAGACCTGTTACTTATTCTTTAAGAAGCCCTCCTGTTCTCCACTCATTACCTGTATTAACTGCACCTGTTTGAACTCGTTACCTGTATAAAAGACACCTGTCCACACACTCAATCAAACAGACTCCAACCTCTCTACAATGGCCAAGACAAGAGAGCTGTGTAAGGACATCAGGGATAAAATTGTAGACCTGCACAAGGCTGGGATGGGCTACAGGACAATAGGCAAGCAGCTTGGTGAGAAGGCAACAACTGTTGGCGCAATTATTAGAAAATGGAAGAAGTTCAAGATGATGGTCAATCACCCTCCGTCTGGGGCTCCATGCAAGATCTCACCTCGTGGGGCATCAATGATCATGAGGAAGGTGAGGGATCAGCCCAGAACTACACGGCAGGACCTGGTCAATGACCTGAAGAGAGCTGGGACCACAGTCTCAAAGAAAACCATTAGTAACACACTACGTTGTCATGGTTTAAAATCCTGCAGCGCACGCAAGGTCCCCCTTCTCAAGCCAGCGCATGTCCAGGCCCGTCTGAAGTTTGCCAATGACCATCTGGATGATCCAGAGTAGGAATGGGAGAAGGTCATGTGGTCTGATGAGACAAAAATAGAGCTTTTTGGTCTAAACTCCACTCGCTGTGTTTGGAGGAAGAAGAAGGATGAGTACAACCCCAAGAACACCATCCCAACTGTGAAGCATGGAGGTGGAAACATCATTCTTTGGGGATGCTTTTCTGCAAAGGGGACAGGACGACTGCACCGTATTGAGGGGAGGATGGATGGGGCCATGTATCGCGAGATCTTGGCCAACAACCTCCTTCCCTCAGTAAGAGCATTGAAGATGGGTCGTTGCTGGGTCTTCCAGCATGACAACGACCCGAAACACACAGCCAGGGCAACTAAGGAGTGGCTCCGTAAGAAGCATCTCAAGGTCCTGGAGTGGCCTAGCCAGTCTCCAGACCTGAACCCAATAGAACATCTTTGGAGGGAGCTGAAAGTCTGTATTGCCCAGCGACAGCCCCGAAACCTGAATGATCTGGAGAAGGTCTGTATGGAGGAGTGGGCCAAAATCCCTGCTGCAGTGTGTGCAAACCTGGTCAAGACCTACAGGAAACGTATGATCTCTGTAATTGCAAACAAAGGTTTCTGTACCAAATATTAAGTTCTGCTTTTCTGATGTATCAAATACTTATGCCATGCAATAAAATGCAAATTAATTACTTAAAAATCATACAATGTGATTTTCTGTTTTTTTGTTTTAGATTCTGTCTCTCACAGTTGAAGTGTACCTATGATAAAAATTACAGACCTCTACATGCTTTGTAAGTAGGAAAACCTGCAAAATCGGCAGTGTATCCAATACTTGTTCTCCCCACTGTACCTACTCATTCAAGGGTTTTCCTTTATTTTTTATGATTTTCTACATTGTAGAATAATAGTGAAGACATAAAAACTATGAAATAACACATATGCAACCGTGTAGTAATCAAAGAAGTGTTAAACAAATCAAAATATATTTTATATTTGAGATTCTTCAAATAGTCACCCTTTGCCTTAATGACAGCTTTGCACACTCTTGGCATTCTCTCAACCAGCTTCACCTGGAATTATTTTCCAACAGTCTTGAAGGAGTTCCCACATATGCTGTGCTGAGCACTTATTGGCTGCTTTTCCTTCACTCTGCCGTTCGACTCATCCCAATCCATCTCAATTGGGTTGAGGTCGGGGGATTGTGGAGGCCAGGTCATTTGATGCAGCACTCCATCACTCTACTTATTGGTAAAATAGCCCTTACACAGCCTGGAGGTGTGTTGGGTCATTGTCCTGTTGAAAAACAAATGATAGTCCCACTAAGCTCAAACCAGATGGGATGGCGTATTGCTGCAGAATGCTGTGGTAGCCATGCTGGTTAAGTGTGCCTTTAATTAGAAATAAATCACAGACAGTGTCACCAGCAAAGCACCCCCTCACCATAACACCTTCTCCTCCATGCTTTACGGTGGGAACAACACATGCGGAGATCATCCGTTCACCCACATCACGTCTCACAAAGACACAGCGGTTGGAACCAAAAAACTCCAGACCAAAGGACAATGTTTCAAAGGACAATGTTTCTTTGCCCTTTGCTCATGTTTCTTTGCACAAGCAGGTCTCTTCTTCTTATTGGTGTCTTTTAGTAGTGGTTTCTTTGCAGCAATTCGACCATGAAGGCCTGTTTCACACAGTCCCCTCTGAACAGTTGATGTTAAGATGTGTCTGTGACTTGAACTCTGTGAAGCATTTATTTGGGCTGCTGTTTCTGAGGCTGGTAACTAATGAACTTATCCTCTGCAGCAGAGGTAACTTGGGTCTTCCATTCCTGTGGCGGTCCTCATGAGAGCCCGTTTCATCATAGTGTTTGATGGTTTTTGCGACTGCACTTGAAAAAACTTTCAAAGTTCTTGAAATTGTCCATATTATAGGCCTCCTGTAGCTCAGTTGGTAGAGCATGGCGCTTGCAACGCCAGGGTTGTGGGTTCAATTCCCACAGGGGGCCAGTATGAAAAATGTAAAACTCACTAAAACTCCCGAGTGGCGCTAGAGATCCTGGTTCGAATCCAGGCTCTGTCGTAGCCGGCCGCGACCGGGAGACCCATGGGGCGGCGCACAATTGTAGGGGAGGGAATGGCCGGCAGGGATGTAGCTCAGTTGGTAGAGCATGGCGTTTGCAACGCCAGGGTTGTGGGTTCGATTCCCACGGGGGGCCAATTATGGAAAATAAATAATGTATGCACTCACTAACTGTAAGTCGCTCTGGATAACAGCGTCTGCTATATGACTAAAATGTAAAATGTAAAAAAAATGTTAAATGTTAAACTGTAAGTTGCTCTGGATAAGAGTGTCTGCTAAATGACTAAAATGTAAAAATGTATTGACTGTCCTTCATGTCTTGGACTGTCATTTCTCTTTGCTTATTTGAGCTGTTCTTGCCATAATATGGACTTGGACTTTTACCAAATACTGCCATCTTCTGTATGCCCCCCCCCCTCCCCCCCCCCCCCCCACCACCACCACCACCACCACCACCACGTCACAACACAACTGATTGGCTCAAACACATTAAGAAGGAAATAAATTCCACAAATTAACTTTTAACAAGGCACACCTGTTAATTGAAATGCATTCCAGGTGACCACCTCATGAAGGTGCTTGAGAGAATGCCAAGAGTGTGCAAAGCTGTCATCAAGGCAAAGGGTGGCTATTTGAAGAATCTCAAATATAAAATATACTTTGATTTGTTTAACACTTTTTTGGTTACTACATGATTCCATATGTGTTATTTCATAGTTTTGATGTCTTCACTATTATTCTACAATGTAGAAAATAGAAAAATAAAGAAAAACCCTTGAATGAGTAAGTGTGTCCAAACTTTTGACTGGTAGTGTATATGTCAATCAAATTTATATTATGAAGCCCTTTTTACATCTGCAGTTTTCACAAAGTGCTTATACAGAAATCCAGCCTAAAACCCCAAAGAGCAAGCAATTCAGATGTAGAAGCACAGTGGCTAGGAAAAAGTCCCTAGAAAGCAGAAACCTAGGAAGAAATGTAGAGAGTAACCAGGCTCAAAGGGGTGACCAGTCATCTTCTGGCTGTACCGGGTGACATATGTATTCATATCAGTAGGCTGTACAACACAAAAGGGGGAAAAAAACTATTCTTAAAGTGGGTAAGAGTCAAAAGCTAAAAAAGGTGCAAAATGCTGGCAAAACTGGTTCAGAAACAGTTCTACTGCAACTTTTCATGCACAGTGGGAAACTGGAACGAATAAGTTAGATGGAAACTGCTCTTACCATGAGAAACAGATTTCCCAATCTTCTCCTCCTCTTCTTCATCTTTAATGTTGACATTCAGCTCCAGTGTTTGACTGCAGTCTTCCAGCTTCACTGATGCCATCTCTGGTACCTGCAGTGCAAACAGGGCTCCACTGTCACAATCAGGACCCAGTGACTGTAGGTTTGGTCTCAGTGTGGAAGGAGAGAGGCAGGCTGGGTTTGTCCTCACTGTTGATGTTACCAGCCTCAGACTTAATCGGAGTCGTCCTGTAGTAATAAAGAGAAACGGACACAAAAGTTAGTCTTGACAGTTCTGGCACTTTCTTTATTCTCTAAAAAATATTTTATATTTCTTCTTGTTCAATTATGTAATTCAGTGCTTGACTTGGACTGAAATAGGTGCCTGTACTCATTTTGGGTGCTGGTACTGTTTATATTTAGGTGCAGGAGCTCCACAATACTTTGGAGTTAATATTCTATAAGAGGAACAGGAGCTCAAGAAGTAGAAATTTGAGGTGCCTGTCCAAGTCCAGCACTGATCAGGTAGCTAAGCATTGACAAAGAAACATTAATTCATTCACTTTAGATACAAAGTACACACTTTAAATTAGGCTACACAACGTAAATGCACTTAACCTATAGTTAGCGCAACCGTGAAATTGTCTCTCTCTGGTGCACCCGCACTGCATGTCGGTTGACGTAGACCGAGTTGGCGCCACCATTTTACCAGCTCGGAATTTTACAGAAAACCAATAACATGCTAAACGAACTCAGAAATCTCTAATAAATGGATTCTTTATGATATTAGCTTGAGGAAATTATGTACACCCACTCAGACAAACCCAAAGTCTCTAGCTATGTGACTTGGAAAAATAGTTTATATCACGTTCACTCGATTTGACACAAAAGTAACACAAAACCTTTACCAAACGTGATAATAACATGACGGATTTGTTTACCTAGCATGTTATGACATGTTATTTCGATATTAGAAAGTGTATACGTGCTATTAGTTCCATACCTGTTGTAATACATTTGAAACGGACACACAAGTTATGTTTATTCTGAACAACGGTGCTCGCATTACGGGAACTTCCTGTTCCGCCGTCCGTGCAATACGGCATCCTTGGGACGGCCCTACCCCCATTACATTGAAATGTAAAATGGTTAAGGTAAGGGTTAAAGATGAACTGAAATACTAAAACAAACCATGATATCATGTTCTCATATGTATTTAATAATATACCGTTAAAGCAAAATATTAGACTTTGAAAAAAAAAGCTTCTTCTTCTTCAGGATTTGGTTGGCGGATCACATCTAACGTTGAAGGTGCATACATCGCCACCTAATGTACTGGAGTGTGAAGCCAGTCACGGCCTACCTACATTATTTAAATTAGTCATGTTCCTCTAAGAAATTGTCAAACACTTCTTAAGTACTTGTAAGATGTGGGGGTTGTGAAGAAGATGGCGGCGAGTGCAGACAGGAATTGATTTTGCTCCGAGTAACCTTAACATTTACATTTTTGTTATTTAGCAGACGCTCTTATCCAGAGCGACTTACAGTTAGTGAGTGCATACATTTTCATACTGGCCCCCCCCCGTGGGAAACGAACCCACAACCCTGGCGTTGCAAGCGCCATGATCTACCAACTGAGCTACAGGGTACTATCCCTCTCAAACTTAGTTAAATGTAACAAAACTCGGTTTATAGAAAACACAACACAGAACAACCCTCAGTAATTTGATCTGAATGTTGGCAAAATGGAAGAAAAAAATGGAAGAAAGAGCAAAGGGAGAAGGCAGTTCCTGGCTGACCACTCATACACCAGAGAGAAACCACCACCTGACTCGTCAGGAGAAGGGAGAAGGCAGTTCCTGGCTGACCACTCATACACCAGAGAGAAACCACCACCTGACTCGTCAGGAGAAGGGAGAAGGCTGCTAGCTGACCACTCATACACCGGAGAGAAACCACCACCTGACTCGTCAGGAGAAGGGAGAAGGCTGCTAGCTGACCACTCATACACCGGAGAGAGAAACCACCACCTGACTCGTCAGGAAAATAAATTGAGGAATCTGGACTTTTGTTGATTCAGATACTCCAGTCAATAGCCCTGCACCCAAAACGACACACAAATAATTGTATTTGCGTGAACTCCAGGTCAACATAATCGATGCTGTCACTGCAAAGATAAACGAAAGAGCCGATGGTCTGGAGAAAATGATGCGCGAAAACACATAAAAAATTGTTGACCTCGAGATCTCTCTAAATCATGCATAGGAGAGTATCGAAGATCTTAATCGTGCAAACACTTCAACCTCTGATAAATGTACCAAAGGACCAGGGTGAGAATGTGAAGCGCAAAGTAAGTGACATCTGTAACTGTGTGGACTTCCCCGAAGGATATATGGACATGTCGCTCATCTTATTGACAAGAAGCAAGATGCCATCGGCAGCCGCTCGACCCTCGTCCAGTTCGCTTTCCGCACAGCGAGCGATGCAGTTAGGAAGAAAGCAAAGGAAAGCGCATTAATGAAAGAGAGAACTTAGTTTTGGTGACGACCTGATGGTCTGGAGAAGGCTGCAAAGGCAAAGTTGTGGCATCTCGTCCAACAGGCCCGAAATCAAGGAAAGGGTGGATACTACAGGGGAATCTTAACCTTTCTCACCGATGGATAATAAATTCGACCTGGGTGATTTGCTCCGCTGGTAGTCTTATAAGGCAGCCCCTTCACCCACAACAAAATGAGCGTTCTAGTTTTGAATTGTGGTGTTATGGTTTACAAGTTAAGACTTCTGTTAATACATTTATGAAGCACCATTTCATAGAGAGGGTATAGTTGAGATTGCATAGGATTTTCCTTTCTATTTTGTATATATGGACTTGAAGTTTATGTCAATCAATGCCAAGGGGATACGAAACCTGTTGAAGAGGAAAACATTTTAACTGTTTTGTAAGGACTGCAACGCAGATGTTTTATTAGTTCAAGAGCCACATTCATGCAAAGAGGACTATAATTTTTTGAAATATCAGTGGGGCAGTGACATTTTCTTGACCCACGGGACTAATCATTCAGCTGGGTTTACAATTTTAGCATACAATTTCAAAGGGACAATTTTGTTCACTCAAATGGACACCAATGGACATTGGCTAGTAGCGGTCATCAACCACATGGACAGATTATTTGTGTTGTGTAATGTATATGGATACTGTTCTAGTCCTCCAAATTACATACTTCTAGAGGAAGTGGAGGAAAATTCTTATGTTTTCTGGGAAAACATCCATCCAGTCAGATTATAGTTGGTGGGGATTTTAATATGGTTTACTATAATGAGACTGCTGGATTGCCCCTTAAGCCTAACATTGGTGTGAACAAATTGGTGAATATCTGTCAAAGCCTGGACTTAATTGACATATGGAGAGTTAAAAACCCTGGAGAGAAACAGTACATTGAAGTACAATCAAGAATTGACTTGTGGGTGATAACCTCTAGCCTTGAGCCCAACACTGTAGAGGTAAAAATACTGCCTGCTGTCCTGACAGATCATAAAGTCATATGGCTGACTGAGAGAATGTGCAGTAATGATGATAAGAAATACTCTGGTGGTCATTGGAAATTGAAATAACTCATTGTTATTGCATGATTATTTAAAAAATGTGATTAATAATCTAATTTCTGTTTACTGCTGAAATTTATAATCCGCTCAGCCTGTATTACTTATGGGAAATGGCTTGCTTTAAGAAGATGTGAGGTGGCTGAGCTTTCTAAGAAAAGTACTGATATCACAGAGATCGAGCATCTTGATCTTGATGAGAAAGCTAAATTGAATGATTTACAAGTAACCATCCCAGAAGAAAAGTGCTCAAAATAGCCCACGTTAACATATGTAGCTTAAGAAACAAGGTTCATGAAATCAATAATTTGCTAGTAACAGATGACATTCATATTCTGACTATCTCTGAAACTTACTTAGATAATACCTTTGATGATACAGTGGTAGCAATACAAGGTTATAACATTTACAGAAAATATAGAATTGCCAATGGTGGAGGTGTTGCTGTTTATATTCATCTGCCTCACCTAAAGTCAATTTTGGTGGGAGCCTTCATTAGGTCCAGAAAACAGTGGCTTGAAAAGGGTCAAAAGAACAGTATATACTTTTTTAATTTGGAAAAGAGGAGAGGGGAACTCAACACACTTTGGAAATGTTAGATAAATGGAGTAACCTCTGAGGATAGAGTTGTTATCACACGTTACCACTAAGTTTTATGAGAATCTTTACTCCTCAAATAACAGTTTGAGTGACTCTAAGGATCTCCTTGATTCTATAGAGAATGTTAACTCGGCACTGAAGAATTCAATCGTTCTTGTTGTCAAGATGTATCAATTATGGACATCCAATATGGGATTGCTAAATTAAAAAATAACAAAAATTCCAGGATGTGATGGATTAACCTCTGAATTTTACAAAACCTTTGAAGAAATAGCAAATGTTTTACTTGAAACCTTTTAGGAGGCTATAAAGAAGGGAGAACTACCTGCCTCTCTGAAGCAAGGGGTTATTACTCTTATACCTAAACCACACAAGGATCTCTTAATTATTGATAATTGGCGTCCAATCTCCCTCCTCAAGAACGACTACAAAATGACAGCCTCAATCGTTGCGAAAAGGTTAAAGTCGGGCTTGAATGATCTGATTAATGAATGTCAATCAGGGTTTATGAAAGGGCACCATAAATCTAATAATCTGGAGGCTGGTGTTAGAGTTGGTTGAGTACTGTGATCTATTGGATGACTTCCCTGTTATCTTATTTTGGGGATTTTCAGAAAGCATTTGATACCGTAATCACAATTGTATCTTTGATTGTCTTAAGCAATTGAAGTTTGGTCATTTTTGTTGATGCTATTAGAACTCTGTATAATGGTGGCAATAGCTGTATCAACTTTTGTTGACAATTTCAATACCTTTAGGAAACAAAACACGTTTTATAAGGAGGACGGGATCCACCCAAATCATTTGGGTTCCTGGATCCTTTCACAGCATTATAAAGCTGCGTTGAGACAACGACTTAGCAATGACCCAAGCCCAGCTCAGCTAATCCCTACCATTGTGACGCAGAGTTGTCAAAATGCTTCAGCAAATGTACAGTGGGGAAAAAAAGTATTTAGTCAGCCACCAATTGTGCAAGTTCTCCCACTTCAAAAGATGAGAGAGGCCTGTAATTTTCATCATAGGTACACGTCAACTATGACAGACAAATTGAGATTTTTTTTTCTCCAGAAAATCACATTGTAGGATTTTTTATGAATTTATTTGCAAATTATAGTGGAAAATAAGTATTTGGTCACCTACAAACAAGCAAGATTTCTGGCTCTCACAGACCTGTAACTTCTTCTTTAAGAGGCTCCTCTGTCCTCCACTCGTTACCTGTATTAATGGCACCTGTTTGAACTTGTTATCAGTATAAAAGACACCTGTCCACAACCTCAAACAGTCACACTCCAAACTCCACTATGGCCAAGACCAAAGAGCTGTCAAAGGACACCAGAAATAAAATTGTAGACCTGCACCAGGCTGGGAAGACTGAATATGCAATAGGTAAGCAGCTTGGTTTGAAGAAATCAACTGTGGGAGGAGCAATTATTAGGAAATGGAAGACATACAAGACCACTGATAATCTCCCTCGATCTGGGGCTCCACGCAAGATCTCACCCCGTGGGGTCAAAATGATCACAAGAACGGTGAGCAAAAATCCCAGAACCACACGGGGGACCTAGTGAATGACCTGCAGAGAGCTGGGACCAAAGTAACAAAGCCCTACCATCAGTAACACACTACGCCGCCAGGGACTCAAATCCTGCAGTGCCAGACGTGTCCCCCTGCTTAAGCCAGTACATGTCCAGGCCGGTCTGAAGTTTGCTAGAGTGCATTTGGATGATCCAGAAGAGGATTGGGAGAATGTCATATGGTCAGATGAAACCAAAATAGAACCTTTTGGTAAAAACTCAACTCGTCGTGTTTGGAGGAAAAAGAATGCTGAGTTGCATCCAAAGAACACCATACCTACTGTGAAGCATGGGGGTGGAAACATCATGCTTTGGGGCTGTTTTTCTGCAAAGGGACCAGGACGACTGATCATTGTAAAGGAAAGAATGAATGGGGCTATGTACCGTGAGATTTTGAGTGAAAACCTCCTTCCATCAGCAAGGGCATTGAAGATGAAACGTGGCTGGGTCTTTCAGCATGACAATGATCCCAAACACACCGCTCGGGCAACGAAGGAGTGGCTTCGTAAGAAGCATTTCAAGGTCCTGGAGTGGCCTAGCCAGTCTCCAGATCTCAACCCCATAGAAAATCTTTGGAGGGAGTTGAAAGTCTGTGTTGCCCAGCGACAGCCCCAAAACATCACTGCTCTAGAGGAGATCTGCATGGAGTAATGGGCCAAAATACCAGCAACAGTGTGTGAAAACCTTGTGAAGACTTACAGAAAACGTTTGACCTGTGTCATTGCCAACAAAGGGTATATAACAAAGTATTGAGAAACTTTTGTTATTGACCAAATACTTATTTTCCACCATAATTTGCAAATAAATTCATAAAAAATCCTACAATGTGCCAGTGAGTGCTGTAGGTGGGTGTGGTGCAGGAATCAGATGTAGGACGCAGAAAGATAAGTCCAATAGACTTTAGTGAACAGCACACTAAAATTCACGAGTCAAACGCCCGGAGGCGAGAAAGTCCGCACACAGGCGAAAACCAAAAGGCGCACAAAACAGTGCGTAAATAACCTCCTAACACAGAGGAGGAAAATACGAAATGCACAAGGCAAACAGTAGCGCACAAAACACGACAGCGAAACAATAACACACAAACACAGACACACACAACGAGAACTAAATAGACCACTAACGAGGACTAACTAGACACAGGTGTACAACATCAAGACCAAACCAAACGAACATGAAACATAGATCGGTGGCAGCTAGTACTCCGGAGACGACGACCGCCGAAGCCTGCCCGAACCAGGAGGAGGAGCAGCCTCGGCCGAAACCGTGACAGTACCTCCCCCTTGACGCGCGGCTCCAGCCGTGCGCCGACCCCGGCCTCGGGGACGACCAGGAGGACGCGGAGCAGGGCGCGCGGGATGGTCCCGGTGGAACTCCGACAGGAGAGATGGGTCTAGGATGTCCCTCCGCGGCACCCAGCACCGCTCCTCCGGGCCGTACCCCTCCCACTCCACGAGATACTGGAGACCCCCCATCCGGCGTCTGGAGTCCAAGATGGACCGAACGGTGTACGCCGGAGCCCCCTCGATGTCCAATGGGGGCGGAGGAGTCTCTCCTATCTCATTGTCCTGGAGTGGACCAGCTACCACCGGCCTGAGAAGAGACACATGGAACGAGGGGTTAATATTCTTATATTCAACAGGTAGATGTAACCTATAACACACCTCGTTCAATCTTCTCAGGACTTTAAAGGGCCCCACAAACCGCCGACCCAGCTTCCGGCAGGGCAGGCGGAAAGGGTAGGTTTCTGGTAGAGAGCCAGACTCGATCTCCGGGTGCGTACACCGGCCCCTCACTGCGGTGGAGATCGGCGCTCGCCTTGTGACGAAGGACGGCCCACTGCAGGTGGACGTGGGCAGCGTTCCACGTCTCTTCCGAGCGCCTCATCCAATCATCCACCGCAGGGGCCTCGATCTGGCTCTGCTGCCACGGTGCCAGAACCGGCTGGTAACCTAATACACATTGAAAAGGGGTTAGGTTAGTAGAGGAGTGGCGGAGAATGTTCTGGGCCATCTCGGCCCAGGGAATGTAACGCGCCCACTCCTCAGGCCGGTCCTGGCAATACGACCTCAGAAACCTACCCACATCCTGGTTGAAACATTCCACCTGCCCGTTACTCTCCGGGTGGTACCCCGAGGTAAGGCTAACCGAGACCCCCAAACGCTCCATAAACGCTCTCCACACACGGGAGGTAAACTGGGGGCCTCGATCAGACACTATATCCTCGGGGACCCCGTAATGCTGGAAGACGTGGGTAAATAGGGCCTCAGCGGTCTGTAGGGCAGTAGGAAGACCCAACATAGGGAGAAGACGACAGGCCTTAGAGAACCGGTCCACAACGACCAGGATGGTGGTATTCCCCTGAGAGAGGGGAAGGTCTGTTACAAAATCCACCGAGAGGTGGGACCATGGTCGTTGTGGAACGGGTAGGGGCTGTAACTTACCCCTGGGCAGATGTTGGGGCGCCTTACACTGGGCGCACACCGAGCAGGAGGAGACGTAAACCCTCACATCCCTAGCCAAAGTAGGCCACCAGTATTTAGTGCTAAGGCAATGCACTGTCCGGCCAATACCCGGATGTCCTGAGGAGGGTGACGTGTGAGCCCAGTAGATGAGTCGATCCCGAATCTTGAGCGGAACGTACCTCCGACCCTCAGGACATTGTGGAGGGCTGGGGTCGGTACGCAACGCTCGCTCGATCTCGGCATCGACCTCCCACACCACCGGTGCCACAAGGCAAGACTCCGGTAGTATGGGAGTAGGCTCAACGGACCTCTCCTCCGTGTCATACCGCCGGGACAGTGCATCTGCCTTGCCATTCTGGGACCCAGGGATGTACGTGATTTTAAATACGAACCTGGTGAGAAACATACTCCATCGAGCCTGGCGAGGGTTCAGTCTCCTCGCTGCCCGGATGTACTCCAGGTTCCGATAGTCAGTCAAAATGAGGAAAGGGTGTTGAGCCCCCTCAAGCCAATGTCTCCACACCTTAAGGGCCTGAACTACAGCTAACAGCTCCCTGTCCCCAACGTCATAGTTACGCTCCGCCGGGCTGAGCTTTTTGGAGTAAAAAGCACAGGGGCGGAGTTTAGGTGGCGAGCCGGACCGTTGAGAGAGCACGGCCCCTATACCAGCCTCAGACGCGTCCACCTCAACCTGAAAGGGAATTGTGGGATCCGGATGCGCCAGCACCGGAGCCAACGTAAACAGGTCCTTCAGTCTCCCAAAGGCCCTGTCCGCATCAGCTGACCACTGCAGGCGCACCGGACCCCCCTTCAGAAGGGACGTGATGGGAGCTGCCACCTGTCCAAAACCTCCGGTAGTAATTCGCAAAGCCCAAAAACTGCTGCACCTCTTTTACAGTGGTTGGAGTTTGCCAATTACGCACAGCGGACACACGATCCACCTCCATACTCACCCCTGACGCGGACAACCGATAACCCAAAAAGGAGACAGATTCCTGGAAAAACAGACATTTCTCTGCCTTGACATATAGGTCGTGCTCCAACAGCCTCCTCAATACACGTCGCACCAGGGTTACATGCTCGGCTCGGGTAGACGAGTACACCAGAATATCATCAATGTACACGACCACCCCTTGACCCTGCATATCCCGGAAAATGTCATCTACGAAGGATTGAAAGACTGATGGAGCATTCATCAACCCATATGGCATGACCAGGGACGGCCTGTTCAATAGGGCGATATGGGCGACGCACTGCCAAACGGGAAAAGGAAGGGATTTTTTTTCTAATCAATTATATCACGGCAACAGTAGTTATCAGTGTTCACGTCTGATCTGCCAGCCACTAAATGTCAAATCAGGCTAAAGTCGTGCTTCAAATGGCCCCGCCCGTTTTTGGGGCGATTTCAGTCAGGTTGAAAATCGCCCAGAAGTCTCTCATAGCCTGTCATGTAAAATCTATTTTTTTCAAATTTCAAAGCTTTCAATACATTCTCTATGGGTGTCTGTGGGCTTGCACTTACGCGCTTTCGTCATACGTGACGTAACCATGAACGTAACTAAGACAATAGCGGCTAGCAGCGTCTCTGTTGCGACCTGCAGTGTGGCGTTATTTTATGTTTTTAATTTGTAGACTTAGTTTACAAACATTCTGCCAACCATGGATTTCCAGTGGTTGGTTTTGGACTGATCTTGTTGATCGTGTACATACCCGCTACGAACGGACTAAATAATGAAAACGCTGCTGGCAGCGGAATCCAATACAGCTGGGAGACTTGGCTGGATGACAGAGTCCCGGACAGAGAAGTGGAGCCGGCCGGCTTCACCCTGGTCAGAGCGGACCGCGATCCTGGTAAGAGAGCGACTCTGTACCCCGACATTGAACTGCTTTCTGTGTCATTGCGACCTTACTATCTGCCCCGTGAGTTCCCCCAATTGTTTGTTACCGTTGTGTACTGTTGATAATCACAAGTTTACTGGAGAACTGAGACCAAGTAGAGACTTTGGACAGGGTGGATATGGTATAATAAAGGCAGTTTATTCAGAGGTAAAGATATCTGGAATCGCGTGCACGGACTCGTTCGTCAAACTCTTAGGGAGAAGAGAGCCCCGAAAACATTGTGTGCAGACATTTTATACAATAAATGATGTAGGTTGAATCTAGTAGTTCTGATCTTCTGATTGGTCCTGATGAGTTGGGCGAGGTCCCCTCCACTGTTGCATTGGCTCTGAGTCGGGTTCTCTGTCTTCAAATGTTCAGCCTAAAGAGAGGGGATTTTTGTGTGTGTGTGTGTGTTTAACAGTGATGATGTGTGTGTGTGTGTGTGTGTTATCAGTGATGATGTGTGTGTGTGTGTGTGTGTGTGTGTCCTCAGAGCAAGAACTCGTGAGTTGGAAGAACTGAGAGACCTATGGCGTGGGTGTTGTCCTTGGCCACCTGCTGACAAGGCTGACAAGATAGGACTCTTTTGTCCATTGTTATAGGATAGGAACAGCATTGATTGAAAACAAACGCCCAACACAAAATGGGTCATGCACAAGATTTTAGTCAGACCAAGCTATAACATTATATATTTACTACGACAGTACATTCAACCAAAAGCTAATATAACAAAGGCATCAGAGATTATTTATAATCTGTCACAGAAACTGGAATCCATCTCCCCAGATCAGTCAATAAATGCTTCTGGTATTGACTTATATGCTGCCCCTGTCTTCATGTTGTTGCTGGACATATCTTTTTTAAAATGTGTGTAGGTCACCTAAATCATCAGAAAAATTGCCCCTCCTGAGAATTTTTTCAGGAGCCGCCACTGGGCATGACAAGATATTCGAAATGACCTGATGTGGTACTAAACGCTGTTTTCCATTCATCTCCCTCCCTAATGCGCACCAAGTTATACGCGCTCCTGAGATCCAATTTTGTGAAAAAACGCGCCCCATGCAATGACTCCGTCATGGTCGCAATCAGAGGGAGTGGATAACTGTATTTCACAGTAATATCATTGAGACCATGGTAATCAATGCACGGGCGCAACCCTCCATCTTTCTTTTTCACAAAAAAGAAACTCGAAGAGGCGGGGGAAGTGGAAGGCCGAATGTATCCCTGTCTCAAAGATTCGGCTATGTAGGTCTCCATAGCTTTTCTCTCCTCCTGAGACAAAGGATACACATGGCTCCGTGGGAGCGCTGCTCCTGCCTGGAGATCAATCGCACAATCCCCCTGTCTATGGGGAGGCAACTGCGTCGCCCTAGTTTTGCTAAACACAAGAGCTAAATCCCCATATTCAGGCGGAATGTGCAATGCGGGCACTTGGTTTGGACTTTCCACCGAAGTCGCCCCCACGGAAACACCCAGACATCGCCCCTCACACTGAGCAGACCATCCATCGAGAGCCCTCTGTTGCCACGAAATAGCAGGGTTATGGGTGCTTAACCAGGGAATCCCCAGCATCACTGGGTACGCAGGAGAGTCGATCAGATACAGCTGTATAGTCTCTTCATGACCCCCCTGCGCACACATCCTAAGTGGCGCTGTGACCTCCCTGATCAACCCCGACCCCAACGGACGGCTATCTAAGGCATGAACGGGAAAAGGTTTGTCAACGGGTAGGAGAGGGATCCCTAACTCTAAACAAAACTTTCGATCAACAAAATTCCCAGCTGCGCCTGAATCTACTAGCGCCTTATGCTGGGAATGAGGTGCAACCTGTGGAAAACCAACAGGTATACAAAAGTGCGCAACAGAGAGCTCTGGGTAGGTGGGGCGTCTACTCACCTGGGAGGCCCCCCCAGTGCGTGGCCTGTTGTCTTCTCCCCCGGAGAACCCTCCCCAGCACCTGGCCGCAGTGTGCCCTCCACGACCGCACTTGGTGCAGGAGACAGGCCCCCTCGGGCTCCTCCTACTCCGTTCTCTAGCGCCGGCACCCCCGAGCTTCATAGGGCTCGGCTCGGAGGTGCCGGAGGGCGGAATGGACGGACCCCCCTCGGGACGTCCACGGGTGGCCAGCAGGGTGTCTAAACGGATGGACATATCAACCAACTGGTCGAACGTCAGATGGGTATCCCTGCAGGCCAACTCTCGTTGAACGTCCTCCCGGAGGCTACACCGAAAATGGTCAATGAGAGCCCATTCATTCCACCCTGCATCCGCCGCTAGAGTCCGGTACTCCAAAGCAAACGCCTGTGCGCTCCTCCTCCCCTGTCTCAAGTGGACTAGCCGCTCCCCCGCCGCTTTGCCCTCAGGTGGATGGTCAAACACGGCCTTGAAGCGGCGGGAGAACTCGGCGTAGGAGATGGTGTTGGCGTCCATCTTCCTCCACTCAGCGTTAGCCCACTCCAACGCCTTTCCCGAGAGACAGGAGATGAGGGCGGAAACGCTCTCGTGTCCCGAGGGCACCGGGTGTACAGTGGCCAGGTAGAGATCCACCTGCAGGAGGAACCCCTGACACCCAGCAGCTGTTCCGTCATACGCCCTCGGGAGCGAGAACCGAATCCTCCTGGGTTCCGGACCTGGGGCCGGTGGACCGGCCGATGGGGTGGACAGGGTAGGTGGAGGTGTGGGTACCCTGCTGGCTTCCCATCGGTGCAGGGTCTTGATCACGTCCTGTAGAGCGGTCTCCAGTTGTCTTATCTGGCCCTCCTGCCAATGGATATGCTCCTCGAGCGACACAGGTGTCACAGCCGATCCTGCTGATTCCATAATGGTGTGTTATTCTGTCAGTGAGTGCTGTAGGTGGGTGTGGTGCAGGAATCAGATGCAGGACGCAGAAAGATAAGTCCAATAGACTTTAGTGAACAGCACACTAAAATTCACGAGTCAAACGCCCGGAGGCGAGAAAGTCCGCACACAGGCGAAAACCAAAAGGCGCACAAAACAGTGCGTAAATAACCTCCTAACACAGAGGAGGAAAATACGAAATGCACAAGGCAAACAGTAGCGCACAAAACACGACAGCGAAACAATAACACACAAACACAGACACACACAATGAAACTAAATAGACCAATAACGAGGACTAACTAGACACAGGTGTACAACATCAAGACCAAACCAAACGAACATGAAACATAGATCGGTGGCAGCTAGTACTCCGGAGACGACGACCGCCGAAGCCTGCCCGAACCAGGAGGAGGAGCAGCCTCGGCCGAAACCGTGACACAATGTGATTTTCTGGAAAAAAAATTCTAATTTTGTCTGTCATAGTTGACATGTACCTATGATGAAAATTATAGGCCTCTCTCATCTTTTTAAGTGGGAGAACTTGCACAATTGGTGGCTGACTAAATACTTTTTTCCCCACTGTACATTACATCAGGGGCGTCGGTAGTCACAATATAAGTAACCTAATTTATGTCCCTCTAACTGCCCTGAATGCCACCGCTGATCCTACAGCTATTGTGTGCAGTAATCATGTGCCTAAGAACCAGATTTATAATGTTAGCACTGAGCTGGTGTGCCTGAGGAGGCAGTCCACTGTGTGCAGCTCACCCTGCACTAACATAAAGAACATGAGCACATCTACTGCTGCTGAGCTTCCAAGTAAAGCAATAAAAACAAGTAAGCATCCCAGAAGAAAAGTGCTCAAAATAGCCCACGTTAACATATGTAGCTTAAGAAACAAGGTTCATGAAATCAATAATTTGCTAGTAACAGATGACATTCATATTCTGACTATCTCTGAAACTTACTTAGATAATACCTTTGATGATACAGTGGTAGCAATACAAGGTTATAACATTTACAGAAAATATAGAATTGACAATGGTGGAGGTGTTGCTGTTTATATTCATCTGCCTCACCTAAAGTCAATTCTGGTGGGAAGCTGCTATAGACCACCAAGTGCTAACAGTCAGTATCTGGATAACGTGTGAAATGCTTGATAATGTATGTGATATCAATAGAGAGGTATACTTTCTGGGTGATTTAAATATAGACTGGCTTTCATCAGGCTGCCCACTCAAGAGAAAGCTTCAAACTGTAACCAGTGCCTGCAACCTGGTTCAGGTTATCAGTCAACCTACCAGGGTGGTTACAAACAGTACAGGAATTAAATCATCAACATGTATTGATAATATCTTTACTAATGCTGCAGAGATTTGTTTGAAAGCAGTATCCAAATCCATTGGATGTACTGATCACAATATAGTAGCCATATCTAGGAAAACCAAAGTTCCAAAGGCTGGTCCTAATATTGTGTATAAGAGGTCATACAAGAAGTTCTGTAGTGATTCCTATGTTGTTGATGTAAATAATATATGTTGGTCCGTGGTGTGTAATGGGGAGCAAACAGACGCTGCTCTTGACACATTTATGAAATTGCTTATTCCAGTTACTAATAAGCATGCACCCATTAAGAAAATGACTGTAAAAACTGTTAAATCCATGTGGATTGATGAGGAATTTTAAAATGGTATGGTTGAGAGGGATGAGGCAAAAGGAATGGCAAATAAGTCTGGCTGCACAACCGATTGGCAAACGTATTGCAAATTGAGAAATCATGTGACTAAACTGAATAAAAAGAAGAAGCAACAGCACTATGAAACAAGGATAAATGACATAAAGAATAATAGTAAAAATCTTTGGTGCACCTTAAATGACATTTTGGGAAAAAAGGCAAACTCAGCTCCATCATTCATTGAATCAGATGGCTTATTCATTACAAAACCAACTGATATTGCCAACTACTTTAATAATTTTTTCATTGGCAAGATTGGCAAACTTAGGCATGACATGCCAGCAACAATTGCTGACACTACACATTCAAGTATATCTGACCAAATTATGAAAGACAAGCATTGTAATTTTGAATTCCATAAAGTGAGTGTGGATGAGGTGAACAAATGATTGTTGTCTATTAACAATTACAAGCCACCGGGGGTCTGACAACTTGGATGGAAAATTGCTTAGGATAATAGCGGACGGTATTGCCACTCCCATTTGCCATATTTTCAATTTAAGCCCACGGGGGGCAAGTATGAAAAAAAAAATAATCATGTATGTGTCAGGACCCGGTGCGAGAAACAGTCACTAATAATTGTCAGAACCCAGAAGATGAGGCAGACACAGCAGTACTAGAGATGGTGGTTTAATAAAGAACAAAAATCCTCAGGCAAAGAAACTAAATCCACAATGTCCAAAAATAAAGCCAAGAGGCACAAAGAGGAAAACCTCCAAAAAACAAAGAAACTCCACAAAGTGGTAAAAAATCCCACCAGAGAAATATCCATATAACACAAGGCTTGGGCTGGGGCTGGGTGCTAACTTACAAACACTGAGCAAGGAACTGAGGAACACACAGGATTTAAATACTAACAGGGGAATGACCTACAGGTGCAAACAATAATTAGATCAAGAAAAAACAAAAGGTACAAAAAGGTGCAATGGGGACATCTAGTGACCAAAACCCGAACAGTCATGGCCAAAACCTGACAGAATCCCCCTCCTAGGAACGGCTCCTGACGTTCCTACCAGCCTTCTCAGGGTGGAGGGCCCTGAACTGACGAATGAGGTCAGGGTCCAGTATGTCCTTGGCAGGAACCCAGGAGCGCTCCTCGGGACCGTAGCCTTCCCAGTCCACCAGATACTGCCAGGACCGCTGCACCCGGCGGGAATCCAGTATCCGGTGGACGGTATAAGCCGACTGGCCACCGATGACACGGGGCGGAGGGGGAGGTCTGCCTGCCGGAATAAGGGGAGAAAAAACAACAGGTTTTAATAAAGAAATGTGAAATGTTGGATTGATCTTAAGGGATCTGGGTAAGTGCAGGCGAAAAGTAACGGGATTGACTCTCCTGGCAATCTTAAAGGGACCGATGAACCTCTGGGACAGCTTGCGAGACTCCACCCGTAGCGGTAGGTTCTTAGTTGAGAGCCATACTCTCTGGCCGGGGTACAGGGTAGGACCGGGACGGCGACCTCTGTTGGCTTGTCGTTGGTACTGCTGAGAGGAACGCAGAAGATTAAGACGTGCCTTCTTCCACGTAAGCCGACAGCGTCTGATGAACCTCGAGGCTGAAGGCACTCTGACTTCTGCCTCCTGGTCCGGGAACAATAGAGGTGCATAGCCAAACTGACACTCATGCGGGGACATACCAGTGGAGGAGGAGCACAAGGTGTTGTGCGCGTACTCGGCCCAAACAATGAAGGATGACCAAGTGGACGGGTTGTTGGAAACCATGCATCTGAGGGTGGTTTCCAGCTCCTGATTCATCCTCTCAGTTTGGCCATTGGACTCCGGATGGTACCCGGAAGATAAACTGGCCGTGGCCCCTATGAGTTGGCAGAAGGCCTTCCAAAACCTTGAGGCGAACTGGGGACCTCTGTCGGAAACCATATCTTGCGGGATCCCAAAGACTCGGAACACATGGTTAATCACCAACTCAGCTGTTTCCTTGGCAGAAGGTAATTTGGTCAAAGGAACAAACCTGGCCGCCTTAGAAAACCTGTCGATGATGACTAGGATCGTAGTATTACCATGGGACGGAGGAAGGCCAGTAATAAAGTCCAATGAGATATGGGACCAGGGTCGGTGGGGAATAGATAGAGGGTGAAGGAGTCCTTGAGGGCGAAGGTGAGAAGATTTGCCCTGGCAGCACACGGAACAGGCCTTGATGAAAGTGGCAACGTCTTCCTTCATGGTGGGCCACCAGAACTTACGCTGGATGAACTCCAAGGTGCGGCCTATGCCCGGGTGACAGGTGAGGCGAGAGGAGTGCCCCCACCGAAGGACTTGGGACCTTGCTGCCTTGGGAACAAACAACCGATTAGCAGGACCTCCACCAGGGCCCGGTTCGATGGCTTGAGCTTGTTTCACGGTATCCTCCACTTGCCACGAGATCGGAGCCACGATCTTAGCGGCCGGAAGGACAGTCATGTCAGTATCTTCTCGAATGGCAGGAGAGTAGATTCGTGACAAGGCGTCCGGTTTGAGATTCTTCGACCCGGGTCTATAGGTGAGGATAAACTGAAATCGGCTGAAGAAAAGAGACCATCGAGCTTGTCTGGCGTTCAACCGCTTCGCCTGCTGGATATACTCCAGATTCTTGTGGTCCGTAAGCACTTGAAACGGTTGAGAAGCCCCCTCGAGCCAGTGTCTCCATTCCTTCAATGCCATCTTAACCGCTAGGAGTTCACGGTCCCCCACATCGTAATTCCTCTCGGCCGGGGTAAGCCGGTGAGAGAAGAAGGCGCAAGGATGAAGCTTCTTGTCTTCACCCCTCTGAGACAGGACAGCTCCAACCCCAACCTCTGATGCGTCTACCTCCACCACAAAAGGTTCCTCCGCCGTTGGTAGTGTCAGGATGGGAGCAGAGAGGATGCGCTGCTTGAGTCCTTGGAAGGCCGTCTCAGCTTCTCTTCCCCACAGAAACCTTGTGTTGCCACCCTTGGTTACCGCCGAGAGAGGGGCTGCCACCGAGCTGAAGTTCTTGATGAACTTGCGGTAAAAGTTGGTGAAGCCCAGGAAACGTTGAACTTCCTTAACGGACTTGGGGGTGGGCCAATCCGCTACCGCCTCTACCTTCTTGGGGTCCATCTGGACTCGTCCGGGTTCCACTATAAATCCCAGGAATTGTACTCGAGAGGAATGGAATTCACACTTCTCCGGCTTAACGTACAAATGGCTGTCTAGGAGGCGTTTGAGCACTTGTCTGACATGCTTAGTGTGTTCTTGAAGGGAGCTCGAAAAGATGAGGATGTCATCCAAGTACACAAACACGAAGATGTTAAGCATATCCCTAAGCACATCGTTTATGAGCGCTTGGAACACAGCCGGAGCGTTGGTCAGGCCGAAGGGCATCACCGAGTATTCGTAGTGACCAGTAGGCGTGTTGAAAGCGGTCTTCCACTCGTCCCCGGGTTTGATCCGCACAAGATGGTATGCGTTCCGCAGGTCAAGCTTAGTGAAGACAACTGCTTCCTGGAGCAGCTCAAAGGCTGTGGCCATAAGAGGTAGCGGGTAGCGGTTACGGACGGTTATGGCATTGAGTCCCCGGTAGTCGATGCAAGGTCGTAATCCGCCGTCTTTCTTGGCCACAAAGAAAAGCCCTGCTCCCGCCGGCGAGGTAGATGGACGCATGAGGCCTGCTGTCAGAGCGTCCTTGATGTAGGTATCCATAGCAGCTCGTTCGGGAGGAGAAAGGGAAAAGATCCGACCCCTGGGAGGGCAGGTCCCCGGCAACAGGTCGATGGTGCAATCGTAAGGTCTATGGGGTGGTAGTTTGGTGGCCCTCTGTTTGCTAAATACCAGTTTGAGGTCATGGTAACACTCGGGAACTCGGGACAAGTCGATGGATTCTAGAGACTCGGAAGGAGAACTCTGGGAACTCGGGAAGATACAAGTGGCTTGGCACGTGGGACCCCACTGCTTGATAGTGCCCACAGACCAGTCGATGTGAGGGTTATGGCTGTGAAGCCAGGGATAGCCAAGGACGAGAGGAAATTCGGAACAGGCGATCAGATGAAAGTTCATCACTTCCTTGTGTTGGGAAACTGAAAGTCGTAAGGGGGTAGTGGCACGAGTGACAAGTCCAGATCCCAAAGGACTTCCATCCAACGTAGCAACCCTTATGGGGTCACTTAGAGGTTCAGAAGGAACGCCATTCTCCTTCGCCCAGATCCCATCCATGAAGTTACCTGCGGCTCCAGAGTCTACCAAGGCTTGAAGAGAAACCTCGTGGTCGTCCCAGGAAAGGGTAACAGGAATGAGCAGGCGGGAGTTGGATAGATGGGAGGAGATTATGTTTCCCGTTACAGTCCTCCCAGGCCTGCACGGGAGAGTGCGTTTCCCTGGAGCCCGGGACACGTGGAGCGGAAATGGCCCGGTTTGCCGCAATATAGACAGCATCGCTCCCTCATTCGGCGGTCTCTCTCAGCCTGGGAGATGCGTCCAACCTGCATGGGTTCTGGTGGAGCCAGCGAGGATAAAGGTGGAGACTCGGAGTTGGAACCGATAGGAACTAGGGTGAGCGGTCTATGGTTTTGTTCTCTCTCTCTCAGACGCTGGTCTATGCGTGAAGCCAACTTGATAAGGGACTCGAGGTTGTCCGGTGGTTCCCGAGTGGCCAGTTCATCTTGGATGGTGTCAGAAAGACCCTTCAAAAAACACACTGTGAGCGCCTCGTCGTTCCAGCCACTTGCTGCTGCCACAGTGCGGAACTGGATGGCATAGTCCGTCACGCTGCGCCGACCTTGGCGGAGAGTCAGGAGCTGTTTGGCTGAGTCAGGGCCGTTGGTAGGACCTTGAAACACTCGCTTGAATTCTTCAGCAAAGGTAGAGTAGCTGGCACAGCAGGGACTTTGGGCATCCCACACAGCAGTAGCCCAGGCTAGAGCCTTTTCCGACAGCAGGGTGATGATATATGCTATCTTGGACCGGTCGGTGGGAAACGACGATGGTTGCAGCTCAAAGGAGAGAGAACATTGGGTGAAAAACCCCTTACAAACACTTGGGTCCCCTGAGAACCGTTGAGGAGGCGGCAGACGAGGTTCCGCCAGGGGATTAACTGCCAGGAGCCCTTGAATCGGATGAACTGGAGCAGAAGCGGTTGCCGGGGAAAGTCGATCCGAAATCTGCTTTATGGAAGTCAGCATCTCTGACAGAAGTTGAGAATGTCTAGCCATTAAGGCCTCTTGCTGAACCAGAGCAGCTTCGTGGTGTTGGACAGTCCCCTCATGGTGGGACAGCATGGAAAAAAAATCCTGGGTACTGGCTGCCTCTGGGTTCATAATAATGGCTCAGTGTTTCTGTCAGGACCCGGTGCGAGAAACAGTCACTAATAATTGTCAGAACCCAGAAGATGAGGCAGACACAGCAGTACTAGAGATGGTGGTTTAATAAAGAACAAAAATCCTCAGGCAAAGAAACTAAATCCACAATGTCCAAAAATAAAGCCAAGAGGCACAAAGAGGAAAACCTCCAAAAAACAAAGAAACTCCACAAAGTGGTAAAAAATCCCACCAGAGAAATATCCATATAACACAAGGCTTGGGCTGGGGCTGGGTGCTAACTTACAAACACTGAGCAAGGAACTGAGGAACACACAGGATTTAAATACTAACAGGGGAATGACCTACAGGTGCAAACAATAATTAGATCAAGAAAAAACAAAAGGTACAAAAAGGTGCAATGGGGACATCTAGTGACCAAAACCCGAACAGTCATGGCCAAAACCTGACAGTATGCACTCACTAACTGTAAGTCTCTCTGGATAAGAGCGTCTGCTAAATGACTAAAATGTTTTAAAAAATGTAAAATGTAGAATATGTGTGCCCCCAGGTTTGGAGGGAAGCAAAAGTCATTCCGCTACCTAAGAATAGTAAAGCCCCATTTACTGGCTCAAACAGCCGACCAATTAGCCTGTTACCAACCCTTAGTAAACTATTGGAAAAAGCATGCTTTTAGAGAAGGACATTCAACAAGCACAGCACTTACACAAATGACTAATGATTGGCTGAGAGAAATTGATGAAAAAAAGATTGTGGGGGCTGTTTTGTCAGACTTCAGTGCGGCTTTTGACATTATCAATCATAGTCTGTTGCTGGAAAAACGTATGTGTTAAAGTAATACGACAAGGTTGTCCAATCTCACCTTTTTTTTTTTGTATTTCAAACATTATGTACCTTTGTGTGTCAGGGAAAATGTATGGAGCAAAACGTACATTATTTTCTGTAGGAATGCAGCTAAGTAAAAGTAAATGTTGTCAAAAATATAAAAAGTAAAGTGAAGATATCCCAAAAAACTACTTAAGTAGTACTTTACATCACTGAACCATTGAAATATCTAAGTTTAACATTATTTTACTACACTGATTCTACAATTGAACATCAGTATGTCATAAAGAGAAAGAATTCGTCAGACAGAGTGGGAGGGTCGTCACAGATTCCACAATTGAACATCGTAAATCTCTTTATTTTATTAGGAAACATTTTCATACACAAATCAAAATGCCATATTTAGTAATTTTTAACTGATTTGGAAAATTATTTAGAATCATTCAAACGTACATTTCTCAAATGTATTCGCTACTGTATTCGTCTGTATTTGATTTGATATAATGTGGATTGTTTTCTATGGCTGTTCTGTTTTTTTGTGTTTTGCATGTTACTGTTGTTTAATGTATAAAAAAAAGACACTTGTAAGATGTAGGTTTCTGCCATGTTGGAATGACGTGTACGACTGATGTCATCGGAATGGTAGCATGAGATTGCGCCTCCCGCCCCGCACATCAACACACAGCGGTAAATAAAAAAAATGGAAGAAGACCAACCCATCGAAGCTGTCTCTGGTCATCCCTTGGCATATGCCTTTGAACCTGTTTGTTGTGGTCCCCTAGTAGTACCTGGTATGGGGCCATTTTCATCTCACAATTCAAAGTAGCAGGGAGGCATGTTGAGAATAATGTTGAGTGCGCATGGAGAGAGTAGAGATAAAACATGTTGAAGGCGCAGAGGAGCTGAGAGATAGTTGAGAGCTCGGAGAAAAATGTTGCGTGCCCAGAAAATGGAATTGAGAGTAAGAAATGAAGTGTCGGGCATGCATCTCCCTGCTAATGGTATACTCTCTCGAAATGCACATGTGCTTGCGCGATGTGATCTGTGTGCCAGTAAATCTACAATTACATGTTACTCAAATATGACTAACAGTCTTATTGACCAATCATAGCACTGCTTTTTGTTACAATGCAATTGATTGACTAGCTAAATGGAAGGCGGGACGCATACAACGTTTCGTTTACATCCCCAGTGTTCAAGTTGCGTCAATTCAAATGTGGTATTGGGAACAAAAGAGGTGAACACACGTCTTCTAAGATTTACTAGTATTTTAATTAATGCAAAACACTTCAATGGTAAATATGATGTTCGTATATACGGGTCCACTGAAATACCATGCAGGGCAGACAGAGAACTGATCCATTGTTCTAAGTTCTTCCCTAAATACTCTGACAGAGATAGTTCCCGTTCCCTGCTGGCCTATCAGAGTAGAGACTGAGCGTGGTTTAGACTTACTCAGCCTATCGTTGGCGCACAGGCTGGTCCCAGCCCCTTGGCGCTTCACTGTTGCACACTGTTGCCAGGCATAAGTTGTTATCATCACAACTTGTCCAGAGAGTCGGCACTTTTTGCAGTACACGTCCTTGAGCGCGGTTTAACAAAGAGGCAGTGTTCGTGTATGTGAGACACAAGTTCTTATCTCCCCCTACTCCCTAACAACTCCTCACATGAATCACAGCTTGTTATGTTAAACAATTTATATCAGTACAGTACAAACCTATTATGTTTAATCATTAATGCATTCTTTCTAAGCTAGGCATCACATCTAGTTATAAGAAAATAGATCCCCACACCAGGTAGCTAGCCAGTAGCCACATTGCAACATGGCGGAATCCCAGCAAAGCGCTTCTTCTCAGGTAGAAAGCTAGCTGGCCAATTCAGCCTAATGCCATTGGTACGTGTTTTTGATGATCTCATTTATGTAAAGATTTGCCAGTGGATATCTGTAATGGTAGACTCAGTAATTCCATTTTAGGTATCATTTTTCTGATGTAATCAGACAATGCTTCGGATTTAATTTCACTCAGTTATCTAATGTCACCTGGCCATAGAACAATGAGCTAAAAATCGAAATATTTTGATATAGCTACTAATGTCACACATTGCATTCATCCTAGCTACTGTACTATCAACTGGCTTGCTATATTAGGCAGCTCTAAGGGGGAAACAAATATATTTATAATATCTATAAAGATTATAAAAAGGCCATTAGGTTGGAACTGCTGGGGAAGAGGTAGATATATAGATATATAGATATATAGATAGATAGATAGATAGATAGATAGATAGATAGATAGATAGATAGATAGATAGATAGATAGATAGATAGATAGATAGATAGATAGATAGATAGATCTACAATCAGCTGAGTTCATAGCTAATGATTTTAGAAAATAAAAACTATTTTTGCTAGCCATATTTTAAAGACTCGCTACTGAATATTGAAAACCTTTTTTTGCCAAAGGAGTTAGCTAGTTCCCATGACTGATTATTGATGAATTGGTAACTGAAACAGTAGCAAAGAGACTGTTTTGGTACAATTTGGCTGATAAAGAATAGGCTTGTACATGTACACGTTAGTGTTTAATTAGTTAACTAAGTTACTGACTGAGTAGGCATGTTGTTATTCCTGTTCTAGTTGTTATTGCATTTCAGGTGGAGAGGGAGTAAGCTCAGTAGAAAGCTGCATGCTGACAGACCAGGAAGAAATCTGTTGTTGCGCAGCAAAGCTATTACAGTCAATGCAATATCGTGTGAATTGCCCATTTTTATGTAATTGTCTCTAACAAAAGGGTTGGATTGTTCAGCAACATGAGCAGTAAATGCCAACAAGGCTTTGGTGATGAAAGGTATATCACGGAGGTGACTCTGTATCTATTAGAAGCTGCCCCCATACATTGTGTCACACCCTGATCTGTTTCACCTGTCTTTGTGCTTGTCTCCACCCCCCACCCGGTGTCTCCCATTTCCCCCCATTATCCCCTGTGTATTTATACCTGTGTTTTCTGTTTGTCTGTTGCCAGTTCGTCTTGTCCCGTCAAGTCCTACCAGCGTGTTCCTGTTTCCAGTGCTCTAGTTTTTGTTTTTCCTAGTCTTCCCAGTTCTGACCTTTCTGCTGTCCTGACCCTGATCCTGCCTGCCGTCCTGTACCTGCCTGACTGATTTGGATTACGACTCTTTGCCTGCCTTGACTTACCTTTTGCCTGCCCCTTGTACTATAATAAACTCTGCGATTCATACTATCCGCCTCCTGTGTCTGGGTCTTAGCCTGAGCCGTGATGCATTGAATTATATACCCAGAACCTAATTCACCTGGTATGGGTTTCACACAGACAAATATAAAGTGAGCACCTCTTTTGCCGCCGTAACTCTTCCCCTGGTAACTCTTCCCTCTGTTGATCACAGGAGTAATTAATTGACGCATCACTGATTTGGACCTGGGAGTTGCTTGCACCTGTTCTTTATTTAAGGTGAACGCCAGAAGCAGCACGACGTAAATACCTGAAGAGAATTCCTGGTGTGGTTGGTGCCTGACCTCTGACCCGCTGGGTGAATGGAGGAAAATAAGAAAGTCTGTTGGTTGTTTTTTGATAAAGAGCAAATACCTACGCATGTGAAGCTTGGTTATATAAAGTCCTCTCACTTTCAACTGCGTCTATTTTCAGCAAACTTAACATGTGTAAATATTTGTCTGAACATAACAAGATTCAACAACCGAGACATAAACTGAACAAGTTCCACAGACATGTGACTAACAGAAATTGAATAATGTGTCCCTGAACAAAGGAGGGGTCAAAATCAAAAGTAACAGTCAGTATCTGGTGTGGCCACCAGCTGCATTTAGTACTGCAGTGCCTCTCCTCCACATGGACTGCACCAGATTAGCCAGTTCTTGCTGTGAGATGTTACCCCACTCTTCCACCAAGGCACCTGCAAGTTCCCAGACATTTCTGGGGGGAATGGCCCTAGCCCTCACCCTCCGATCCAACAGGTCCCAGACGTGCTCAATGGGATTGAGATCCGGGCTCTTCGCTGGCGATGTCAGAAGACTGACATTCCTGTCTTGCAGGAAATCACGCACAGAACGAGCAGTATGGCTGGTGGCATTGTCATGCTGGAGGGTCATGTCAGGATGAGCCTGCAGGAAGGGCACCACATGAGGGAGGAGGATGTCTTCCCTGTAACGCACAGCGTTGAGATTGCCTGCAATGACAACAAGCTCAGTCCGATGATGCTTTGACACACCGCCCCACACCATGACGGACCCTCCACCTCCAAATCGATCCCGCTCCAGAGTACAGGCCTCGGTGTAACGCGCATTCCTTCGACGATAAACGTGAATCTGACCATCACCCCTGGTGAGACAAAACTGCGACTCGTCAGTGACAAGCACTTTTTGCCAGTCCTGTCTGGTCCAGCGATGGTGGGTTTGTGCCCATAGGCGTCGTTGTTGCCGGTGATGTCTGGTGAGGACCTGCCTTACAACAGGCCTACAAGCCCTCAGTCCAGCCTCTCTCAGCCTATTGTGGACAGTCTGAGCACTGATGGAGGGATTGTGCGTTCCTAGTGTAACTCGGGCAGTTGTTGTTGCCATCCTGTACCTGTCCCGCAGGTGTGATGTTCGGATGTACCGATCCTGTGCAGGTGTTGTTACACGTGGTCTGCCAATGCGAGGACGATCAGCTGTCCGTCCTGTCTCCCTGTAGCGCTGTCTTAGGCGTCTCACAGTATGGACATTGCAATTTATTGCCCTGGCCACATGTGCAGTCCTCATGCCTCCTTGCAGCATGCGTAAGGCACGTTCATGCAGATGAGCAGGGAGCCTGGGCATCTTTCTTTTGGGGTTTTTCAGAGTCAGTAGAAAGGCCTCTTTAGTGTCCTACGTTTTCATAACTGTGACCTTAATTGCCTACTGTCTGTAAGCTGTTAGTGTCTTAACGACCGTTCCACAGGTGCATGTTCATTAATTGTTTATGGTTAATTGAACAAGCATGGGAAACAGTGTTTAAACCCTTTACAATGAAGATCTGTGAAGTTATTTGGATTTTTACTAATTATCTTTGAAAGACAGGGTCCTGAAAGGGGGACGTTTCTTTTTTTGCTGAGTTAAGATATGCTGTAAGAGCTGTCATCCCCAAACCACTGCAATGTAAGTATTTGAAGTGTTTCAAGTGTGTGCAGACGGACAGAGTATACTGAAGAACGGTGTGTAGAAGGACGACGGTGTTGCAATTGTGGTGGGGATGATGATCCTGAGTTCCTGGAGTGCCCTGTAAGGGTGAACGAGATTGAGGTGGCAAAAGTTAGAGGTCAATTGAATCTCCTATGCAGAGGCGATTAAAATAATTGAGAAAACGAGTGATGCTAGGGAAGATATGGTAGTGGATACACCACAGCCTGTAGTAAATGTTTGCTGCCAGACAAAAGATTTGTTAAAAAGGTGTTAAAAAGGCAGATTTTTTTGCGTTCATTGCCACAGTTATAAATTGTACAGCACAAGTCTCAAAGAAGTCTAAGAAACTGGACATTATAGTGGCTGTGGCAGAAAGGTTTTTGGGACTTAAGGATTTTACATCTGAAGACTTGCAAGGGGTCCCGTCAGTTCAGTTTTTTGGGGATTCCTGTTTCAATCCCAAATTGTAGGTGGTGGGATGCACATTAAATTGTGTGATCGGCAATATACCATAGAAGAAGGAAGAAACAGCAATCTGACAATCTCTGTTTTTCACTCAGTACAACACCACCCAGGAGAGACCTGCTGCCAACACTGGATTGGATCCCTCAGAGCGTGCCTGCCGTGGGGTGACCATTGTCACGGTTTCGGCCGAGGCTGCTCCTCTTCCTTGTTCGGGCAGGCTTCGGCGGTCGTCGTCTCCGGAGTACTAGCTGCCACCGTTCTATGTTTCATGTTCATTTGGTTTTGTCTGTTCATAACACCTGTCCCTTATTTGTGTCTTAATTGTTTCCCTATTTAGTTTCGTGTGTGTGGGTCAGGTGTTATGCGTGATTGTTTGTTGTCAGACTGCCTCTGATGGTTTATTTCTCTCGTTGTTGGCGTGTCCCGAGAGTTCGCACTGCGTGCGCTTTTCCTGTGTATTTTCGCACTGTGTTTTGTGCGTAATTTGTTTGCGCCACCCGGTTGGGTAGGCGACTATTTTTGTTCACGTGTTGAACAGTACTATAAAAGACGGTTGTAGTCATCCTGGTTCCTGCGCTTGATTCCTTCCACTCATCTACACACACCACTCTGACAGAATCACGCATCATATCCATGGAATCAGCAGGAGCGACCGCGCCGACAGCCGAGATGGCTGAACGTCTTCGTGGCCAGGAGGACCGCATCAACCAGGTCTGTCATGCCCTGGAGGGGGTGATGAATACTCTGCACCGATGGGAGACCAGCGGGGTTCCCACACCTCCACGAACCGAACCAGCCCCATCGGTCAGCCCTCCTGTCTCATCTCCGGAACCTAGTGGGAATCGGCTCT
This sequence comes from Coregonus lavaretus, assembly GCF_964263955.1. Lineage (NCBI taxonomy): Eukaryota > Metazoa > Chordata > Actinopteri > Salmoniformes > Salmonidae > Coregonus > Coregonus lavaretus. The sequence goes on from NC_140022.1 coordinate 378,037, forward strand.
CGCTCCCGAGGGCGTACGACGGCTCCACTGCCGGGTGTCAAGGGTTCCTGCTGCAGGTGGAGCTCTACCTCGCCACCGTACACCCGGCGCCCTCGGGACACGAGAGCGTCTCAGCCCTCATCTCCTGTCTCACCGGCAAGGCGTTGGAGTGGGCCAACGCCGAGTGGAGGAGAATGGACGCCGCTACCACGAACTATGCGGAGTTCTCCCGCCGCTTCCGTGCTGTGTTCGACCATCCACCAGAAGGGAAGGCGGCGGGGGAGCGTCTATTCTACCTCCGACAGGGGATGAGGAGCGCCCAGGACTTTGCCTTGGAGTTTCGGACCCTAGCGGCTGATGCAGGGTGGAATGAGCGGGCCCATATCGACCATTTCCGCTGCAGCCTCCGGGAGGACGTCCAGCGAGAGTTGGCGTGCAGGGACACTTCGTTGACTTTCGACCAGCTTGTCGACATGGCCATCCGGCTGGATACCCTGCTCGCCACCCGTGGACGTCCCGGGAGGGGGGGTTCGCCCATTCCACTCTCCAGCACCTCCAAGCCGAGCCCTATGGAGCTCGGAGGTGCTGGCGCTAGGGGACGGAGGAGGAGGAGCCCGAGGGGACCCGGCCCTTGCACCAACTGTGGTCGTGGAGGGCACACCGCGGCTAGGTGTTGGGGCGGGTCCTCCAGTGAGGGAGAAGGCAGGTCACGCATTGGGGGGTCCACCCAGGTGAGTAGGCGCCCTGCTTACCCAGAGCTTTCTGTCGTGCACCTAACCTTGCCTGTTTGTTTCCCACAGGTTGCACCTCGTTCCCAGCATAAGGCGCTGGTAGATTCAGGCGCAGCTGGGAATTTTGTAGATCGCCAGTTCTGTATAGAGTTAGGGATTCCCCTCCTTCCAGTGGATAAGCCTTTTCCCGTCCATGCCCTAGATAGCCGTCCGTTAGGGTCTGGGTTGATTAGGGAGGTCACAGCACCCCTTCAGATGATGGCGCAGGAGGGTCATGAGGAGAGAATTCAGCTCTATCTGATTGACTCTCCTGCGTATCCGGTAGTGCTGGGTCTTCCCTGGTTGATGACTCATGACCCTATTATTAGGTGGCGAGAGAAAGCTCTTAAAGGGTGGTCTGCTCAATGTGAGGGGCGGTGTCTGGGTGTTTCCATAGGGGCGACCTCGGTGGAGAGTCCGAATCTAATGCCAGCACTGCAGATTCCCCCCGAGTATGAGGATTTGGCACTGGCGTTCAGTAAGACTAGGGCGGCGCAGCTGCCGCCTCATAGGCGGGGGGATTGTGCGATAGATCTCCAGTCAGGAGCAGCTCTCCCGCGGAGCCATGTGTATCCCTTGTCTCAAGAGGAGAGAAAGGCTATGGAGACGTACATCTCTGAGTCTCTTAGACAGGGATACATACGGGCCTCCGTTTCACCCGCTTCCTCAAGTTTCTTTTTTGTAAAGAAAAAGGATGGAGGTCTGCGCCCGTGTATTGATTACCGCGGTCTCAATCAGATCACAGTGAAGTACAGCTATCCACTTCCTCTGATTGCGACTATGACGGAGTCACTGCACGGTGCGCAGTTCTTTACAAAATTGGATCTTAGGAGCGCATATAACTTGGTGCGCATTCGAGAGGGCGAGGAATGGAAGACAGCGTTTAGCACGACTTCCGGACACTACGAGTATCTAGTCATGCCATATGGGTTGATGAATGCTCCCTCAGTCTTCCAATCCTTCGTCGATGAGATTTTCCGGGACATGCAGGGACAGGGAGTAGTGGTGTACATCGACGACATTCTGGTGTATAGTCCTACCCGTGCTGAGCATGTAGCCCTGGTGCGCCGAGTATTGAGGCGGCTGTTGGAGCATGACCTATATGTCAAGGCAGAGAAATGTCTGTTTTTCCAGAAGTCGGTCTCCTTTCTGGGTTACCAGTTATCTGCGTCAGGGGTGAAGATGGAGGTAGACCGGGTGTCAGCTGTGCGTAATTGGCAGACCCCAACCACTGTGAAGGAGGTGCAACGGTTCTTGGGTTTTGCGAATTATTACCGGAGGTTTATCCGGGGTTTTGGACAGGTGGCAGCTCCCATAACGTCTCTGTTAAAGGGGGGTCCGGTGCGCTTGCGGTGGTCAGCTGAGGCGGACAGGGCATTTGGGAGACTGAAGGACCTGTTTACCTCGGCGCCGGTGTTGGCGCATCCGGATCCCTCTTTACCGTTCCAAGTAGAGGTGGACGCGTCAGAGGCCGGGATAGGGGCCGTTCTTTCCCAGCGTTCTGGCACTCCACCTAAACTCCGTCCCTGTGCGTTTTACTCAAAGAAGCTCAGTCCGGCGGAGCGGAATTATGACGTAGGAGACAGGGAGCTGTTAGCCGTGGTACAGGCCCTAAAGGTGTGGCGGCATTGGCTCGAGGGGGCTCAACACCCTTTCCTCATTCTAACTGACCATCGTAACCTGGAGTACATCCGGGCAGCTAGGAGACTGAATCCTCGCCAGGCTCGCTGGACTATGTTTCTAGCCCGGTTTGTGTTTAAAATCACATACATCCCTGGGTCCCAGAACGGGAAGGCAGATGCTCTGTCTCGGCGGTATGACGCAGAGGAGAGGTCAGTTGAGTCCACGCCCATACTACCGGAGTCTTGTCTGGTTGCTCCTGTGGTGTGGGAGGTTGATGGTGAGATCGAGCGGGCGTTACGCACCGACCCGAGTCCTCCACAGTGTCCTGTGGGTCGGACGTACGTTCCGCTCGAGGTACGCGATCGCCTCATTTGTTGGGCTCATACGTCCCCCTCCTCTGGCCATCCGGGTATCGGCCGGACAGTGCACTGCCTTAGCACGAAGTACTGGTGGCCAACGTTAGCTAGGGATGTGAGGATTTATGTCTCCTCCTGTTCGGTGTGTGCCCAGTGTAAGGCGCCCAGACATTTGCCCAGGGGTAAGTTACAACCCCTGCCTATTCCACAACGACCCTGGTCCCACCTCTCGGTGGATTTTGTTACCGACCTTCCCCCCTCACAGGGGAATACTACCATCCTGGTCGTTGTGGATCGGTTCTCTAAGGCCTGTCGTCTCCTTCCCATGCCGGGTCTACCCACTGCCCTACAGACCGCAGAGGCTCTGTTCACCCATGTCTTCCGGCATTACGGGGTACCCGAGGATATAGTGTCTGACCGAGGCCCCCAGTTCACCTCTAGAGTGTGGAGAGCATTTATGGAACGGTTGGGGGTTTCGGTAAGCCTTACCTCGGGTTACCACCCGGAGAGTAATGGGCAGGTTGAACGTGTCAACCAGGATGTGGGTAGGTTTCTGAGGTCATACTGTCAGGGCCGGCCGGAGGAGTGGGCGAGATATGTGCCCTGGGCCGAGATGGCACAGAACTCTCTTCGCCACTCCTCCACCCAACTAACCCCTTTTCAGTGTGTATTAGGGTACCAGCCGGTTCTGGCACCATGGCATGAGAGCCAGATCGAGGCCCCCGCTGTGGATGAGTGGGTGCGGCGCTCGGAGGAGACGTGGGACGCTGCACACGTCCATCTGCAGCGTGCCATACGTCGACAGAAGACGAGCGCCGACCTACACCGCAGTGAGGGGCCAGTATACGCACCTGGAGATCGAGTCTGGCTCTCAACCAGAAACCTGCCCCTCCGCCTGCCCTGCCGGAAGCTGGGTCGGCGGTTTGTGGGGCCATTTAAAGTCCTGAGGAGATTGAACGAGGTGAGTTATAGGTTAGAACTACCTGTTGATTACAAAAATATTAACCCCTCGTTCCATGTGTCTCTCCTCAGGCCGGTGGTAGCTGGTCCACTCCAGGACTTTGAGATTGAGGAGACTCCTCCGCCCCCGTTGGACATCGAGGGGGCTCCGGCGTACACCGTGAGGTCCATCCTGGATTCTAGACGCCGGATGGGGGGTCTTCAATATCTCGTGGAGTGGGAGGGGTACGGTCCGGAGGAGCGGTGCTGGGTGCCAAGGAGGGACGTATTGGACCAGTCCCTACTGACCGATTTCCATCGGGGTCATCCTGCGCGCCCTGCTCCGCGTCGTCCGGGTCGTCCCCGAGCTCCGGGTCGGCGCACGGCTGGAGCCGCGCGTCAAGGGGGGGGTACTGTCACGGTTTCGGCCGAGGCTGCTCCTCTTCCTTGTTCGGGCAGGCTTCGGCGGTCGTCGTCTCCGGAGTACTAGCTGCCACCGTTCTATGTTTCATGTTCATTTGGTTTTGTCTGTTCATAACACCTGTCCCTTATTTGTGTCTTAATTGTTTCCCTATTTAGTTTCGTGTGTGTGGGTCAGGTGTTATGCGTGATTGTTTGTTGTCAGACTGCCTCTGATGGTTTATTTCTCTCGTTGTTGGCGTGTCCCGAGAGTTCGCACTGCGTGCGCTTTTCCTGTGTATTTTCGCACTGTGTTTTGTGCGTAATTTGTTTGCGCCACCCGGTTGGGTAGGCGACTATTTTTGTTCACGTGTTGAACAGTACTATAAAAGACGGTTGTAGTCATCCTGGTTCCTGCGCTTGATTCCTTCCACTCATCTACACACACCACTCTGACAACCATGGACCGTTCCTCAAGGACTTTTACATTTTTATGTCCAGTTGGGACTTTTAGTCATTGCTAAACAAAGATTGTGGAACACCCTGCTGTCAGTTTGGAAGGTCTACATATCTTGTAACCACTCATTCATACAAACTGATATAAATGCAAGAACTGACATTCACTTATCTATGTCCCATTCTTCAATCTGGTTTTTGATATGCAAAGTGGACAAACCATTAGGAACACCTTCCTAATATTGCATTGCACCCCCTTTTGCCCTCAGAACAGCCTCAATTCATTGGGGCATGGACTCTACAAGGTGTCAAGCATTCCACAGGGATGCTGGCCCATGTTGACTCCAATGCTTCTCAGTTGTATCAATCAAGTTGGCTGGATGTCCTTTGGGTAGTGGACCATTCTTGATTCACATGGGAAACTGTTGAGCGTCAAAAACCCAGCAGCGGTGCAGTTCTTGACACACTCAAACCGGTGTGCCTGGCACCTACAGTGGGGGGAAAAAGTATTTAGTCAGCCACCAATTGTGCAAGTTCTCCCACTTAAAAAGATGAGAGAGGCCTGTAATTTTCATCATAGGTACACGTCAACTATGACAGACAAAATTAGGAAAAAAATTTTTGGTGGAAAATAAGTATTTGGTCAATAACAAAAGTTTCTCAATACTTTGTTGGCAATGACACAGGTCAAACGACACAGGTCTGTAAGTCTTCACAAGGTTTTCACACACTGTTGCTGGTATTTTGGCCCATTCCTCCATGCAGATCTCCTCTAGAGCAGTGATGTTTTGGGGCTGTCGCTGGGCAACACAGACTTTCAACTCCCTCCAAAGATTTTCTATGGGGTTGAGATCTGGAGACTGGCTAGGCCACTCCAGGACCTTGAAATGCATCTTACGAAGCCACTCTGTTGCCCTCACCGTTCTTGTGATAATTTTGACCCCACGGGGTGAGATCTTGCGTGGAGCCCCAGATCGAGGGAGATTATCAGTGGTCTTGTATGTCTTCCATTTCCTAATAATTGCTCCCACAGTTGATTTCTTCAAACCAAGCTGCTTACCTATTGCAGATTCAGTCTTCCCAGCCTGGTGCAGGTCTACAATTTTGTTTCTCGTGTCCTTTGACAGCTCTTTGGTCTTGGCCATAGTGGAGTTTGGAGTGTGACTGTTTGAGGTTGTGGACAGGTGTCTTTTATACTGATAACAAGTTCAAACAGGTGCTATTATTACAGGTAATGAGTGGAGGACAGAGGAGCCTCTTAAAGAAGAAGTTACAGGTCTGTGAGAGCCAGAAATCTTGCTTGTTTGTAGGTGACCAAATACTTATTTTCCACCATAATTTGCAAATTAATTCATTAAAAATCCTACAATGTGATTTTCTGGATGTTTTTATTCTCAATTTGTCTGTCATAGTTGACGTGTACCTGTGATGAAAATTACAGGCCTCTCTCATCTTTTGAAGTGGGAGAACTTGCACAATTGGTGGCTGACTAAATACTTTTTTTCCCCACTGTACTACCATACCCCGTTCAAAGACACTTAAATATTTTGTCTTGCCCATTCAACTTCTGAATGGCAAACATGCACAATCCATGTCTCAATTGTCTCAAGGCTTAAAAATCCTTCTTTAACTTTTCACCTCACCTTCATCAATGCTTACTGTACATACAGTTGAAGTTGGAAGTTTACATACACTTAGGTTGTAGTCATTAAAACTCGTTTTTCAACCACTCCACACATTTCTTGTTAAAAAACTATAGTTTTGGCAAGTCAGTTAGGACATCTACTTTGTGCATGACACAAGTAATTTTTCCAACAATTGTTTACAGACAGATTATTTCACTTATAAATCACTGTATCACAATTCCAGTGGGTCAGAAGTTTACGTACACTAAGTTGACTGTGCCTTTAAACAGCTTGGAAAGTTCCAGAAAATGATGTCATGGCTTTAGAAGCTTCTAATAGGCTAATTGACATAATTTGAGTCAATTGGAGGTGTACATGTGGATGTATTTCAAGGCCTACCTTCAGACTCAGTACCTCTTTGCTTGACATCATGAGAAAATCAAAATAAATCAGTCAAGACCTCAGAAAAGAATTGTAGACCTCCACAAGTCTGGTTCATCCTTGGGAGCAATTTCCAAACGCTTGAAGGTACCACGTTCATCTGTACGCACGTATAAACACCATGGGACCATGCAGCCATCATACAGCTCAGGAAGGAGACGCGTTCTGTCTCCTAGAGATGAACGTACTTTGGTGCGAAAAGTGCTGTTGTTCTGGGATTGATTTGCAAAGGACCTTGTGAAGATGCTGGAGGAAACAGGTACAAAAGTATCTATATCCACAGTAAAACAAGTCCTATATCGACTTAACCTGAAAGGCCGCACAGCAAGGAAGAAGCCACTGCTCCAAAACCGCCATAAAAAAGCCAGACTAAGGTTTGCAACTGCACATGGGGACAAAGATCGTACTTTTTGGAGAATGTCCTCTGGTCTGATGAAACAAAAATAGAACTGTTTGGCCATAATGAACATCGTTATGTTTGGAGGAAAAAGGGGAACACCATCCCAACGGGGGTGGCAGCATCATGCTGTGGGGGTGTGTGGTGTCCAAGACAACGTTGCTAATTATGCTGTGATGATAAGAAGTCCGCTTACACTGTTCTTTGATTATAAAGATTTATTGTATCAAAGTTCACAGTATTAATTTACAGATATCTGCAGTTATATCTGGAGAGAAACGGCCAATCTGTTGATCCCATACGTTGTCTCTCTCTTCTTTGTTTAAGACATGGTATTTATATCCTATGTGACATAGTATGGCGTGATTTTAATACACCAATCCCTGGCTTTTCACATATCTTCCCATATCCTCTTTTCCAGGAATTTAGTAATGCTTTCCAGATGTTTCCGAAAGCAGAGCCAAGTTTCCTCTAACACACTTTTTGCAAACCTCAGCAAAATCATAGACCCTCAGACACTACAGGTGCTTAGCTGCAGGAGGGACTGGTGCACTTCACAAAATAGATGGCATCATGAGGAAGGAAAATTAGGTGGATATATTGAAGCAACATCTCAAGACATCAGTCAGGAAGTTAAAGCTTGGTCGCAAATGGGTCTTCCAAATGGACAATGACCCCAAGCATACTTCCAAAGTTGTGGCAAAATGGCTTAAGGACAACAAAGTCAAGGTATTGGAGTGGCCATCACAAAGCCCTGACCTCAATCCTATAGAACACAATCCATGTCTCGATTATCTCAAGGCTTTAAAGTCCTTCTTTAATAATATTAATAATATTATGCCATTTAGCAGACGCTTTTATCCAAAGCGACTTACAGTCAATCTGTCTCCTTCCCTTCATCTACACTGATTTTAAAGTAGATTTAACAGGTGACATCAATAAGGGATCATAGCATTCACCTGTCCAGGCTGTCATGGAAAGAGCAAGTGTTCCTAATGTTTTGTACATTCAGTGTATAGTTAAGTTGACGCATGTGATGCCTGATATACATAAATAAAAGTGTATTCACCCTGGACATGAGACTTGATTTTTGAACTTTTGAGTCATAAGCTCTTAGTGTTGTCTTGATTAATAAAGTCTGCAATTTTGATAAACTCCCTTATCTACTGGGTGAAAAACCACAGTGTGCCATCACAGCTGCAAGATTTGTGACCTGTTGCCACAAGAAAAGGGCAACCAGTGAAGGACAAACACCATTGTAAATACAATCCATATTTATGTATTTATTTTCCCATTTGTACTTTAACTATTTGCACATTGTTACAACACTGTATATAGACATAATATGACATTTGAAATGTCTTTATTCTTTTGGAACTTCTGAGTGTAATGTTTGCTGTTAATATTTATTGTTATTTCACTTTTGTTTACTATCTACTTCACTTGCGTTGGCAATGTTAACATACGTTTCCCATGCCAATAAAGCCCTTTGAATTGAATTGAATTGAGAGAGAGAGCGAGAGAAGCGACCCCCTTCTCATGTAATGGGGTAGGGCCATTCCAAGGACGCCGCAATGCACGGACCGTGGTAGAGGGGGAACAGGAAGTTCCGGGCATGCGCGCACCATTCTTCAGTATAAAGAAAGCATCAGAACTGTGCAGTCAAGAAGATAACCTTTGTGTCCGTTTCTATTTATTACTACAGGTATGTAATAGCACGATTAAACTTTCTAATATCTAAAGGACATGTCATACCATGTTAGGTAACACATCCGTTAAGGTATTATCACGTTTGGCAAAGGTTTGAAGTGTTATTCTTTTGTCAAACCGAGGGAAGAACGTGATAAAAACTATTTTACAAGTCGCATAGCTAGAGACTTTGGGTTTGTCTGAGTGGATGTACATAATTTTCTCATGTTAGTTTAATAAATAATCAATTTATTTGAGATTTCTGAGTTCGTTTTGCGTTATTGGTTTTGTGTAAAATTCCCAAGCTGGTAAAATGGCGGCGTCTTCTCGGTCAGCGTCAACGGACTTCAGTTCAGGCAGTGCGGGTGCATCAAATAGAGACAATTTCACGGTCGCACTACTGTTTTGAAGCAGAATGTAATGATTATCAGTGTTTTACATGTGTAGCAATATTCAGACACATTCAGTTGTTTCTATCTTTGTCTATAAATGTTACTATGGTGTGAACGGAAATACAATTGGTTTTTTATTGAAGTAATAGTGACAACGAGGTTATTCAGGAAAATAGTAAATAGTGCTGCCTAAAACAAACTGTAACCTTACCCTTGTACTAAATGGTTTTTGAGTCATTTATGTGAATTTGGGAAATCTACTATAGTGTAAGTGCATGTACGTTGTGTAGCCTAATTTAAAGTGTGTACTTTGTGTCTAATGTGAATGAATTAATGTTTTGTTTTCTATGCTTAGCTACCTGATCTATTGAAATGAGATCAGTGCTTGACTTGGACAGGAGCTCACCAGAGCTGAGTACCGGCACCTCACATTTCTACTGCTTGAGCTCATGTTCCTCTTATAGAATATTAGCTCAAATGTATTGTGGGGCTCCTGCACCTAAATATTAACAGTACCGGCACCCAAAATGAGTACCGGCACCTAATTCATTCCAAGTCATGCACTGAATTAGATAATTGAACAAGAATAAATATAATATATTTTTAGAGAAAGGAAGTGCCAGAACTGTCAAGACAATAACTTTTGTGTCTGTTTCTCTTTATTACTACAGGCCGACTCAGATTAAGTCTGAGGCCGGCAACATCAACAGTGAGGACAAGCCCAGCCTGCCTCTCTCCTTCCAACTGAGTCCAAACCTACAGTCACTGGGTCCTGATTGTGACAGTGGAGCCCAGTGTGCACTGCAGGAGCCAGAGATGGCATCAGTGAAGCTGGAAGACTGCAGTCAAACACTGGAGCTGAATGTCAACATTAAAGATGAAGAAGAGGAGGAGAAGATTGGGAAATCTGTTTCTCAGGGTAAGAGCAGGTTCTATCTAATTAAGTTTGTTGTTTGTTCCAACTTCCCACTGTGCATGAAACGTTGCAGTAGAACTGTTTCAATGAGAAGGTAGATGTTATTTCATGCTACTGAGACTTGCATGGTTTGACACCAGTATTGTTCAATTTACATTTTACATTTGAGTCATTTAGCAGACACTCTTATCCAGAGGGACTTACAGTTAGTGAGTGCATAAATTTTTCAATGAAATGAGTCTTTAGTTACTAACCCTTGTGATAGTGAGTGGATGATATACAGTGCATTCAGAAAGTATTCAGACCCCTTGACTTTTTTCACATTTTATTATGTTACAGCATTATTCTAAAATGGATTTAAAAAATGTTTTCCCTCATGACAAAGCGAAAACAGGGTTTAGACATTTTTGCACATAAAAAACAAACAAAGCAGAAATAACTTATTTACATAAGTATTCAGACCCTTTGCTATGGGACTTGATATTGAGCTCATGTGCCTCCTGTTTCCATTGATATCCTTGAGATGTTTCAACAACTTGATTGGAGTCCACCTGTGGTAAATTCAATTGATTGGACATGATTTGGAACGGTACATACCTGTCTAGATAAGGTCCCACAGTTGACAGTGCATGTCAGAGCAAAAACCAAGCCATGAGGTCAAAGGAATTGTCCGTAGAGCTCTGAGACAGGATTGTGTCGAGGCACAGATCTGGGGAATGGTCCCAAAACATTTCTGCAGCATTGAAGGTCCCCAAGAACACAGTGGCCTCCATCATTCTTAAATGGAAGAAGTTTAGATCTACCAGGGCTCTTCCTAGAGCTGGCCACCCGGCCAAACTGAGAAATACGGTGAGAAGGGCCTTGGTCAGGGAAGTGACCCTATGGTCACTCTGACAGAGCTCCAGAGTTCCTCTGTTGAGATGGGAGAACCTTCCAGAAGGACAACCATCTCAGTAGTACTCCATCAATCAGGCCTTTATGGTAGAGTGGCCAGACGGAAGCCACTCCTCAGTAAAAGGCACATGACAGCCCGCTTGGAGTTTGTCAAAAGGCACCTAAAGGACTCTCAGACCATGAGAAACAAGATTCTCTGGTCTGATGAAACCAAGATTGAACTCTTTGGCCTGAATGCCAAGCGTGATGTCTGGAGGAAACCTGGCACCATCCCTACCGTGAAGCATGGTGGTGGCAGCATCATGCTGTGGGGATGTTTTTCAGTGGCAGGGACTGGGAGACTAGTCAGGATCGAGGGAAAGATGAACAGAGCAAAGTACAGGGAGATCCTTGATGAAAACCTGCTCCAGAGCGCTCAGAGCATCAGACTGGGGTGAAGGTTCACCTTCCAACAGGACAACGACCCTAAGCACACAGCCAAGACAAAGCAGGAGTGGCTTCGAGACAAGTCTCTGAATGTCCTTGAGTGGCCCAGACTTGATCCTGATCGAACATCTCTGGAGAGACCTGAAAATAAGTGTGCAGGATCTGCAGAGAAGAATGGGAGAAACTCCCCAAATACAGGTGTGCCAAGCTTGTAGCATCATACCCAAGAAGGCTTGACACTAATTGCTGCCAAAGGTGCTTCAATAAAGTACTGAGTAAAGGGTCGGAATACTTATATAAATGTTATTTTTCCGTTATGGGGTATTGTGTGTAGATTTGAGGGGGAAAAAACAATTTAATCAATTTTAGAAAAATGCTGTAACGTAACAAAATGTGGAAGAGGTCTGAATACTTTCCGAATGTACACTGCTCAAAAAAATTAAGGGAACACTTAAACAACACATCCTAGATCTGAATGAATGAAATAATCTTATTAAATACTTTTTTCTTTACATAGTTGAATGTGCTGACAACAAAATCACACAAAAATGATCAATGGAAATCAAATTTATCAACCCATGGAGGTCTGGATTTGGAGTCACCCTCAAAATTAAAGTGGAAAACCACACTACAGGCTGATCCAACTGTGATGTAATGTCCTTAATTCAAGTCAAAATTAGGCTCAGTAGTGTGTGTGGCCTCCACGTGCCTGTATGACCTCCCTACAATGCCTGGGCATGCTCCTGATGAGGTGGCGGATGGTCTCCTGAGGGATCTCCTCCTAAACCTGCACTAAAGCATCCGCCAACTCCTGGACAGTCTGTGGTGCAACGTGGCGTTGGTGGATGGAGCGAGACATGATGTCCCAGATGTGCTCAATTGTATTCAGGTCTGGGGAACGCGCGGACCAGTCCATAGCATCAATGCCTTCCTCTTGCAGGAACTGCTGACACACTCCAGCCACATGAGGTCTAGCATTGTCTTGCATTAGGAGGAACCCAGGACCAACCGCACCAGCATATGGTCTCACAAGGGGTCTGAGGATCTCATCTTGGTACCTAATGGCAGTCAGGCTACCTCTGGTGAGCACATGGAGGGCTGTGCGGCCCCCCAAAGAAATGCCACCCCACACCATGACTGACCCACCGCCAAACCGGTCATGCTGGAGGATGTTGCAGGCAGCAGAACGTTCTCCACGGCGTCTCCAGACTCTGTCACGTCTGTCACATGTGCTCAGTGTGACAGACGTGTCTTGGTGTTCTCTGGCAAATGCCAAACGTCCTGCACGGTGTTGGGCTGTAAGCACAACCCCCACCTGTGGACGTCGGGCCCTCATACCACCCTCATGGAGTCTGTTTCTGACCGTTTGAGCAGACACATGCACATTTGTGGCCTGCTGGAGGTCATTTTGCAGGGCTCTGGCAGTGCTCCTCCTTGCACAAAGGCGAAGGTAGCGGTCCTGCTGCTGGGTTGTTGCCCTCCTACGGCCTCCTCCACGTCTCCTGATGTACTGGCCTGTTTCCTGGTAGCGCCTCCATGCTCTGGACACTATGCTAACAGACACAGCAAACCTTCTTGCCACAGCTCGCATTGATGTGCCATCCTGGATGAGCTGCACTACCTGAGCCACTTGTGTGGGTTGTAGACACCGTCTCATGCTACCACTAGAGTGAAAGCACCGCCAGCATTCAAAAGTGACCAAAACATCAGCCAGGAAGCATAGGAACTGAGAAGTGGTCTGTGGTCACCACCTGCAGAACCACTTCTTTATTGGGGGTGTCTTGCTAATTGCCTATAATTTCCACCTGTTGTCTATTCCATTTGCACAACAGCATGTGAAATTTATTGTCAATCAGTGTTGCTTCCTAAGTGGACAGTTTGATTTCACAGAAGTGTGATTGACTTGGAGTTTCATTGTGTTGTTTAAGTGTTCCCTTTATTTTTTTGAGCAGTGTACTATATGTCAACCGGTACAGCCAATAGAGGACTTAGATAATTGAACAAAAAGAAATATATATATTTTTCGAGAATAAAGAAAGTGCCGGAACTGTCCAGACTAACTTTTGTGTCTGTTTCTCTTTATTACTACAGGCCGACTCAGATTAAGTCTGAGGCCGGTAACATCAACAGTGAGGACAAATCCAGTCTGCCTCCCTCCTTCCACACTGAGTCCAAACCTACAGTCACTGGGTCCTGATTGTGACAGTCGAGCCCAGTTTGCATTGCAGGATCCAGATATGGCATCAGTGAAGCTGGAAGACTGCAGTCAAACACTGGAGCTGAATGTCAACATTAAAGATGAAGAAGAGGAGGAGAAGATTGGGAATTCTGTTTCTCAGGGTAAGAGCAGGTTCCCACTGTGCATGAAAAGTTCCAGTAGAACTGTTTCATGATGAACTGTTTCAATGAGAAGGTAGATGTTATTTCATGCTACTGAGACTAGCATGGATGACACCAGTATTGTTCTATGAAATGAGTCTGTAGTTACTAACCCTTGTGATAGTGAGTGGATGATATACCGAGTGGCGCAGCGGTCTAAGGCACTGCATCTCAGTGCTTGAGGCGTCACTACAGACCCCCTGGTTCGATTTCAGGCTGTATCACAACCGGCCGTGATTGGGAGTCCCATAGGGCAGCGTGCAATTGGCCCAGCGTCGTCCGGGTTTCGGCCGGTGTAGGCCGTCATTGTAAATAAGAATTTGTTCTTAATTGACTTGCCTAGTTAAATAAAAATAAATATACAGTGCATTCAGAAAGTATTCAGACCCCTTGACTTTTTCCACATTTTGTTACGTTACAGCCTTATTCTAAAATGGATTTAATGACGGCCAGTTGTGATACAGCCTGCAATCGAACCAGGGGGTCTGTAGTGACGCCTCAAGCACTGAGATGCAGTGCCAAGTCTCTGAATGTCCTTGAGTGGCCCAGCCAGAGCCCGGACTTGAACATGATCGAACATCTCTGGAGAGACCTGAAAATAAGTGTGCAGGATCTGCAGAGAAGAATGGGAGAAACTCCCTAATTACAGGTGTGCCAAGCTTGTAGCATCATACCCAAGATATGTCCCATCTCGAACAGAACAGCGCCGGAGAAGATGGCTGCCGTTTTACAGCCCTCTAACCAATTGTACTATTATGTGTGTTTTTCCGCGTTATTTGTAATTTATTTTGTACATAATGTTTCTGCCATCGTCTCTTATAACCAAAAAGAGCTTCTGGATATCAGGACAGCGATTACTCACCTCGTATTGGACGAAGATTTTTTTCTTCAACGAGGCGGCCGCGAAGGATATCTTACAGACACCCGACAAGGCCCAAATCCCCGTCATTCGCGTGAGGAAGAGACAGAGATATCGTGGACGTAGATCGGGGTGCCTTGTAAGGATCCGACGGCGAGCGAGTAAACTGCCTCTTCCATCAATCCTATTAGCCAACGTTCAATCTTTTGAAAATAAAGTGGACGACTTAAGATTACGGTTATCCTACCAACGGGACATTAAAAACTGTAATATCTTCTGTTTCACCGAGTCGTGGCTGAACGACGACAATGATAACATTCAGCTAGCAGGCTATACGCTACATCGGCAGGACAGAACGGCTGACTCCGGTAAGACAAGGGGTGGCGGTCTGTGTATATTTGTAAACAACAGCTGGTGCACAAAATCAAATACTAAGGAAGTCTCGAGGTTTTGCTCGCCTGAGGTAGAGTATCTTATGATAAGCTGTAGACCACACTATTTACCAAGAGAGTTTTCATCTATATTTTTCATAGCTGTCTATTTACCACCACAAACCAATGCTGGAATTAAGATTGCACTGAATGAGTTGTACAAGGCCATTAATCAACAGGAAAACGCTCATCCAGATGCAGCGCTCCTAGTGGCCGGGGACTTTAATGCAGGGAAACTTAAATCCGTTCTACCTAATTTCTACCAGCATGTTAAATGTGCAACCAGAGGGAAAAAAACTCTAGACCACCTTTACTCCACACACAGAGACGCATACAAAGCTCTCCCTCGCCCTCCATTTGGCAAATCTGACCATAACTCTATCCTCCTGATTCCTGCTTATAAGCAAAAACTAAAGCAGGAAGCACCAGTGACTCGGTTAATCAAAAAGTGGTCAGATGACGCAGATGCTAAGCTACAGGACTGTTTTGCTAGCACAGACTGGAACATGTTCCGGGATTCTTCAGACAGCATTGAGGAGTACACCACATCAGTCACTGGCTTCATCAATAAGTGCATCGATGATGTCGTCCCCACAGTGACCGTACGTACATGCCCCAACCAGAAGCCATGGATTACAGGAAACATCCGCACTGAGCTAAAGGGTAGAGCTGCCGCTTTCAAGGAACGGGACTCTAACCCGGACGATTATAAAAAATCCCGCTATGACCTCCGACGAACCATCAAACAGGCAAAGAGTCAATACAGGACTAAGATTGAATCGTACTACACTGGCTCTGACGCTCGTCGGATGTGGCAGGGCTTGAAAACTATTACAGACTACAAAGGGAAGCACAGCTGCGAGCTGCCCAGTGACACAAGCCTACCAGACGAGCTAAACCACTTCTATGCTCGCTTCGAGGCAAGCAACACTGAAGCATGCATGAGAGCACCAGCTGTTCCGGATGACTATGTGATCACGCTCTCCGTAGCCGATGTGAGTAAGACTTTTAAGCAGGTCAACATTCACAAGGCCGCAGGGCCAGACGGATTACCAGGACGTGTACTCCGAGCATGTGCTGACCAACTGGCAAGTGTCTTCACTGACATTTTCAACATGTCCCTGACTGAGTCTGTAATACCAACATGTTTCAAGCAGACCACCATAGTCCCCGTGCCCAAGGACTCTAAGATAACCTGCCTAAATGACTACCGACCCGTAGCACTGACGTCTGTAGCCATGAAGTGCTTTGAAAGGCTGGTCATGGCTCACATCAACAGCATTATCCCAGAAACCCTAGACCCACTCCAATTTGCATACCGCCCCAACAGATCCACAGATGATGCAATCTCTATTGCACTCCACACTGCCCTTTCCCACCTGGACAAGAGGAACACCTACGTGAGAATGCTATTCATTGACTACAGCTCAGCATTCAACACCATAGTGCCCTCTAAGCTCATCACTAAGCTAAGGATCCTGGGACTAAACACCTCCCTCTGCAACTGGATCCTGGACTTCCTGACGGGCCGCCCCCAGGTGGTAAGGGTAGGTAACAACACATCTGCCACACTGATCCTCAACACGGGGGCCCCTCAGAGGTGCGTGCTCAGTCCCCTCCTGTACTCTCTGTTCACTCATGACTGCATGGCCAGGCACGACTCCAACACCATCATTAAGTTTGCCGACGACACAACAGTGGTAGGCCTGATCACCGACAACGATGAGACAGCCTATAGGGAGGAGGTCAGAGATCTGGCCGTGTGGTGCCAGGACAACAACCTCTCCCTCAACGTGACCAAGACAAAGGAGATGATTGTGGACTACAGGGGAAAAAAAGAGGACTGAGCACGCCCCCATTCTCATCGACGGGGCTGTAGTGGAACAGGTTGAGAGCTTCAAGTTCCTTGGTGTCCACATCACCAACGAACTATCATGGTCCAAACACACCAAGACAGTCGTGAAGAGGGCACGACAAAGCCTATTCCCCCTCAGGAGACTAAAAAGATTTGGCATGGGTCCTCAGATCCTCAAAAAATTCTACAGCTGCACCATCGAGAGCATCCTGACTGGTTGCATCACCGCCTGGTATGGCAACTGCTTGGCCTCCGACCGCAAGGCACTACAGAGGGTAGTGCGTACGGCCCAGTACATCACTGGGGCAAAGCTTCCTGCCATCCAGGACCTCTATACCAGGCGGTGTCAGAGGAAGGCCCTCAAAATTGTCAAAGACTCCAGCCTCCCTAGTCATAGACTGTTCTCTCTGCTACCGCACGGCAAGCGGTACCGGAGTGCCAAGTCTAGGTCCAAAAGACTTCTCAACAGCTTCTACCCCCAAGCCATAAGACTCCTGAACAGCTAATCATGGCTACCCGGACTATTTGCACTGCCCCCCCACCCCATCCTTTTTACGCTGCTGCTACTCTGTTAAGTATTTATGCATAGTCACTTTAACTCTACCCACATGTACATATTACCTCAACTACCTCAACTAGCCGGTGCCCCCGCACATTGACTCTGCAACGGTACCCCCCTGTATATATAGCCTCCCTACTGTCACTTTATTTTACTTCTGCTCTTTTTTTTCTCAACACTTTTTTTGTTGTTTTATTTTTAAAATAAATGCACTGTTGGTTAAGGGCTGTAAGTAAGCATTTCACTGTAATGTCTGCACCTGTTGTATTCGGCGCATGTGACCAATACAATTTGATTTGATTTGAAGAAGGCTCGACACTAATTGCTGCCAAAGGTGCTTCAATAAAGCACTGAGTAAAGGGTCGGAATACTTATATAAATGTTATTTTTCCGTTATGGGGTATTGTGTGTAGATTGAGGGGGGAAAAAACAATTAAATCAAAAAAATATTAAACGCTGTAATGTAACAAAATGTGGAAAAAGCCAAGGGGTCTGAATACTTTCCAAATGTACTATATGTCACCCGGTACAGCCAGTAGAGAACTTAGATAATTGAACAAAAATAAATATAATATATTCTTCGAGAATAAAGAAAGTGCCAGAACTGTCAAGACAATAACTTTTGTGTCTGTTTCTCTTTATTACTACAGGCCGACTCAGATTAAGTCTGAGGCCGGCAACATCAACAGTGAGGACAAGCCCAGCCTGCCTCTCTCCTTCCACACTGAGACCAAACCTACAGTCACTGGGTCCTGATTGTGACAGTGGAGCCCTGTTTGCACTGCAGGATCCAGAGATGGCATCAGTGAAGCTGGAAGACTGCAGTCAAACACTGGAGCTGAATGTCAACATTAAAGATGAAGAAGAGGAGGAGAAGATTGGGAAATATGTTTCTCATGGTAAGAGCAGGTTCTGTCTAACTCAGTTTGTGTTCTTTCCAACTTCCCTCTGTGCATGAAAAGTTAGTGATAGTGAGTTGAGAATGATCTAGCTCATCATTTTCACTCCATTTACACCTTTTTCACTTTCGACTCTTTTAGAATAATTTTATTCCCGTTTTGTGTTGTACAGCCTACTGATATGAATACATATGTCACCCGGTACAGCCGGAAGAGGACCCCTTTTGAGCCTGGTTCCGCTTTAGGTTTTTTCCTAGGTTCCTGCTTTCTAGGGACTTTTTCCTAGCAACTGTGCTTCTACATCTGCCATGCTTGCTCTTTGAGGTTTTAGGCTGGATTTCTGTAAAGCACTTTGTGACAACTGCTGATCTTAAAAGGTCTTCATAAAATACATTTGATTGACATGTATATCACACCAACTCACTGGTACTTCTGATGTTCACACAGGAGACAGTGTTGAGACATCCTCTACATCCAGAGAGCAACAGCAGGAAGATCACAGAGCTAAGAGGTCTCACCACTGCCCACATTGTGAGGAGGTTTTCCCATTTCTATCAAAGCTAAAAATACACCTAAAAATACACACAGGAGAGAATCTGTATTCCTGCACTGACTGTGGGAAGAGCTTCACAACATCAACTAAGCTAAAAGTACACCAGAGAACACACACAGGAGAGAAGCCTTACTCCTGCTCTGACTGTGGGAAGAGTTTCTCCCGATTGGATAACTTAAACACACATGAACGTATACATTCAGGAGAGAAGCCTTACTACTGCTCTGACTGTGGAAAATGCTTTAAAACAACAGCTGAGCTAAAAGTTCATCAGAGAACACACACAGGAGAGAAGCCTTACTCCTGCTCTGATTGTGGAAAATGCTTCACAACATCAACTGAGCTAAAAGTTCATCAAAGAACACACACCGGAGAGAAGCCTTACTTCTGCTCTGACTGTGGGGCGAGTTTCTCTCGACTGGGCAATTTAAAACTACATGAACGTATACATACAGGAGAGAAGCCTTACTCCTGCTCTGATTGTGTAAAATGCTTCACAACATCAAATGAGCTAAAAGTTCATCAGAGAACACACACAGGAGAGAAGCCTTACTCCTGCTCTTATTGTGTAAAATGCTTCACAAGATCAAATGAGCTAAAAGTTCATCAGAGAACACACACAGGAGAGAAGCCTTACTCCTGCTCTTACTGTAGGAAGAGTTTCTCTCAACCGAGCCACTTAAAAAGACACCAAAGTATACATAAAGGAGATAAGCCTCATCAGTTCTCTCAGACCAGCTAAGATTAGTAACTCCATCACTTAATTCTCATCTCATAAAAGAAGTGGTAGTGGATTGGATAAAATGAAGAAAGCATAGAACACTCTATTGTAATCCTATTGTTTCTCACTGTGAGAGAACTGTGCAGAGGAAAGGAACTGTTATAGAATGTTAGCCTCTCTTTACTTTACTGATCAGTGTTGCACCTTGTCAGTTTTGGTGTGTTTTGTTAACTTCTACTGTAAAGATATTGAGATGACCTTTGGATTTGTCCTTAGGGTTGAATACCCTCTTTGAGGCTTCTCATGTTGAAACAATGTAGTCCGATGGTTGACTGGGTCGTACTGCTTATTTCTGCAGTTTTCTGTGGGAATGAGCTAGTAGACACAACATGTATCAGATAGAGATGGTGTGATGATCAGTTTGCACCGTTTGGTGGGTATTATGTTTTGATACCTAACTACTTCTTTAATGATACCCAAGTTATGAAACGAGTACATGTTTATTAAATTGTCTTCTAAAACTAGATTAATTATTTTAGTAATTGATGATGAATTTGTTTGGATAACTGCATTCAAGCCAACTTAATTGATCTGCCAATGAAAAATAAAGTTACATGAATTTGTACTGGTCAACCTTCTCTTTTGTATTCAGTTCTTCCATATTAGATCTGACAGTATGAATGGTTCTTATGGTAATATTCAGTTCTTCTATATTAGATCTGACAGTATGAATGGAAGGACACACAGGAGAGAAGCCTTACTGCTGCTCTGAGTTTCTCTCAAAAGAGCAACTTAAAAAATACACCAAAGTATACATCAAGCAGAAAAGCCTCATCAGTTCTCTCAGACCAGTTAAGATAAAAGTCACTTCATTCTCATCTCATAAAGGAAAGTGGTAACCGTGAATTTGATAACATTAATAAAGAGTAACACTCTATTGTAATCCTATTGTTTCTCACTGTGAGAGAACTGTGCAGAGGAAAGGGAGTGTTGTAGAATGTTAGCCTCTCTTTACTTTACTGATCAGTGTTCACCTGGTCAGTTCTGGTGTGTTTTGTTAGCTTCTACTGTAAAGATACTGAGATGACCTTGGATTTGCCCTTAGGGTTGAATATCCTCTGTGAGTCTTCTCTCAATGGAGTCTGATGGTTGACCTGGTGGTACTGCTTCCCTCTGTAGTTTTCTGTGGGAATGAGCTAGTAGACACATGTATCAGATAGAGATGGTGTGATGATCAGTTTTCACCATTAGTTTGGGTGGATTTTTTTATATTACTAAACAATTTTTGTTTAATGATGCACAGGCTATGAAACAACTACATATGTTTATTACATTTTCCAGTACCAGTCAAAAGTTTGGACACACCTACTCATTCAAGGGTTCTTTATTTTTACTATTTTCTACATTGTAGAATAATAGTGAAGACATCAAATAACACATATGGAATCATGTAGTAACCAAAAAGGTGTTAAACAAATCAAAATATATTTTATATTTGAGATTATTCAAATAGCCACCCTTTGCCTTGATGACAGCTTTACACACTTGGTATTCTCTCAACCAGCTTTATGATGTAGTCAACTGGAATGCATTTCAATTAACAGGGGTGCCATCTTAAAAGTTAATTTGTGGATTTTCTTTCCTTCTTAATGTGTTTGAGCCAATCAGTTGTGTTGTGACAAGGTAGGGGTGCTATACAGAAGATAGCTCTATTTGGTAAAAGACCAAGTCCATATTATGGCAAGAACAGCTCAAATAAGCAAAGAGAAACGCCAGTCCATCATTACTTTAAGACATGAAGGTCAGTCAATACGGAACATTTCAAGAAAGTGCAGTCGCAAAAACCATCAAGCGCTATGATGAAACTGGCCCTCATGAGGACCGCCACAGGAAAGTAAGACCCAGAGTTACCTCTGCTGCAGAGGATACGTTCATTAGAGTTACTAGCCTCAGAAATTGCAGCCCAAATAAAAGCTTCACAGAGATCAAGTAACAGATACATCTCAACATCAACTGTTCAGAGGAGACTGCGTGAATCAGGCCTTCATGGTCGAATTGCTGCAAAGAAACCACTAAGAAAAGACACCAATAATAATAAAATACTTGCTTGGGCCAAGAAACACGAGCAATGGACATTAGACCAGTGGAAATTTGTCCTTTGGTCTGGAGTCCAAATTGGAGATCTTTGGTTCCAACCACCGCATCTTTGTGAGACAATAAATGCCACAAAATCCAACTTTTTTACAATCAGTGTATCAGGACCATCATTTCAACAGCAGTAGGACCAATCTACCTTGTTTTATTAGGGCTCTAAAGCAATACTAGTTGTGGATATTGTGGCATTTATTGCGCAGGTGATTAATTGTATTGCCCTAACGAACAAGAAGTCTAAGAAACTGGACATAATTGTATGTGCGGCTGAAAGGGTTTTGGGTCTTCAGGAATTAACAGCCAAAGCATTGCAGGCAGAGGTGGTCGGTGCCGTTTAAGACGAGGGAGGACAATTCTTTTTTTATGAGCATGGCCTTATTTCTATTACAGCATATTGGATGACTATCATTCATATTCCATTCACCCAGCTCAATGTAACATCGATAGGTTTAGGCTACTACATGATACTCAAATTTTCCCTATACCGATCATGAGGTTGCTACAACCTAGCCTATGAATGAAAGTTTACAACATAGACGCACAGGTCGTGAGAAAGATTTTAGGTGACAGACAGTGGCACATTCAATACCGCCTTACACACTCTTGCCTGTATCTAGCTTATCTATGGTGTAATTATTAGTCCAACAGTTGCAAACAAGAGTTTCTATTGGACAAATTCAGGTATGTTTATCCCCGTTTCATTCAGTTTGCTTCCATTTAAGAAAAGTTTTTCAACAGAATCGGCGGAATGAATACACCCTGATCACACACAAACAGTTCACTTTCATAGCCAAACAGGTTGTTGTATTCCTTCTCGCATCTAAACGCTCTCCTCCTCTCACCTTTTCCCTTTACTTGTGAACAACACAAATACCTTTCCAAGCCAAACCATCATATCATAACCGCTACACACAGCCTACAGCGTTGTCACCATATTAGCTAAAGTAATGTCATAGTCAACGTAGCTAATATAACTAACACGTTAGTAAACCTGCTACAATCATGCAGTACAGTGTACAGTCAGTAAGCAGTTTAGCAGTTACACCGGCGGGCCCCGGTGGCAATAAATTAGTAAAACCAAAAGCTTACCTTGACTTGGAAGAGTTCCAGTGTTAGATAGTCATAGCCAGCTAGCTAACATAGCATCCCTCTGTTTGAGCTGGGTATTTGAGTAGGCTAAACTAGCCAGCTGCATTTGCTAGCTAAGTAAGTGAAAGTAAAAAAATAAAAATCTCTCTCGCTCCATTTTTGAAGAAGTCAATTTGTTAAAAACTGTTCAACTATTGTCTTTCTCTCTCTTTGAGTCAACTACTCACTATATTTTATGCACTGCAGTGCTAGCTAGCTGTAGCTTATGCTTTCAGTACTAGATTCATTCTCTGATCCTTTGATTTGGTGGACAACATGTCAGTTCATGCTGCAAGAGCTCAGATACAGTGAGGGGAAAAAAGTATTTGATCCCCTGCTGATTTTGAACGTTTGCCCACTGACAAAGAAATGATCAATCTATAATTTTAATGGTAGGTTTATTTGAACAGTGAGAGACAGAATAACAACAACAAAATCCAGAAAAACGCATGTCAAAAATGTTATAAATTGATTTGCATTTTAATGAGGGAAATAAGTATTTGACCCCCTCTCAATCAGAAAGATTTCTGGCTCCCAGGTGTCTTTTATACAGGTAACGAGCTGAGATTAGGAGCACACTCTTAAAGGGAGTGCTCCTAATCTCAGTTTGTTACCTGTATAAAAGACACCTGTCTACAGAAGCAATCAATCAATCAGATTCCAAACTCTCCACCATGGCCAAGACCAAAGAGCTCTCCAAGGATGTCAGGGACAAGATTGTAGACCTAGACAAGGCTGGAATGGGCTACAAGAACAGTTGGTGCGATTATTCGCAAATGGAAGAAACACAAAATAACTGTAAATCTCCCTCGTCCTGGGGCACCATGCAAGATCTCACCTCGTGGAGTTGCAATGATCATGAGAACGGTGAGGAATCAGCCCAGAACTACACGGGAAGATCTTGTCAATGATCTCAAGGCAGCTGGGACCATAGTCACCAAGAAAACAATTGGTAACACACTACGCCATGAAGGACTGAAATCCTGCAGTGCCTGCAAGGTCCCCCTGCTCAAGAAAGCACATATACAGGGCCATCTATGTTTGCCAATGAATATCTGAATGATTCAGAGGTGAACTGGGTGAAAATGTTGTGGTCAGATGAGACCAAAATCGAGCTCTTTGGCATAAACTCAACTCGCCGTGTTTGGAGGAGGAGGAATTCTGCCTATGACCCCAAGAACACCATCCTCACCGTCAAACATGGTGGTGGAAACATTATGCTTTGGGGTGTTTTTCTGCTAAGGAGACAGGACAACTTCACCGCATCAAAGGGACGATGGACGGGGCCATGTACTGTCAAATCTTGTGTGAGAACCTCCTTCCCTCAGCCAGGGCATTGAAAATGGGTCGTGGATGGGTATTCCAGCATGACAATGATCCAAAACACACGGCCAAGGCAACAAAGGAGTGGCTCAAGAAGAAGCAAATTAAGGTCCTGGAGTGGCCTGACCAGTCTCCGGACCTTAATCCCATAGAAAATCTGTGGAGGGAGCTGAAGGTTCGAGTTGCCAAACGTCAGCCTCGAAACTTTAATGACTTGGAGAAGATCTGCAAAGAGGAGTGGAACAAAATCCCTCCTGAGATGTGTGCAAACCTGGTGGCCAACTACAAGAAACGTCTGACCTCTGTGATTGCCAACAGGGGTTTTGCCACCAAGTACTAAGTCATGTTTTGCAGAGGGGTCAAATACTTATTTCCCTCATTAAAATGCAAATCAATTTATAACATTTTTGACATGTGTTTTTCTGGATTTTGTTGTTGTTATTCTGTCTCTGACTGTTCAAATAAACCTACCATTAAAATTATAGACTGATCATGTCTTTGTCAGTGGGCAAACGTACAAAATAAGCAGGGGATCAAATACTTTTTTCCCTAACTGTAGGTTGGAGGATGTCCTGCGGAAGTTGTCATAATTACTGCGTAAGTCTATGGAACGGGGTGAGAACCATGAATCTCCTAGGTTTTGTATTGAAGTCAATGTACTCAGAGGAGGACGGAAGCTAGCTGTCCTCTGGCTACACCATGGTGCTAACCTACAGAGTGCTGTTGAGGCTACTGTAGACCATCATTGCAAAACAGTGTGTTTTAATCAATTATTTGGTGAGGTGAATATATTTTTTTAAATAATTGTTTCTAAAAAGGATAACTTTTTTAATGTTTCACTATTATGTTTTTAATGAAATTTACTGAGGAGGATGGTCCTCCCCTTCCTCTAA
This sequence comes from Coregonus lavaretus, assembly GCF_964263955.1. Lineage (NCBI taxonomy): Eukaryota > Metazoa > Chordata > Actinopteri > Salmoniformes > Salmonidae > Coregonus > Coregonus lavaretus. The sequence continues at coordinate 403,090 of NC_140022.1, forward strand.
AGAGTTTCCACTGATTGCAGGGAATACTGACTGAAGATGTTCCGCCCTCCAAGGCCCCTGAGCCTGTGTAGGGATGTGATCTGGATTGGACTGTGACTTTTTTATGTATTTTTATTTTGTGTGATGAAGTTTATCCCCCTTTTCCGTAAGTGTCATTTATTTTTTATCCAGTTTACTAACCGAACAGTAGGTGGAGGCATACACATTACCTGAACGTCATTATACTAGAGAAGAAGAAGAAGAAGAAGAAGAAGAAGAAGAAGTTGGTCAATCAGTGCCATAGATATCGTTGTTGCACTGTGGTAGTGGGGGAACAGGAAGTTCCGGGCAGGCGTAACTACGTAGTCCTGTGTGGCTCAGTTGGAAAAGGATGGCACTTGCAACGCCAGGGTTGTGAGTTCGGTTCACACAGGGGATCAGTACAAAAAACGTATGCGCTCACTGCTTATCCAGAGCGTCTGCTAAATTTCTAAAATGTAAAATACTTTGAAGTGCTACATAAGTAGTTTTTGGGGTTATCTGTACTTTACTATTTATATTTCGGACAACTTTTACTCCACTTCATTCCTAAAGAAAAGTTGTACTTTTGACTCCCATACATTTTCCCTGACACCCAAAAGTACTCGTTACATTTAGAATGCTCAGGCAGGACAGCAATATGGTCCAATTCACGCACCTATCAATATCACGCATTGTCATCCCTACTGCCCCTGATCTGGCGGACTCACTAAACACAAATTCAGCGTTTGTAAATGATGTTGGAGTGTGCCCCTGGCTGTCCGTGAATTAAAATAAACAAGAAAATCCATTAATATTAATTTGATGGAATTTACTTTTACTCAAGTATGAATATTTAGTACTTTATCCACCATTGACGTTGGTTTAAGTACATTTAAAACTTTATACTTTTAGACTTTACTCAAGTAGCATATTGCTGGGTGATTATCACTTTTACTTGAGTCATTTTCTATTAAGGTATCTTTACTTTTACTCAAGTATGACAATTTAGTACGTCGGACCCAGTGTAATTTAAAGTGTGTACTTTGTGTCTAATGGAAATGAATGAATGTTTTGTTGTCAATGTTTAGCTACCTGATCTATTGAAGTGAGAATTGAACATATTTTTAGAGAATAAAGAAAGTGCCAGAACTGTGAGACAATAACTTTTGTCTCGCCTCCGAAAAGGAGATTCGATTGACCTCTTGGTCAATCGAGGTCAATCGAATCTCCTTTTCGGAGGCGATTAAAATCATTGAGAAAAAGAGTGATGCTAGGGAAGATATGGTAGTGGATACACCACAACCTGTAGTAAATGTTTGCTGCCAGACAAAACATACCCTGTGTGTTAAAAAGGTGGATTCTTTTTTTGCGTTCATTGCCACAGTTATAAACTGGACAGCACAAGTCTCAAAGAAGTCCAAGAAACTGGACATTATTGTGGCTGCGGCAGAAAAGTTTTTGTGACTGAAGTCTTGCAAGGGGTCTCTTGAGCTTGTGTAGGGATCAGATCTGTTTAATAATAATATGCCATTTAGCAGACGCTTTTATCCATAGCGACTTACAGTCATGTGCGCATACATTTTTACGTATGGGTGGTCCCGGGGATCGAACCCACTACCCTGGCGTTACAAGCGCCATGCTCTACCAATTGAGCTACAGAGGACCATTTGTTTTACAGAAAAGCTGTTTTATTTATTTTTTATTTTTTTAGGTAGTTCCGTTTTTGGGGGAATCCTGTTTCCATCCCACATTGTAGGTGGCGGGATGCACATTAAATTGTGTGATCGCCAATATACAATGAGGGAAAAAAGTATTTGATCCCCTGTTGATTTTGTACGTTTGCCCACTGACAAAGAAATTATCAGTCTATAATTTTAATGGTAGGTTTATTTGAACAGTGAGAGACAGAATAACAACAAAAAAATCCAGAAAAATGCATGTCAAAAATGTTATAAATTGATTTGCATTTTAATGAGGGAAATAAGTATTTGACCCCCTCTCAATCAGAAAGATTTCTGGCTCCCAGGTGTCTTTTATACAGGTAACGAGCTGAGATTATGTCACGGTTTCGGGTCATTACGAGTATCTCGTCATGCCATACGGGTTAATGAATGCTCCGTCAGTCTTCCAATCCTTTGTTGACGAGATTTTCCGGGACATGCATGGGCAGGGTGTAGTAGTTTACATCGACGACATCCTAGTGTACTCTTCTACACGAGCCGAGCATTTAGCCCAGGTGCGCCGAGTGTTGAGAAGACTGTTGGAGCATGACTTGTATGTCAAGGCAGAGAAATGCCTGTTCTTCCAGGAGTCCGTCTCCTTTTTGGGTTATCGGTTGTCCTCGTCTGGTGTGGAGATAGAGGTAGACCGGGTATCGGCCGTGCGTAATTGGCAAACTCCAACCACTGTAAAAGAGGTGCAGCAGTTCTTGGGTTTTGCTAATTACTACCGGAGGTTTATTCGGGGTTTTGGACAGGTTGCAGCTCCCATTACGTCCCTGCTAAAGGGGGGTCCGGTTCGTTTGCGGTGGTCGGCTGAGGCGGACAGGGCATTTGTCAAGCTTAAGAACCTGTTCACCTCGGCTCCGGTGCTGGCGCATCCGGATCCCTCTTTACCATTCCAGGTTGAGGTAGATGCGTCCGAGACCGGTATTGGGGCAGTCCTGTCACAGCGGTCCGGCGCGCCACCTAAACTCCGCCCCTGTGCTTTCTACTCGAAGAAGCTCAGCTCGGCGGAGCGCAACTATGATGTTGGGGACAGGCAGTTGTTAGCCGTAGTCCAAGCCCTAAAGGTGTGGAGGCATTGGCTTGAGGGGGCTCAACACCCTTTTCTCATTCTGACTGATCAACGTAACCTGGAGTACATCTGGGCAGCTAGGAGATTGAATCCTCGTCAGGCTAGGTGGAATATGTTCCTAACCCGGTTTGTTTTTAAGATCACATACATCCCAGGGTCCCAGAATGTTAAGGCAGACGCCCTGTCCCGGCGGTATGACACGGAGGAGAGGTCCAACGAGCCTACTTCCATATTGCCGGAATCTTGTTTGGTGGCTCCGGTAGTATGGGAGGTTGATACGGAAATCGAGCGGGCACTGCGTACCGACCCTACTCCCCCCACGTGTCCTGTGGGGCGGACGTACGTTCTGCTCGAGGTCCGTGATCGTCTTATTTATTGGGCTCATACATCACCCTCCTCTGGACATCCAGGTATTGGCCGGACCGTGCACTGTCTTAGCATGAAATACTGGTGGCCAACGTTAGCTAGGGATGTGAGGGTTTATGTCTCCTCCTGCTCGGTGTGTGCCCAGTGTAAGGCGCCTAGACATTTGCCCAGGGGTAAGCTACATCCCCTGCCCGTTCCACAACGACCATGGTCCCACCTATCGGTGGATTTCGTAACTGACCTACCCCCCTCCCAGGGGAATACCACCATATTGGTCGTTGTGGATCGGTTTTCTATGGCCTGTCGTCTCCTTCCCATGCCGGGTCTCCCTACTGCCCTACAAACCGCTGAGGCCCTCTTTACCCATGTGTTCCGGCACTATGGGGTCCCCGAGGATATAGTGTCTGACCGAGGTCCCCAGTTCACCTCCAGAGTTTGGGGGGCGTTTATGGAACGGTTGGGGGTCTCGGTAAGCCTTACCTCGGGGTACCACCCGGAGAGCAATGGGCAGGTGGAACGTGTCAACCAGGATGTGGGTAGGTTTTTGAGGTCCTATTGCCGGGACCGGCCGGAGGAGTGGTCTCGGTTCATCCCCTGGGCAGAGATGGCCCAGAACTCTCTCCGCCACTCCTCCACCAATTTAACACCCTTCCAGTGTGTTTTAGGTTATCAGCCGGTCCTGGCACCATGGCACGAGAGCCAGATCGAGGCCCCTGCGGTGGACGAGTGGATTCGGCGCTCGGAGGAGACGTGGGACGCTGCCCATGTCCATCTGCAGCGTGCCATCCGTCAACAAAAGGCGAGCGCCGACCGCCACCGCAGTGAGGCACCGGTGTACGCACCGGGAGATCGAGTCTGGCTCTCGACTCGAAACCTGCCCCTCCGCCTGCCCTGCCGGAAGCTGGGTCGGCGGTTTGTGGGGCCCTTCAAAGTCCTGAGAAGATTGAACGAGGTGTGTTACAGGTTACAACTGCCTATAGAGTATAAAAATATTAACCCCTCGTTCCATGTGTCTCTTCTCAGGCAGGTGGTAGCTGGCCCACTCCAAGAGGATGAGATAGGAGAGACCCCTCCGCCCCCTTTGGACATCGAGGGGGCCCCGGCGTACAGAGTCCGGACCATCTTGGACTCGAGACGCCGGATGAGTGGTCTCCAGTATCTCGTGGAGTGGGAGGGGTACGGTCCGGAGGAACGGTGCTGGGTGCCCAGGAGGGATATACTCGATCCATCCCTCCTGACTGAGTTTCACCATGGGCATCCCACGCGCCCGGGTCCGCAAACTCCTGGCCGTCCCCGAGGCCGGGGTCGGCGCGCGGCTGGGGCCGCGCGTCAAGGGGGGGTACTGTCACGGTTTCGGCCGAGGCTGCTCCTCCTCCTGGTTCGGGCAGGCTTCGGCGTTCGCCGTCCCCGGAGTACTAGCTGCCACCGCTCTATGTTTCTGAGTTTGATTGCTTTTGTCTGTCTGTCACACCTGTGTCTGTTTGAGAGTTGATTACGTGTCTTATAAGTTCTGTGTTGTAATCTAGGGTATTTGTGTGTTGTTTTTCCGTTGCCTCTTTGTATATGATACGTGTTTGTTTTCCGTGTCATTTTTCCATGTTTAGTGTTTTACGCGTGTGCGTAATTTTCCCTCGCCACTTCGTGTTATCGAGGTCGGGGTTTGTTATCTTGCATTTGAGACTATTAAAAGTCTTGTTGGACTAAACCTCTGCTTCCTGCGCTTGACTCCTCCACCACATCCACGACGGATTATGACAGATTAGGAGCACACTCTTAAAGGGAGTGCTCCTAATCTCAGCTTGTTACCTGTATAAAAGACACCTGTCCACAGAAGCAATCAATCAATCAGATTCCAAACTCTCCACCATGGCCAAGACCAAAGAGCTCTCCAAGGATGTCAGGGACAAGATTGTAGACCTACACAAGGCTGGAATGGGCTACAAGACCATCGCCAAGCAGCTTGGGGAGAAGGTGACAACAGTTGGTGCGATTATTCGCAAATAGAAGAAACACAAAATAACTGTCAATCAATTTGATTTGATTTGATCTCCCTCGGCCTGGGGCTCCATGCAAGTTCTCACCTCGTGGAGTTGCAATGATCATGAGAACGGTGAGGAATCAGCCCAGAACTACACGGGAGGATCTTGTCAATGATCTCAAGGCAGCTGGGACCATAGTCACCAAGAAAACAATTGGTAACACATTACGCCGTGAAGGACTGAAATCCTGCAGCGCCCGCAAGGTCCCCCTGCTCAAGAAAGCACATATACATGCCCGTCTGAAGTTTGCCAATGAACACCTGAATGATTCAGAGGAGAACTGGGTGAAAGTGTTGTGGTCAGATGAGACCAAAATGGAGCTCTTTGGCATCAACTCAACTCGTCGTGTTTGGAGGAGGAGGAATGCTGCCTATGACCCCAAGAACACCATCCCCACCGTCAAACATGGAGGTGGAAACATTATGCTTTGGGGGTGTTTTTCTGCTAAGGGGACAGGACAACTTCACTGCATCAAAGAGACGATGGACGGGGCCATGTACCGTCAAATCTTGGGTGAGAACCTCCTTCCCTCAGCCAGGGCATTGAAAATGGGTCGTGGATGGGTATTCCAGCATGACAACGACCCAAAACACACGGCCAAGGCAACAAAGGAGTGGCTCAAGAAGAAGCACATTAAGGTCCTGGAGTGGCCTAGCCAGTCTCCAGACCTTAATCCCATAGAAAATATGTGGAGGGAGCTGAAGGTTCGAGATGCCAAACGTCAGCCTCGAAACTTTAATGACTTGGAGAAGATCTGCAAAGAGGAGTGGAACAAAATCCCTCCTGAGATGTGTGCAAACCTGGTGGCCAACTACAAGAAACGTCTGACCTCTGTGATTGCCAACAAGGGTTTTGCCACCAAGTACTAAGTCATGTTTTGCAGAGGGGTCAAATACTTATTTCCCTCATTAAAATGAAAAAATCAATTTGTAACATTTTTGACATGCGTTTTTCTGGATTTTTTTGTTGTTATTCTGTCTCTCACTGTTCAAATAAACCTACCATTAAAATTATAGACTGATAACTTCTTTGTCAGTGGGCAAACGTACAGGGGATCAAATACTTTTTTCCTTCACTGTACCATAGAAGAAGAAGAAACAGCAATCTGACAATCTCTGTCTTTCACTCAGTACAACACCACCCAGGAGAGGCCTGCTGCCAACACTGGATTGGATCCCTCAGAGCGTGCCTGCCGTGGGGTGACCATGGACCGTTCCTCAAGGACTTTTACATTTTAATTTCTGGACTTGTCCAGTTGGGACTTTTAGTCATTGCTAAACAAAGATTGTGGAACACCCTGCTGTCAGTTTGGAAGGTCTACATATCCTGTAACCACTCATTCATACAAACTGATATAAATGCAAGAACTGATATTCACTTATCTATGTCCCATTCTTCAATCTGGTCTTTGATATACAAAGTGTACAAAACATTAGGAACACCTTCCTAATATTGCATTGCACCCCCTTCTGCCCTCAGAAAAGCCTAACTTTGTCAGGGCATGGACTCTACAAGGTGTCGAAAGCGTTCCACAGGGATGCTGGCCCATGTTGACTCCAATGCTTCTCAGTTGTATCAAATTGGCTGGATGTCCTTTGGGTGTTGGACCATTCTTGATATACACGGGAAACTGTTGAGCGTCAAAAACCCAGCAGCGGTGCAGTTCTTGACACACTCAAACCGGTGCGCCTGGCACCTACTACCATACCCCGTTCAAAGACACTTAAATATTTTGTCTTGCCCATTCAACCTCTGAATGGCAAACATGCACAATCCATGTCTCAAGGCTTAAAAATCCTTCTTTAACCTCACCTTTATCTACGCTGATTGAAAGAGCAGTGTAGTACTCACTGTACATAGCACTATATTTACATGACAATTTACTAATTTAGAAGATGCTCCCATCCAGAGAGACCCACAGCTAGTGCATTCATCTTACGATAGCCAGGAGAGACAACCACATATCACAGTCGTATCCCAACCACGTATCACATGCATAATATAATGCAAAATCCAATATAAAATACATAATCAAGCATTTGTGTTTTTAAAATAACAAAGCAACCCTTTAATAATTAATAAAGGCTTTGCAATAAAATGTTACAACAGACTCTGGTATCATTTATTTAGTATTTAGTGCGCTTCAACCTGTCAGACAAGCTCAGTGCATATGGTGGATTTGATTACCTGGATGTGTGTATATTCTTCAGCTTTTGTATTTGATTTGATTAAAACACATTTTGTCTTGCCCATTCACCCTCTAAATGGCACACGTGCACAATCCATGTCTCAATTATCTCAAGGCTTAAAAATCCTTCTTTAATCTGTCTCCTCCCCTTCATCTACACTGATTTTAAAGTAGATTTAACAGGTGACATCAATAAGGGATCATAGCATTCACCTGTCCAGGCTTTCATGGAAAGAGCAAGTGTTCCTAATGTTTTGTACATTCAGTGTATAATTTAGTTGATGCATGTCATGTCTGATGTACATTAATAAAAGTGTTATTCACCCTGAACTTTTGAATCATAAGCTCTAAGTGTTATCTTGATCGATAACGTCTGCATGTTGTTTAAGTTACCATAGTAAAAATGTGAAGACCAACATGCTATGAAAAAGTTATTATTTTGTAACTGAAGTATTAAAAATGAACATGCGTCGTTTACACAGCTTTATTGCATTTAGTCATCCCCCAAATTTGGCCATTGAAAGCCTTGACCGTTGCATCCTTCCTCAGGGAACGGCCTGCTGACAGCTGGCAACAGGGTGGCATGTTTTTTGATATGCTGCTCTGGAGCTCCATGGCCCAGCAGACACCTGGGGACAGGGGGAAGAACACGTTTTTATTCAAGTCTGGGAGACTTTGAGGGAGAGAGCATGAGTTCTGAAGTACAGTAAACCCAACCAGGGACCCTTGATTATCTGCTATATCACACAGACAGCACTAGTGAAGACCTTGATTATCTGCTATATCACACAGACAGCACTAGTGAAGACCTTGATTATCTGCTATATCACACAGACAGCACTAGTGAAGACCTTGATTATCTGCTATATCACACAGACAGCACTAGTGAAGACCTTGATTATCTGCTATATCACACAGACAGCACTAGTGAGGTTGCATCAGTATACTATTACAAATGGAGCCTACTTCTCTGTGCTCTGGAGAGATGGCAGGTAATTGGTCAGAAGGCTCTGGAGGTCCTTGGAATGTTCTGTCTCTAGCACCTGGAGAGGGATGGATAGAAGTACTGAGTGTGCTTGAAAGAAAGCAAGATAGTTAACCTGTAATAAGTATTACATTGTTGATTATTGAGGACTATAAGGGGGCCTTTAAATCAGACGCAGCAACTCAATGTGAGGAGTGTTGGGGGAGGCCGGCCATTAGAAAAGTTGCAAATACGTGTCTATTGAAAAGTAGACCAGTGTCCTCACCACACTGCTGTGTCCAACATGCGATATGTGCATGCTGACTTTAAGGCAGCCTTACTCTGTGGTTCAAGTTCTGTCTTCAATGTCTGTAACATGCCCTCTTACTGGGCCAGTTCGTTTTGGGGAAATGTCCTGCCTTGGAGTATGGTTGCATCCATCTCCACCAGACTCCTTGGAAATCAGATGACAAACCTGCATGGATTAGCAAAAGAAAACGTGATTCCAGAAACCTTCCAACCGGGTTTTCTGGGAAACAAGGGAATTAAGGAAAAGTTACCAGATTTTTGCAACTACCTGGGACAGAAATCACCCACGTCTGTATTATAGAACGAGCTCCCTAAGGAACAATGAGATGACAATTCTGCATGAAATAGACAATAATGTGTGGATCTACATGTAACTGCCAAGATTAAGGAAACACCAACATAGTGTCTTAATAGGGCGTTGGGCCACCATGAGCCAGAATAGTTTCAATGCACCTTGGTATGGATTCTACAAGTGTCTGAACTCTATTGGAGGGAAGCGACACCATTCTTCCATGAGACATTCCATCCTTTAGTGTTTTGTTGATGGTGGTGGAAAATGCTGTCTCAGGAGCCGCTCCAGAATCTCCCATATGTGTTCAATTTGGTTGAGATCTGGTGACTGAGACGGTCATGGCATATGGTTTAGACACTTGTGCCCTGTGGATGGGGGCATTGTCATCCTATGGGGGCATTGCCATGGTAGCCAAAATATTGGCCTACCCAGCATTTTTATGCATGACCCTAAGCATGATGCAATGTTAATTGCTTAATTAACTCAGGAACCACACCTGTGTTGAAGCACCTGCTTTCAATATATTTTGAATCCCTCATTTACTCAAGTGTTTCCATGGTTGTGGCAGTTACCTGTATTTTTATCTAACATGTGTTCCTTCCTGAATAAACTCCAGAATAAACCTCAAGGATATTTTCCTGATCCTTGGGAGGTCCCTGAAGTTCTACATCTGTCTGGGTGTTATGTGCTTAAGTCTTTAAAATATGACTAGAAAATACAGTTTATTTTCTAGAAATATATCCTTAGATACATTGATGAACTCAGTTGATAGTGGGAGTTAGCTATCTAGATAGCTATTCCCCAGCAGTTTCAACCTAGCTAGCTACCTAATGGCCTTTTTATAATCTTTATAGATAATACAAATATATGAAGTTTCCCCTCACATCTAGATCTACCTAATATAGCAAGCCAGTTGATAGTATAGTAGCTAGGATGAATGCAATGTCTGACATTAGTAGCTATATGGGTGAAATTAGCTAACCTTAGATAATTGAGAGATGAAATCCGAAGAATGACATCACATCAGAAAAAGGTTTATAGCCAAACTGGAATAACTGAGTCTACCATTACAGATATCCACTGGCAAATCTATACATAAATGAGATCATCAAAAACATGTTGAAATAGCATTTGGCTGAATTAGCTAGCTAGATTTCGTACCTGATAACAAGTGCCTTGCTGGGAGTCCACCATGTTGCAATGTGGCTACTGGCTAGGTAGCAAACTGGGGATGTAAACATCATGTTGTATGGGTACCACCTTCCATTTCCTTTCCACTACTTTCCTTTAGACACACCCACTCCTTTCCATACGCCTACTACTTTCCTTTAGACACACCCACTCCTTTCCACACGCCCACTACTTTCCTTTAGACACACCCACTCCTTTCCACACGCCCACTACTTTCCTTTAGACACACCCACTCCTTTCCACACGCCCACTACTTTCCTTTAGACACACCCACTCCTTTCCTTACGCCTACTACTTTCCTTTAGACACACCCACTCCTTTCCACACGCCCACTACTTTCCTTTAGACACACCCACTCCTTTCCACACGCCCACTACTTTCCTTTAGACACACCCACTCCTTTCCACACGCCTACTACTTTCCTTTAGACACACCCACTCCTTTCCACACGCCCACTACTTTCCTTTAGACACACCCACTCCTTTCCACACGCCCACTACTTTCCTTTAGACACACCCACTCCTTTCCACACGCCCACTACTTTCCTTTAGACACACCCACTCCTTTCCACACGCCCACTACTTTCCTTTAGACACACCCACTCCTTTCCACACGCCCACTACTTTCCTTTAGACACACCCACTCCTTTCCACACGCCCACTACTTTCCTTTAGACACCCACGTGTCAATTGTTTGCAGACGGAAATAATATGTTATTGAAGAGTCTGTGAATGTAAAATGTTGCAACTGTGGTGGGGATCATATTCCCGAATTCCCAGAGTGTTCTGTTAGGGTGAAAGAGGTTGAGGTGTCAAGGATCAGGACTGTACAGAAAATCTGCTATGGGGGCGGTGAAGAGGGGCAAGAGGCCACAGTTCTGAAGAAGATATGGCGGTGGATGCACCGCAACCAGTTGCAAATGTTGTACGTCAATCAAGTGATCTGGATACAAATATTGTGAAGAAAGTGGATTTTTAGTATTTATAGCCACAGTTATTAATTGTACTGCACAACAAGTCCAACAAGCTGGACCTTATTATATCTGCAACTGATATGTTTTTGGGCCTCAGACTTCACAGCAGAAACACTGCAAGGACTACTGTCGCCAGAAAATGTTCCTCCCTTCCAGGATCCTTCTGAGCCTGTGTAGGAACCTGATTAGAACAGAAAAGCAGGCTTATTTTAGTTTAATTTACATTTTGTTATTGTAGTTTGTATTATATATTTTTTTATACTGTACGCAACATGTAAAGCGTTGGTCCCATGTTTCATGAGCTGGAATAAAAGATCCCAGAAATGTTCCACACACACGAAATCTTCTCTTTTCAATTTTGTGCACAAATTTGTTTACATCCCTATTAGTGAGCATTTTTCCTTTGCCAAGATAATCCATCCACCTCAAAGGTGTGGCATATCAAGAAGCTGATTAAACAGCATGATCATAATTACACTGGTGCACCTAATAAATGCAAATTCAAAAATGCCACTCTAAAATGTGCAGTTTTATCACACAACCCAATGCCACAGATGTCTCAAGTTGAGGGAGCACGCAATTGGCATGCTGACTGCAGGAATGTCCACCAGAGCTGTTGACAGAGAATTTAATGTTAATTTCTCACAATTGCAGACGAGGTGTATGGTGTTGTGTGGGGAGTGGTGTGGGGAGCGGATCCTGAGGCCCATTGTCCTGCCATTCATCCACCTCCATCACCTCATGTTTCATCATGATAATGCACAGCCCCATGTCTCAAGGATCTGTACACAATTCCTGGAAGCTGAAAATGTCCCAATTCTTCCATGGACTGCATACTCACCAGACATATCACCCATTGAGCATGTTTGGGATGGTCTGGATCGACCTGTAACACCGCTTGTTCCAGTTCCCGCCAATATACAGCAACTTCGCACAGCCATTGAAGAGGAGTGGGACAACATTCCACAGGCCACAATCAACAGCTTGATCAACTCTATGCAAAGGAGATGTGTTCCGGAAGAGACAGCGACCCAGTATGGATTTATTTTTTATTTTATATATTTTGTGGTTTCAAACCGTCCAGTTGGAGGCAGCAATACAACTTTTGGATGAAGTCCGCCATAAAAGAAGAAGAAGAAGGGAGAGAGAGAGAGAGAGAGAGAGAGAGAGAGAGAGAGAGAGAGAGAGAGAGAGAGAGAGAGAGAGAGACCATTGTAAATACAACCCATATTTATGTTTATTTATTTTCCCATTTGTACTTTAACTATTTGCACATTGTTACAACACTGTATATATATATAAATGATATGACATTTGAAATGTCTTTATTCTTTTGGAACTTCTGAGTGTAATGTTTACTGTTAATATTTATTGTTTATTTCACTTTTGTTTACTATCTACTTTACTTGCTTTGGCAATGTTAACATACGTTTCCCATGCCAATAAAGCCCTTAAATTGAAATTGAGAGAGAGAGAGAGAGAGAGAGAGAGAGAGAGAGAGAGAGAGAGAGAGAGAGAGAGAGAGAGAGAGAGAGAGAGAGAGAGAGAGAGAGAGAGAGAGAGAGAAGCGACCCCCTTCTCATGTAATGGGGTAGGTCCATTCCAAGGATGCCGGAATGCACGGACGGTGGTAGTGGGGGAACAGGAAGTTCCGGTCATGCGCGCACCGTTCTTCAGTATAAGGAAAGCGTCAGAACTGTGCAGTCAAGAAGATAACCTTTGTGTCCGTTTCTATTTATTACTACAGGTATGTAATAGCACGTTTAAACGTTCTAATATCTAAAGAACATGTCATACCATGCTAAGTAACAAATCCGTTAAGGTATTATCACGTTTGGCAAAGGTTTGAAGTGTTATTCTTTTGTCAAACCGAGGGAAGAACGTGATAAAAACTATTTTACAAGTCGCATAGCTAGAGACTTTGGGTTTGTCTGAGTGGATGCACATAATTTTCTCATGTTAGTTTAATAAATAATCAATTTATTTGATATTTCTGAGTTCGTTTTGCATGTTATTGGTTTTGTGTAAAATTCACAAGCTGGTAAAATGGCGGCGTCTTCTCGGTCAGCGTCAACGGACTTCAGTGCGGACAGTGCGGGTGCATCAGAGAGACAATTTTCACGGTTGCACTACAGTTTTGAAGCTGAATGTAATGATTATCGGTTTTCTACATGTGTACTAATATTCAGACACATTCAGTTGTTTCTATCTTTGTCTATAAATGTTACTGTGGTGTGAACGGAAATACAATTGGTTTTTGATTGAAATAAGACAGTGAAGACAAGGTTATTCAGGAACATAGTACATAGTGCTGCCTAAAACATACAGTAACTTTACTACATGGTTTTTAAGTCATTTATGTGAATTTGGGAAATCTACTATAGTGTAAGTGCATGTACATTGTGTAGCCTAATTTAAAGTGTGTACTTTGTGTCTAATGTGAATGAATTAATGTTTTGTTTTCTATGCTTAGCTACCTGATCTATTGAAATGAGATCAGTGCTTGACTTGGACAGGAGCTCACCGGAGCTGAGTACCTGCACCTCAAATTTCTACGGCTTGAGCTCATGTTCCTCTTATAGAATATTAACTCAACAGTATTGTGGAGTTCCTGCACCTTGTTATCCCGAGTGGCGCAGTGGTCTAAGGGACTGCATCGCAGTGTTAGCTGTGCCACTAGAGATCCTGGTTCGAATCCAGGCTCTGTCGTAGCTGGCCGTGACCGGGAGACACATGGGGCGGCGCACAATTGGTCCAGGGTAGGGGAGGGAATGGCCGGCAGGGATGTAGCTCAGTTGGTAGAGCATGGCGTTTGCAACGCCAGGGTTGTGGGTTCGATTCTCACGGGGGACTGTATGAAAAAATAAAATAAAAATGTATGCACTCACTAACTGTAAGTCGCTCTGGATAAGAGCGTCTGCTAAATGACTAAAATGTAAATGTAAAAATGTTAATATAAACAGTACCAGCACCTATTTCAGTCCAAGTCAAGCACTGAATTAGATAATTGAACAAGAAGAAATATAATATATTTTTAGAGAAAGGAAGTGCCAGAACTGTCAAGACAATAACTTTTTGTGTCTGTTTCTCTTTATTACTACTGGCTGACTCAGATTAAGTCTGAGGCCGGTATCATCAACAGTGAGGACAAACCCAGCCTGCCTCTCTCCTTCCACACTGAGTCCAAACCTACAGTCACTGGGTCCTGATTGTGACAGTGGAGCCCAGTTTGCACTGCAGGAGCCAGAGATGGCATCAGTGAAGCTGGAAGACTGCAGTCAAACACTGGAGCTGAATGTCAACATTAAAGATGAAGAAGAGGAGGAGAAGATTGGGAAATCTGTTTCTCATGGTAAGAAAAGGTTCTATCGAACTAAGTTTGTTATTCATTCCAACTTCCCACTGTGCATGAAAAGTTGCAGTAGAACTGTTTCAATGAGAAGGTAGATGTTATTTCATGCTACTGAGACTTGCATGGTTTGACACCAGTATTGTTCAATTTACATTTTACATTTGAGTCATTTAGCAGACACTCTTATCCAGAGGGACTTACAGTTAGTGAGTGCATAAATTTTTCTATGAAATGAGTCTGTAGTTACTAACCCTTGTGATAGTGAGTGGATGATATACAGTGCATTCAGAAAGTATTCAGACCCCTTGACTTTTTTCACATTTTATTATGTTACAGCATTATTCTAAAATGGATGTAAAAAATGTTTCCCCTCATGACAAAGCGAAAACAGGTTTTAGACATTTTTGCACATAAAAACAAACAAAGCAGAAATAACTTATTTACGTAAGTATTCAGACCCTTTGCTATGAGACTTGAAATTAAGCTCATGTGCCTCCTGTTTCCATTGATATCCTTGAGATGTTTCTACAACTTGATTGGAGTCCACCTGTGGTAAATTCAATTGATTGGACATGATTTGGAATGGCACATACCTGTCTATATAAGGTCCCACAGTTGACAGTGCATGTCAGAGCAAACACCAAGCCATGAGGTCAAAGGAATTGTCCGTAGAGCTCTGAGACAGGATTGTGTCGAGGCACAGATCTGGGGAATGGTCCCAAAACATTTCTGCAGCAATGAAGGTCCCCAAGAACACAGTGGCCTCCATCATTCTTAAATGGAAGAAGTTTGGAACCACCAAGACTCTTCCTAGAGCTGGCCACCCAGCCAAACGGAGAAATACAGGGAGAAGGGCCTTAGTCAGGGAGGTGACCAAGAACCCGAAGGTCACTCTGACAGAGCTCCAGAGTTCCTCTGTTGAGATGGGAGAACCTTCCAGAAGGACAACCATCTCTGTAGCACTCCACCAATCAGGCCTTTATGGTAGAGTGGCCAGATGGAAGCCACTCCTCAGTAAAAGGCACATGACAGCCCACTTGGAGTTTGCCAAAAGGCACCTAACGGCCTATCAGACCATGAGAAACAAGATTCTCTGGTCTGATGAAACCAAGATTTAAGTCTTTGGCCTGAATGCCAAGTGTCACATCTGGAGGAAACCTGGCACCATCCCTACGGTGAAGCATGGTGGTGGCAGCATCATGCTGTGGGGATGTTTTTCACCAGCAGGGCCTGGAAGACTAGTGCGGATTGAGGGAAAGATGAACAGAGCAAAGTACAGAGGGATCCTTGATGAAAACCTGCTCCAGAGAGCTCAGGACATCAGACTGGGGCGAAGGTTCACCTTCCAACAGGACAACAACCCTAAGCACCCAGCCAAAACAACGCAGGAGTGGCTTCGGGACAAGTCTCGTAATTTCCTTGAGTGGCCCAGCCAGAGCCCGGACTTGAACCTGATTGAACATCTCTGGAGAGACCTGAAAATAAGTGTGCAGGATCTGCAGAGAAGAATGGGAGAAACTCTCTAAATACAGGTGTGCCAAGCTTGTAGCATCATACCCAAGAAGACTCGAGACTAATTGCTGCCAAAGGTGCTTCAATAAAGCACTGAGTAAAGGGTCGGAATACTTATGTAAATGTGATTTTTCCGTTATGGGGTATTGTGTGTAGATTGAGGGGGGGGAAAACAATTTAATCAATTTTAGAAAAATGCTGTAACGTAACAAAATGTGGAAAAGGTCAAGAGGTCTGAATACTTTCCAAATGTACTATATGTCAACCGGTACAGCCAATAGAGGACTTAGATAATTGAACAAAAATAAATATAATATATTTTTTGAGAATAAAGAAAGTGCCAGAACTGTCAAGACTAACTTTTGTGACCGTTTCTCCAGAGATGGCATCAGTGAAGCTGGAAGACTGCAGTCAAACATGGGAGCTGAATGTCAACATTAAAGATGAAGAAGAGGAGGAGAAGATTGGGAAATCTGTTTCTCATGGTAAGAGCAGGTTCTATCTAACTGAGTTGGTGTTTGTTCCAACTTCCCTCTGTGCATGAAAAGTTGAGTAGAATGAGTCTGTGTAGTGACTAACCCTTGTGATAGTGAGTTGAGAATGATCTCATCATTTTCACTCCTTTTACACCTTTTTCGCTTTCGACTCTTACCCACTGAGAATAGTTTTATTCCCCTTTTGTATTGTACAGCCTACTGATATGAATATATATGTCACCCGGTACAGCCAGAAGGGGACTGGTCACCCCTTTGAGCCTGGTTCCTCTTTACGTTTCTCCCTGGGTTCCTGCCTTCTAGGGAGTTTTATCCTAGCCACTGTGCTTCTACATCTGCATTGTTTGCTCTTTGGGGTTTTAGGCTGGGCATCTGTAAAGCACTTTGACAATTTCTGATCTAAAAAGGGCTTCATAAAATACATTTGATTTGACATGTATATCACACCAACTTACTGGTACTTCTGATGTTCACACAGGAGACCGTGTTGAGACATCCTCTATATCCAGAGAGCAACAGCAGGAAAATCACAGAGCGAAGAGGTCTCACCACTGCCCACATTGTGAGGAGATTTTCCCAATTCTATCAAAGCTAAAAATACACCTACAAATACACACAGGAGATAATCTGTATTCCTGCACTGACTGTGGGAAGAGCTTCACAACATCAACTAAGCTAAAAGTACATCAGAGAACACACACAGGAGAGAAGCCTTACTCCTGCTCTGACTGTGGGAAGAGTTTCTCCCGATTGGATAACTTAAACACACATGAACGTATACATACGGGAGAGAAGCCTTACTACTGCTCTGACTGTGGAAAATGCTTTAAAACAACAGCTGAGCTAAAAGTTCACCAGAGAACACACACAGGAGAGAAGCCTTACTTATGCTCTGACTGTGGGGCGAGTTTCTCTCGACTGGGCCACTTAAAACTACATGAACGTATACATACCGGAGAGAAGCCTTACTCCTGCTCTAATTGTGTAAAATGCTTCACAACATCAACTGAGCTAAAAGTTCATCAGAGAACACACACAGGAGAGAAGCCTTACTCCTGCTATGACTGTGGGGCGAGTTTCTCTCGACTGGGCAACTTAAAACTACATGAACGTATACATACAGGAGAGAAGCCTTACTCCTGCTCTAGTTGTGTAAAATGCTTCACAACGTCAACTGAGCTAAAAGTTCATCAGAGAACACATACAGGAGAGAAACCTTACTTATGCTCTGCCTGTGGGGCAAGTTTCTCTCGACTGGGCCACATAAAACTACATGAACTTATACATACAGGAGAGAAGCCTTACTCCTGCTCTGACTGTGGAAAATGTTTTAAAACAACAGCTGAGCTAAAAGGTCATCAGAGAACACACACAGGGGAGACGCCTTACTCTTGCTCTGACTGTAAGAAGAGTTTCTCTCAACTAGGCCAGTTAAGAATACATGAACGTAAACATTCAGGAGAGAAGCCTTACTCCTGCTCTTATTGTGTAAAATGCTTCACAAGATCAACTGAGCTAAAAGTTCATCAGAGAACACACACAGGAGAGAAGCCTTACTCCTGCTCTGACTGTAGGAAGAGTTTCTCTCAACCAAGCCACTTAAAAAGACACCAACGTATACATAAAGGAGTGAAGCCTTACTACTGCTCTGACAGCGGAAATTCTTTTAAACTATCAGCTGAGCTAAAAGGTAATCAGAGAACACACACAGGAGAGAAGCGTTATTTCTGCTCTTACTGTGGCAAGAGTTTCTCCCGATTGGGCTACGTAAAAACACACCAACGGATACACACTGGAGAGAAGCCTTATCACTGCACACACTGTGAGAAAAGATTCTCTCAACCGAGCAATTTAAAAAGACACCAAAGTATACATCAAGCAGAGAAGCCTCATCAGTTATCTCAGACCAGCTAAGATTAAAGTCACGCCATCATTTAATTCTCATCTCATAAAATAATTTTCAATGTTGAATTGGATCAAATGAAGAATGTGTAGAACCGGGTGGTACTGATTCCCTCTGCAGTTTTCTGTGGGAATGAGCTAGTAGACACATGTATCAGATAGAGATGGTGTGATAACACATGGAATCATGGTAACCAAAAAGGTGTTAAACAAATCAAAATATATTTAATATTTGAGATTCTTCAAATAGCCACCTTTTGCCTTGATGACAACATTGCACACTCTTGGCATTCTCTCAACCAGCTTCATGAGGTAGTCACCTGGAATGCATTTCTATTAACAGGTGTGCCTTCTTAAAAGTTAATTTGTGGAATTTCTTTCCTTAATGCGTTTGAGCCAATCAGTTGTGTTGTGACAAGGTAGGGGTGGTATACAGAAGATAGCCCTATTTGGTAAAAGACCAAGTCCATATTATGTCAGGAACAGCTCAAATAAGCAAAGAGAAACGCCAGTCCATCATTACTTTAAGACATGAAGGTCAGTCAATACGGAACATTTGAAGAAAGTGCAGTCGCAAAAACCATCAAGCGCTATGATGAAACTGGATCTCATGAGGACCGCCACAGGAATGGAAGACCCAGAGTTACCTCTGCTGCAGAGGATAAGTTCATTAGAGTTACCAGCCTCAGAAATTGCAGCCCAAATAAATGCTTCACAGAGTTCAAGTCACAGACACATCTCAACATCAACTGTTCAGAGGAGACTGTGTGAATCAGGTCTTCATGGTCGAATTGCTTTAAAGAAACCACTACTAAAGTGGTCCTCTGTAGCTCAGCTGGTAGAGCACGGCGCTTATAACGCCAGGGTAGTGGGTTCGATCCCCGGGACCACCCATACACAAAAATGTATGCACGCATGACTGTAAGTCACTTTGGATAAAAGCGTCTGCTAAATGGCATATTATTATTATTATTATATTATTACTAAGTACACCAATAATAAGAAGAGATTTGCTTGGGCCAAGAAACACGAGCAATGGACATCAACCTGTGGATATGTGTCCTTTGGTCTGGAGTCCAAATTGGAGATTGTCTTTGTGAGACAATAAATGCCACAAAATCCACCTTCTTTACAATCACTGTATCAGGACCATCATTTCAACAGCAGTAGGACCAATCTACCTCGTTTTATTAGGGCTCTAAAGCAATACTAGTTGTGCCCCACCATGGATTGAGAACTAGTTTATGTGCGGCTGAAAGGTTTTTGGGTCTTCAGGAATTAACAACAGTTTAAGACGAGGGAGGACGATTCTTTTATTTAATGAGCATAGCCTTATTTCTATTACAGCTTATTGGATGACTGTCATTAATGATTTAGGTTTAGGCTACTACATGATACTCAAATTTTCCCTATACCCCTTATGAGGCTGCTACAACCTAGCCTATGAATGGTTTTTAGGTGACAGACCGTGGCACATTCAATACCACCTTACACACTCTTGCCTGCATCTAGCTTATCTATGGTGTAATCATTAGTCCAACAGTTGCAAACAAGAGTTTCTATTGGACAAATTCAGGTATGTTTATCCTGAATTCAGTTTGCTTCCATTTTTAAGAAAAGTTTTTCAACAGAATCAGCGGAATGAATACACCCTGATCACATACAAACAGTTCACTTTCATAGCCAAACAGGTTGTTGTATTCCTTCTCGCATCTAAACGCTCTCCTCCTCTCACCTTTTCCCTTCACTTGTGAACAACACAAATCCTTTCCAAGCCAAACCATCGTATCATAACCTCTACACACAGCCTACATCATTGTCACCATGTTAGCTAAAATAATGTAATAGTCAACATAGCTAATAGAACTAACACGTTAGTAAACCTGCTACAATCATGCAGCACAGTGTACTGTCAGTAAGCAGTTTAGCAGTTATACCGGCGGGCCCCGGTGGCAATAAATTAGTAAAACCAAAAGCTTACCTTGACTTGGAAGAGTTCCAGTGTTAGATAGTCATAGCCAGCTAGCTAACATAGTATCCCTCTGTTTGAGCCGGGTGTTTGAGTAGGCTAAACTAACCATCTGCATTTGCTAGCTAGTGAGGGAAAAAAGTATTTGATCACCTGCTGATTTTGTACGTTTGCCCACTGACAAAGAAATGATCAGTTATTTGAACAGTGAGACAGAATAACAACAAAAAAATCCAGAAAAACGCATGTCAACAATGTTATAAATTGATATGCATTTTAATGAGGGAAACAAGTATTTGACCCCCTCTGCAAAACATGACTTAGTACTTGGTGGCAAAACCCTTGTTGGCAATCACAGAGGTCAGACGTTTCTTGTAGTTGGCCACCAGGTTTGCACACATCTCAGGAGGGATTTTGTCCCACTCCTCTTTGCAGATCTTCTCCAAGTCATTAAGGTTTCGAGGCTGACGTTTGGCAACTCAAACCTTCAGCTCCCTCCACAGATTTTCTATGGGACTAAGGTCTGGAGACTGCCTAGGCCACTCCAGGACCTTAACGTGCTTCTTCTTGAGCCACTCCTTTGTTGCCTTGGCCGTGTGTTTTGGGTCATTGTCATGCTGGAATACCCATCCACGACCCATTTTCAATGCCCTGGCTGAGGGAAGGGAGGTTCTCACCCAAGATTTGACGGTACATGGCCCCGTCCATCGTCCCATTGATGCGGTGAAGTTGTCCTGTCCCCTTAGCAGAAAAACACCTCCAAAGCATAATGTTTCCACCTCCATGTTTGACGGTGGGGATGCTGTTATTGGGGTCATAGGCAGCATTCCTCCTCCTCCAAACACGGCGAGTTGAGTTGATGCCAAAGAGCTCCATTTTGGTCTCATCTGACCACAACACTTTCACCCAGTTCTCCTCTGAATCATTCAGATGTTCATTGGCAAACTTCAGACGGGCATGTATATGTGCTTTCTTGAGCAGGGTGACCTTGCGGGCGCTGCAGGATTTCAGTCCTTCACGGCGTAGTGTGTTACCAATTGTTTTCTTGGTGACTATGGTCCCAGCTGCCTTGAGATCATTGACAAGATCCTCCCGTGTAGTTCTGGGCTGATTCCGCACCGTTCTCATGATCATTGCAACTCCACGAGGTGAGATCTTGCATGGAGCCCCAGGCCGAGGGAGATTGACAGTTATTTTGTGTTTCGAATAATCGCACCAACTGTTGTCACCAAGCTGCTTGGCGATGGTCTTGTAGCCCATTCCAGCCTTGTGTAGGTCTACAATCTTGTCCCTGACATCCTTGGAGAGCTCTTTGGTCTTGGCCATGGTGGAGAGTTTGGAATCTGATTGATTGATTGCTTCTGTGGACAGGTGTCTTTTATACAGGTAACAAGCTGAGATTAGGAGCACTCCCTTTAAGAGTGTGCTCCTAATCTCAGCTCGTTACCTGTATAAAAGACACCTGGGAGCCAGAAATCTTTCTGATTGAGAGGGGGTCAAATACTTATTTCCCTCATTAAAATTTCCCTCAAATACTTATTTCCCTCATTTTTGACATGCGTTTTTCTGGATTTTTTTGTTGTTAATCTGTCCCTCACTGTTCAAATAAACCTACCATTAAAATTATAGACTGATCATTTATTTTGTCAGTGGGCAAACATACAAAATCAGTAGGGGATCAAATACTTTTTTTCCCTCACTGTAAGTGAAAGTAAAAAAATAAATATCTCTCTCTTCCTCCTTCATGTTTGAAGAAGTGAATTTGTTCAAAACTGTTCAACTATTGTCTTTCTCTCTCATTGAGTCAACTACTCACCACATTTTATGCACTGCAGTGCTAGCTAGCTGTAGCTTATGCTTTAAGTACTAGATTCATTCTCTGATCCTTTGATTTGATGGACAACATGTCAGTTCATGCTGCAAGAGCTCAGATAGGTTGGAGGATGTCCTGCGGAAGTTGTCATAATTACTGTGTAAGTCTATGGAAGGGGATGAGAACCATGAGCCTCGTAGGTTTTGTACTGAAGTTAATGTACCCAGAGGAGGACGGAAGCTAGCTGTCCTCCGGCTACACCATGGTGCTAACCTACAGAGTGCTGTTGAGGCTACTGTAGACCATCATTGCCAAACAGTGTGTTTTAAGTAATTATTTGGTGATGTGAATATATTTCTTATAATTGTTTCTAAAAAGGATAACTTTTTAAATGTTTCGCTATTTTAAAAAAATAATAATAATGAATGGTCCTCCCCTTCCTCCTCTGAGGAGCCTCCACTGATTGCAGGGAATACTGACTGAAGATGTTCCGCCCTCCAAGGCCCCAGAGCCTGTGTAGGGATGTGATCTGGATTGGACTGTGACTTTTTTAATGTATTTTAATTTTGTGTGATGTAGTGTATCTCCCTTTTCCGCAATGGGCATTTATTTTTTTATCCAGTCTACTAACAGAACAGTAGGTTGCAGCATACACATTACCTGAACGTCATTATACTAGATAAGAAGAAGAGGTAGTTAGTCCATCAGTCCAATAGATGTCGTTGTTGCACTGTGGTAGTGGGGGAACAGGAAGTTCCGGATTGGCGCGCCCTATTATTCAGAATAAAGAATGCGCCAGACCTGTGTTGTCAAGACGACAACTTTGTGTCCGTTTCAAATGTATTACTACAGGTATGTAAAAGCACGTTTAAACTTTCTAATATCGAAAGAACATGTAATAACATGCTAGGTATCAAATCCGTTAAGGTATTCTCCCGTTTGATAAAGTGATGTGTTATTTTGTGTCAAACCGAGTGTGTGAAAAACGTGATTAAAAACTATTTTACAAGTCACATAGTTAGAGATTTTGTATTTGTCTGAGTGAATGTACATCATTTCGTCAATGTAGTTTAATAAAGAATCAATTTGAGATTTATGTGTTCGTTTGACATGTTATTGGTTTTGTGTAAAAATGTATAATCTTACGAGCTGTTAAAATGGCGTCGTCCATTCTGATGTTCGTTTAAAGTCCACTTAGAAGATAATGGCCCCTATCAGATATTTATGTGGTTGGTGCAGTATAATATTTTACTGTAGTAAATATACATTGGGTGGTCGGGGTTGTTCGAGCCCTGAATGCTGATTGGCTGAAAGCTGTGGTATATCAGACATACACCACAGATATGAGATTTTTTTAATTTTTTTTTAACTGTTCTACATATGTTGGTAACCAGTTTATAATAGCAATAAGGCACCTCAGGCGTTGCATCGTGCTTAACAGCCCTTAGCCGTGGTATATTGGCCATATACCACACCTCATCGGGCCTTATTGCATAAATATTCATGAGATCTAACTTGGAAATGTATTTATTAGCTTACAATGGTACAATTTATGCTCCAAGCATAAAACCACGGAGACGGCCGGAAAGGCCCTAAAGCAAGATCTAATTTTGATGACTCAAAAGGCTTAAAAAATAGCCTGCTGTAGCCTACTCTACATGGTAAACTGGTGGCACCAAGTTGTACTATACGTTTTAGTATGGAAAACTGTGAGGATTACAATATTATTAACATTTAATTTGCAGAACCTCAAACCCAACTTTTAGAACAATATTACAGTTTTATAAAAATGGATTAATGAGTTTGTAATTTGTGAATGTTTTCTGGGGGTGCTCTAAGTTACTATTATATGTGTTTCAAGCATTGAGAAATAGCTGCTATATGCCCTTTAACAGACTTCAGTGCAGTAGCTCTCTAAATCCCTTCTCCGTATGTAGGGTTTTCAGCCATTACATTCGTCCACATTTGGCTATGTGTAAACTACAATTCCGATGCTCTGTTTTAACGTTGAGAAACGTAAATAATCATTGTTTCATGTCAGCGAGAACTAATCTTTCAAATAAAGATACACTTACTGTAGTAGTTTTGCACAGATCCATACACTGTGTGTGCCTCCAGTTGACAAACTACACTTCCTCCCCAGTTAGCTTACACACAGGTGTTGGGAGCACGCTAGATAGCTAATTAGCACAGGGCCTATGGCTTACGTCTGTCTTCCGTAAACAAGTGCTGTAACATGGAGATAGGACCATGTGGGAACACTAACCCTATGAAGGTGTGTAGTAATTTAACCTTTTTGTTTTTTGAAAATTATATTTCGCTGATATGAAAGATACGTTCCTTATGCTTCCAAAAAAACCTACCGCAAGCGATGCGTGTAATGTTTAGACTAGTGTTGGGGCTCTTAACAAAACTTCCCTGTTCAGAAGATACTATCATATAGGCACTAAAGCAGTTAGCATCTATGAATGGGGTGCAGGTGCATGAGAGGGAGACCATTTCTGTGGTGTGAATGAGAAATACAATTGGCAGTGCTTTAAAGTAACTACGTGGTCCTGTGTGGCTCAGTTGGTAGATAATGACGCTTGCAACGCCAGCGTTGTGAGTTCGAGTCCCACAGGGCATCAGTATGAAAAATGTATGCACTCACTACATTAAGTCGCTCTGGATAAGAGCGTCTGCTAAATGACTAAAATGTAAAAATACTTTGAAGTGCTACTTAAGTAGTTTTTGGGGTTATCTGTACTTTACTATTTATATTTCTGTCAACTTTTACTCCACTACATTCCTAAAGAAAAGTTGTACTTTTGACTCCCATACATTTTCCCTGACACCCAAAAGTACTCGTTACATTTCGAATGCTCAGGCAGGACAGCAATATGGTCCAATTCACGCACCTATCAATATCACGCATTGTCATCCCTACTGCCTCT
Source organism: Coregonus lavaretus (assembly GCF_964263955.1). Classification (NCBI taxonomy): domain Eukaryota; kingdom Metazoa; phylum Chordata; class Actinopteri; order Salmoniformes; family Salmonidae; genus Coregonus; species Coregonus lavaretus. The sequence continues at coordinate 428,183 of NC_140022.1, forward strand.
GATCTGGCGGACTCACTAAACACAAATTCTGCATTTGTAAATGATGTTGGAGTGTGCCCCTGGCTGTCCGTGAATTAAAATAAACAAGAAAATCCATTAATATGAATTTGATGGCATTTACTTTTACTCACGTATGAATATTTAGTACTTTATCCACCATTGACCGTTGGTTTAAGTACATTTAAAACGTTATACTTTTAGACTTTTACTCAAGTAGTATATTGCTGGGTGATTATCTCTTTTACTTGAGTAATTTTCTTTTAAGGTATCTTTACTTTTACTCAAGTATGACAATTTAGTACGTCGGACCCAGTGTAATTTAAAGTGTGTACTTTGTGTCTAATGGAAATGAATTAATGTTTTGTTGTCAATATTTAGCTACCTGATCTATTGAAGTGAGAATTGAACAAGAAAAAATATAATATTTTTAGAGAATAAAGAAAGTGCCAGAACTGTCAGCCAATAACTTTTGTGTCCGTTTATCTTTATTACTACAGGCCGACTCAGATTAAGTCTGAGGCCGGTAACATCAACAGTGAGGACAAACCCAGCCTGCCTCTCTCCTTCCACACTGAGTCCAAACCTACAGTCACTGGGTCCTGATTGTGACAGTGGAGCCCAGTTTGCACTGCAGGAGCCAGAGATGGCAACAGTGAAGCTGGAAGACTGCCGTCAAACACTGGAGCTGAATGTCAACATTAAAGATGAAGAAGAGGAGGAGAAGATTGGGAAATCTGTTTCTCATGGTAAGCACAGGCTCTATCTAACAAAGTTTGTGTTATACATTCCAACTTCCCACTGTGCATGAAAAGTTGCAGTAGAACTGTTTACAGCCCTCTAACCAATAGGCTCTATGCACGCATCACTGTTTACAGCCCTCTAACCAATAGGCTCTATGCACGCATCACTGTTTACAGCCCTCTAACCAATAGGCTCTATGCACGCATCACTGTTTACAGCCCTCTAACCAATAGGCTCTATGCACGCATCACTGTTTACAGCCCTCTAACCAATAGGCTCTATGCACGCATCACTGTTTACAGCCCTCTAACCAATAGGCTCTATGCACGCATCACTGTTTACAGCCCTCTAACCAATGGGCTCTATGCACGCATCACTTCCTCATTGGCGTAAGGATGCTTGGGCATTTCCGGTTACCGGAGAAAAAACATTAGACAGTGACAGTAGACCGTTATGATGGCAGAGATGGAGTTTACAAGGTGTTTGCTGGAGTTGCCTAAAGTATCTGTTAATGATATACGGAGGGTCGTCCGGACATCCAGTACGACACCACGTAGCAAACTGGATAAAGGCTTCAAATTTTACGTTTCTTATTTTCTTTGCAACTTTGAAGGTAATATGCTAACGCTAGCTAGCCTGAGCTAGAAGCCTTGCTTTGGTGTTTTAAGTCATGACTCCGTCCTGCTTCAGGTTAATCATGCTTTAAATAAAGTTTAATCATGTGTATATACCTCTCACTTCATGTGTTTGTACTTTTATGAAAGTATCAGGTAAAAACAGGGCTACAAATGAGATCTCTGTGAGCCCACTGCTACCGCTCAATGAAGAAACTAAAGCCACCACACCAGCTGAGAGTAGGACTAGATTAAGTGACACGTTCAAAGTTCTGTTGAACTTGTTCAAGGTTCCGTTCAACACACGTTTTACTCGTTTAATGTTACCACAGCTTTGATTGCCATTGCTAAGAGAACACTTTAGAACTTTAGTGGTTTTCACGATAGCTGAACACTGGTAGCCTAATACAGACCAGGGTAGCTGAGTGGGAATTGCCATGCTTTGTTGTTGGGTCTGTTGTAAACAAATTGGAGTTTGGTTTGAAATGTAAACAATAATGAGATTACTACTTTTTCCTGACTTGATGACTGCAATGACAGTAACATATTCCACTCAGCTATTCTTCAAACTGCTGATGTTCTACTCAAAACTGTCCTGTCATCTTTACTTCTTTCTTTATAAACATATGCCCAACTTCCTTGCTTTTGTACTTGATGTTTCTACTTTTCAAGAGGAATTAGGAGCAAAACCTTCACTCTACTGTTGTTATTGGTACTAGGCTACAATGTTGCACCACTCACCTACTGCTCTGCCAATACTGTTTGAAGGTAGGTAAATGGCACAAGACAATTAGGTAAGTGGTGGGAGACAGTAGGAAAGTGATGCAGAAAGCACAAAAGTGACACGAGACAGTAGATAAGTTGCTTACACCAGTAAAAAGTAGAAAGAACAAGTGTTGCTCCTCCTCCTGCTGCTGTAGACCCTCGTCTTTCAAAACCCATTAAATGATGCTTCTGTGTATTTCAGATGACATTGCGTGATTCACAGCCAGTTGTGCTTGTTAAAAGCTGCTGTTCCTGTGTGGCTGGGTGTGGGATATGCAATCATTTGGTTGCATTACTATATCAGACTGCCCATTACTCTGAATGTGGCATGTCTGTCGTCCCTCCTGTACTTTCGTACGTTTACACGTCATCGTGTTATAAGTCAAGACGAAGTAAAAACATTAAAACATAAACATTAAGATAAACAACAACAACGACGAAAATTAACCGTTTCGGATGTTTTTGACGACAAGCATTCAATGCTAGCATACGGTAGCACAGCATTCTACCATAACCGGAGGTTTACATCCATCCTGAGATTTAACCAGAGATACGTCATGCTCGCCTGTGCATATCGCCTATTGGACTATTATGTGTGTTTATTCACGTTATTTACTGTTATTTTATTTTACTTCTGCTCGTTTTTTCTCAACACTGTTTTGTTGTTTTATTTTACTTTTTTATTAAAAAATAAATGCATTGTTGGTTAAGCATTTCACGGTAATGTCTACACCTGTTGTATTCGGCGCATGTGGCAAATAAAATTTGATTTGATTTGATGAACTGTTTCAATGAGAAGGTAGATGTTACTTCATGCTACTGAGACTTGCATGGTTTACAGTTTACATTACATTTTAGTCATTAGCAGACGCTCTTATCCAGAGTAATTAGGGTTAAGTGCCTTGCTCAATGGCACTGACAGATTTTTCACCTATTCGTCTCGGGATTCTAACCATTGACCTTTCGGTTACTGGCCCAACGTTCTTAACTGTATTGTCAGCTTTGTGGTTTTATTCAATGCCAGTTAATTCAGGAAGAACACTGAAATTGGAATTCACTTCAAGGCTTTTCAAAGAGGAACATTTGAATTTGGTTTGCTTTCTGAATTGAAATGGAATTGACCCCAACCCTGGTAGTTACTAACCCTTGTGATAGTGAGTGGAGGATGATATGGCTCATAATTTTAACTCCTGTTGCCCCTTTTTGCCTTCAACTGTTATCCACTTTTAGAATAGTTTTATTCCCTTTTGTATTGAACAGCCTACTGATATGAAGTCATATGTATATCACACCAACTGACTGGTTCTTCTGATGTTGTTCACACAGGAGACCATGTTGAGACATTCTCTGCATCCAGAGAGCAACAGCAGGAAGATCACAGAGCTAAGAGGTCTCACCACTGCCCACATTGTGAGGAGATTTTCCCAATTATATCAAAGCTAAAAATACACTTAAAAATGCACACAGGAGAGAATCTGTATTCCTGTACTGACTGTGGGAAGAGCTTCACAACATCAAGGGCTTTGACAGTTCACCAGAGTGTGCACACTGAAGAAAAGCCTTTCTCCTGCTCTGACTGTGGGAAGAGTTTCTCTCGACTGGGCCATTTAAAAAGACACCAAAGTATACATAAAGGAGAGAAGCCTTACTCCTGCTCTGACTGTGAGGAGAGTTTCTCCAGATTGGATACCTTAAAAACACATGAACGTATACATACAGGAGAGAAGCCTTACTTCTGCTCTGACTGTGGGAAGAGTTTCTCCCAACAGGGCAACTTAAAATCCCACCAACGTATACACACAGGAGAGAAGCCTTATTACTGCTCTGACTGTGGGATGTCCTTCACAACATCAACTGATCTAAAAGTTCATCAGAGAACACACACAGGAGAGAAGCCTTACTATTGTTCTGACTGTGGAAAGATTTTCTCTCAACAGAGCAGTTTAAAAAAACACCAACGCATACACACAGGAGAGAAGCCTTACTATTGTTCTGACTGTGGAAAATGCTTCAAAACATCATCTGAGCTAAAATCTCATCAGAGAACACACACAGGAGAGAAGCCTTAATCCTGTTCTGACTGTGGGGAAGAGCTTCACAACATCATGGGCTCTGACAGTTCATCAGAGTGCACATAGGAGAGAAACCTTTCTTCTGATCTGACAGTGGGAAGAGTTCCTCTCGACAGGGTAACTTAAAACCACACCAACGAATACACACGAGATAAGCTTTTTTTCAGAATAACACAATACATTTTCGGTGGATTGACAATGGATCCCTGTTTAAAGTATCCTACTTTTTAAATGAAGTCATACAGAGTTGGCTACAATGTCATCCTCCAGAAAAGGCAGATCAAATAATATGACTAAACTCCAATGTACTGATAGAGAAAAAAAACTATTTTCTTGTAAAAGTTGGGTATAATATTCATGAAGGACATTGTAAACAAGAACGGTTAACTTATGAATCACAAGCAACTAAAAACATTGAACGGAGGTGTATACTCAATACAAAATGAGGTCCCACTTTAAATGATGTTCATCTTATAAAGGCTTCATAAAGCCTTCATAATGCATTCATAAAGCATATATAACCATATGTCATGCTCTATGAAGAGTTCATAAATGTGTCATAACTGTGTGTCATAACCACCAATGTCAAATGTGACATAAACCTGTTCTTTATAAAGGGTGGCATAAGCACTGCTTAATAAAGGTTTTATAAATCATATAAAATGGAGATGTCACAAAGCATTTATAACCTTGTCGTGCATCTTGGTAGAGCATTGCAACATCAGGATGGTGGATTGGATTCCCAGGACCACCATACGTAAAAATGTATGCACTTATTATGGGGTATTGTGTGTAGATTGATGAGGGGAAAATTGTATTTAATCGATTTTAGAATAGGGCTGTAACGTAACAAAATGTGGAAAAGGGGAAGGGGTCAGAATACTTTCTGAATGCACTGTATAGGATGAGCCTTGAATCGAATACAGTATATACATATGAAGTGGACAGCAGTAGTTATACAGTGAGGGAAAAAAGTATTTGATCCCCTGCTGATTTTGTACGTTTGCCCACTGACAAAGGCATGATCAGTCTATAATTTTAATGGTAGGTTTATTTGAACAGTGAGAGACAGAATAACAACATAAAAATCCACAAAAACGCATGTCAAAAATGTTATAAATTGATTTGCATTTTAATGAGGGAAATAAGTATTTGACCCCCTCTCAATCAGAAAGATTTCTGGCTCCCAGCTGTCTTTTATACAGGTAACGAGCTGAGATTAGGAGCACACTCTTAAAGGGAGTGCTCCTAATCTCAGCTTGTTACCTGTATAAAAGGCACCTGTCCACAGAAGCAATCAATCAATCAGATTCCAAACTCGCCACCATGGCCAAGACCAAAGAGCTCTCCAAGGATGTCAGGGACAAGATTGTAGACCGACACAAGGCTGGAATGGGCTACAAGACCATCGCCAAGCAGCTTGGTGAGAAGCTGACAACAGTTGGTGCGATTATTCTCAAATGGAAGAAACACAAAAGAACTGTCAATCTCCCTCGGCCTGGGGCACCATGCAAAATCTCACCTCGTGGAGTTGCAATGATCATGAGAACGGTGAGGAATCAGCCCAGAACTACACAGGAGGATCTTGTCAATTATCTCAAGGCAGCTGGGACCATAGTCACCAAGAAAACAATTGATAACACACTACGCCGTGAAGGACTGAAATCCTGCAGCGCCCGCAATGTCACGGTTTCGGCCGAGGCTGCTCCTCCTCCTGGTTCGGGCAGGCTTCGGCGTTCGTCGTCCCCGGAATACTAGCTGCCACCGTTGTATGTTTCGTGTATTGATTGCTTTAGTCTGTCTGGTACACCTGTGTCTGTTTGTGTCCTAATTACGTGTCCTATAAGTTCCCTGTTTTGTGTTAGTTAGATTGTGTGTTGTTGTTCGCCTGTCGTTGTGCTGCGTGTTTTGTTTCTTGTTTATTGTTCCTGTGCGTTTTCCACAGGTGGCACCTCATTCCCAGCATAAGGCGCTAGTAGATTCAGGCGCAGCTGGGAACTTTATTGATCGGGCATTTTGTGCTAGGTTAGGAATTCCCCTTCGGCCGGTAGAAGTTCCATTCCCTGTCCATGCATTAGACAGCCGGCCGTTGGGGTCGGGTCTGATCAGGGATGTCACAGCACCGCTGACGATGACTACGCAGGGGGGTCATGAGGAAATCATTCAGTTCTATCTGATTGACTCTCCTGCGTACCCAGTGGTGTTGGGGCTTCCCTGGTTAAGCACCCACGATCCTACCATAGCGTGGCAACAGAGGGCTCTTATGGAGTGGTCTGCCCAGTGTGTAGGGAGATGTCTAGGTGTTTCCATAGGGGTGACCTCGGTAGAGAGTCCGAACCAAGTGCCCGCACTGCACATTCCCCCCGAGTATGAGGATTTAGCACTAGTGTTTAGTAAATCGAGCGCAGCACGGCTACATCCTCATAGACAGGAGGACTGTGCGATAAATATCCAGACTGAAGCAGCTCTTCCCAGGAGTCGTGTGTATCCCCTGTCTCAAGAGGAGACTGCGGCTATGGAGACTTACATAGCCGAGTCCTTGGCACAGGGATACATACGGCCCTCTACTTCTCCGGTCTCCTCGAGTTTCTTCTTTGTGAAGAAGAAGGACGGGGGATTGCGCCCGTGTATTGATTACCGTAGTCTCAATCAGATCACAGTAAAATACAGTTACCCACTTCCACTGATTGCGACGATGACGGAGTCATTACGCGGAGCGCGGTTCTTCACAAAGTTGGATCTCAGGAGTGCGTACAATTTGGTGCGCATTAGGGAGGGGGATGAATGGAAAACAGCATTTAGCACCACCTCGGGTCATTACGAGTATCTCGTCATGCCGTATGGGTTAATGAATGCTCCTTCAGTCTTCCAATCCTTTGTTGATGAGATTTTCCGGGACATGCATGGGCAGGGTGTAGTGGTGTACATTGACGACATTCTAGTGTACTCTTCTACACGAGCCGAGCATGTAGCCCAGGTGCGCCGAGTATTGAGACGACTGTTGGAGCATGACTTGTATGTCAAGGCAGAGAAATGCCTGTTCTTCCAGGAGTCCGTCTCCTTTTTGGGTTATCGGTTGTCCGCGTCTGGCGTGGAGATAGAGGTAGATCGGGTATCGGCTGTGCGTAATTGGCAAACTCCAACCACCGTAAAAGAGGTACAGCGGTTCTTGGGTTTTGCTAATTACTACCGGAGGTTTATCCGGGGCTTTGGACAGGTTGCAGCTCCCATTACGTCCCTGCTAAAGGGGGGTCCGGTGCGCTTGCAGTGGTCAGCTGAGGCGGACAGGGCATTTGTCAAGCTGAAGAACCTGTTCGCCTCGGCCCCGGTGCTGGCGCATCCGGATCCCTCTTTGCCTTTCCAAGTAGAGGTGGAAGCGTCCGAGACCGGTATTGGGGCAGTCCTGTCACAACGGTCCGGCACGCCACCTAAGCTCCGCCCCTGTGCGTTCTACTCCAAGAAGCTCAGCTCGGCGGAGCGCAATTATGACGTTGGGGACAGGGAGCTGTTAGCTGTAGTCCAGGCCCTAAAGGTGTGGAGGCATTGGCTTGAGGGGGCTCAACACCCTTTCCTCATTCTGACTGATCACCGTAACCTGGAGTACATCCGGGCAGCTAGGAGATTGAACCCTCGTCAGGCTAGGTGGAACATGTTCCTGACCCGGTTTGTTTTTAAGATCACATACATCCCTGGGTCCCAGAACGGTAAGGCAGACGCCCTGTCCCGGCAGTATGACACAGAGGAGAGGTCCATTGAGCCTACTTCCATCCTGCCGGAGTCTTGTCTGGTGGCTCCGGTAGTGTGGGAGGTTGATGCGGAAATCGAGCGGGCGCTGCGTACCGACCCTACTCCCCCCGAGTGTCCTGTGGGGCGGACGTACGTTCCGCTCGATGTTCGTGATCGGCTTATTTCTTGGGCTCATACATCACCCTCCTCTGGACATCCTGGTATTGGTCGGACGGTGCCCTGCCTTAGCGTGAAATACTGGTGGCCAACGTTAGCCAGGGATGTGAGGGTGTATGTCTCCTCCTGCTCGGTATGTGCCCAGTGTAAGGCACCTAGACATTTGCCCAGAGGTAAGTTACATCCTCTGCCCGTTCCACAACGACCATGGTCCCACCTCTCGGTAGATTTTGTGACCGATCTACCTCCTTCCCAGGGTAATACCACCATTTTGGTCGTTGTGGATCGGTTTTCTAAGGCCTGTCGTCTCCTCCCACTGCCGGGTCTCCCTACTGCCCTACAGACCGCCGAGGCCCTCTTTACCCACGTGTTCCGGCACTATGGGGTCCCCGAGGATATTGTGTCCGACCGAGGTCCCCAGTTCACCTCCAGAGTCTGGGGGGCTTTCATGGAACGCCTGGGGGTCTCGGTTAGCCTTACCTCGGGGTACCACCCAGAGAGCAATGGGCAGGTTGAACGTGTGAACCAGGATGTGGGTAGGTTTTTGAGGTCCTATTGCCGGGACCGGCCGGAGGAGTGGTCGAGGTATATCCCCTGGGCAGAGATGGCCCAGAACTCTCTCCGCCACTCCTCCACCGGATTAACACCTTTCCAGTGTATTTTAGGGTATCAGCCGGTCCTGGCACCGTGGCACGAGAGCCAGACCGAGGCCCCTGCGGTGGACGAGTGGATTCGGCGCTCGGAGGAGACGTGGGACGCTGCCCATGTCCATCTGCAGCGTGCCATCCGTCAACAAAAGGCGAGCGCCGATCGCCACCGCAGTGAGGGGCCGGTGTACGCACCGGGAGATCGAGTCTGGCTCTCGACTCGAAACCTGCCCCTCCGCCTGCCCTGCCGGAAGCTGGGTCGGCGGTTTGTGGGGCCCTTCAAAGTCCTGAGAAGATTGAACGAGGTGTGTTACAGATTACAACTACCTATTGAGTACAAAAATATTAACCCCTCGTTCCATGTGTCTCTTCTCAGGCCGGTGGTAGCTGGTCCACTCCAAGAGGAGGAGATAGGAGAGACCCCTCCACCCCCTTTGGACATCGAGGGGGCACCGGTGTACAGGGTCCGGACTATATTGGACTCGAGGCGCCGGAGGAGTGGTCTCCAGTATCTCGTGGAGTGGGAGGGGTACGGTCCGGAGGAACGGTGCTGGGTGCCTAGGAGGGACATTCTCGACCCATCCCTCCTGACAGAGTTCCACCGTGGGCATCCCACGCGCCCGGGTCCGCGTCCTCCTGGCCGTCCCCGAGACCGGGGTCGGCGCACGGCTGGAGCCGCGCGTCAAGGGGGGGGGTACTGTCACTGTCACGGTTTCGGCCGAGGCTGCTCCTCCACCTGGTTCGGGCAGGCTTCGGCGTTCGTCGTCCCCGGAATACTAGCTGCCACCGAAACACAAAAGAACTGTCAATCTCCCTCGGCCTGGGGCACCATGCAAAATCTCACCTCGTGGAGTTGCAATGATCATGAGAACGGTGAGGAATCAGCCCAGAACTACACAGGAGGATCTTGTCAATTATCTCAAGGCAGCTGGGACCATAGTCACCAAGAAAACAATTGATAACACACTACGCCGTGAAGGACTGAAATCCTGCAGCGCCCGCAATGTCACGGTTTCGGCCGAGGCTGCTCCTCCTCCTGGTTCGGGCAGGCTTCGGCGTTCGTCGTCCCCGGAATACTAGCTGCCACCGTTGTATGTTTCGTGTATTGATTGCTTTAGTCTGTCTGGTACACCTGTGTCTGTTTGTGTCCTAATTACGTGTCCTATAAGTTCCCTGTTTTGTGTTAGTTAGATTGTGTGTTGTTGTTCGCCTGTCGTTGTGCTGCGTGTTTTGTTTCTTGTTTATTGTTTTAGTGTTTTACGCATGGTGCGTAAATGCTCGCCTCGGATTGTTTCGAGGTAGTTTGTTTACCGTTTCCTTGTTGGACTTTTGAGTAAACTCTGTTGGACTGAGCCTCGGTGTCCTGCGCCTGACTTCCACACCACATACACCTCACCTCATGACACGCAAGGTCCCCCTGCTCAAGAAAGCACATATACAGGCCCGTCTGAAGTTTGCCATTGAACATCTAAATGATTCAGAGGAAAACTGGGTGAAAGTGTTGTGGTCAGATGAGACCAAAATGGAGCTCTTTGGCATCAACTCAACTCGCCGTGTTTGGAGGAGGAGGAATGTGCCTATGACCCCAAGAACACCATCCCCACCGTCAAACATGGAGGTGGAAACATTATGCTTTGGGGGTCTTTTTCTGCTAGGGGGACAGGACAACTTCACCGCATCAAAGGGACGATGGAAGGGGCCATGTACCGTCAAATCTTGGGTGAGAACCTCCTTCTCTCAGCCAGGGCATTGAAAATGGGTTGTGGATGGGTATTCCAGCATGACAATGACCCAAAACACACGGCCAAGGCAACAAAGGAGTGGCTCAAGAAGAGGCACATTAAGGTCCTGGAGTGGCCTAGCCAGTCTCCAGACCTTAATCCCATAGAACATCTGTGGAGGGAGCTGAAGGTTCGAGTTGCCAAACGTCAGCCTCGAAACCTTAATGACTTGGAGAAGATCTGCAAAGAGGAGTGGAACAAAATCCCTCCTGAGATGTGTGCAAACCTGGTGGCCAACTACAAGAAACGTCTGACCTCTGATTGCCAACAAGGGTTTTGCCACCAAGTACTAAGTCATGTTTTGCAGAGGGGTCAAATACTTATTTCCCTCATTAAAATGCAAATGAATTTATAACATTTTTGACATGCGTTTTTCTGTTTTTTATTTTATTTTATTCTGTCTCTCACTGTTCAAATAAACCTACCATTAAAATGATAGACTGATCATGTCTTTGTCAGTGGGCAAACGTACAAAATCAGCAGGGGATCAAATACTTTTTTCCCTCACTGTATAGGATGAACCATGACTAGAATACAGTATATACATATGAAGTGGGTAAAACAGTATGTAAACATTATTAAAAAATGACCAGTGTTCAATAACAATGTACATAGGGCAACAGTCTCTAAGGTGCAGGGTAGAGTAGCCGGCTAGTAACAGTGACTAAAGTTAAAGTTTACTGCATATGTCCAAAGGCATCTCTCCTGCCTCTACTAATAATGCACTTACAGGTGTTGATTTAAATGCACCAATACAGATCCTTAAAGCGCTATACTGGATTCTGTCCAGCCTCTGAAGCCAAGTCTTCGCCAATGTTCCATAAACTATGCACCCATAATCAATTGATCAATGATCTGATCAGAGCTCTATAGATATTTATAAGTGATTATCCGTCAGCACCCCATTCATAACCAGAGACTGAGTGCACAAGATTCACCACCAACTTACACTTTGTTTCAACATTAATGACATGATCTTTCCATGTATATCTCTCATTGAATCGTTAACCCAAATATTTGAAGGTAGAAACCCTACCCATAGGCTGTCCATACAAAACTGTTTTTCAGCAACTTTCTTCTTCGAGAACATACAGCAAGACTTCGCCAATGATAATTTAAATCCCCAGTCAATCGACCATATTACAACAGCCAATGGAGCTTGTTGAATCGATTTGATCATTCCTTCGCCTCTTCCAAATCGCTCCATTGTCAGCATATAAGGAAGCCCCAATACCTCTACCCACATTCGTAAACACATCGTTAATCATAATGTTGAACAGAATAGAACTAATAGCACTGCCTTGAGGAATACCATTGTCAACTCCATAATCATCAGATAAACTGGGTCCTATTTTAAATCGAAAGGAACGATTAAATAAGAAGGCCAAACCCCAGTTATATAACCTCCCATCAATACACAATCTTTCCATCTTTATCAGTAGTCCTTCTCTCCACATAGTATCGTAAGACTTTTCAATGTTCAAAAAACACAGTAGCCATTACTTCTTTCATGACCAGAGTTTTTCTCCACTTCATTGCTCACCTTTACTAATGCATCCAAGGTAGGTCTACCTTTACGGAATCCACTTTTACATTGACTCAATAAAACCTCTGTGCTCCAGGAAATACGATTCACTACCATGGATTTCTCTGTAACCGAGCATTTATGCTGGCGTGTCACATTGCCACAATGTGCTCCCTAGGTGCTATGGGATCCTAAAAGCAGCCACCACTGACCGCTGCTGTACTGGCGTCAGAGCATTTCCATCAAAAGGCTTGTTCATTTCGCCAACAGCCTCCGCATATGATACATTATTCGTTACTTTGTACCTCTGCGCTTCCATGGCTTGTTTATGTAGTTCACATCCCCGTATGCTGCACTTTGCTCACCATCACAGTTGCAACATTTAACTTTAGTATCAGGTCCACATTTTCCGTACTCATAATTTTATTTTTGCACACATTAGCAAACTGCCCCATCCGTTAGCACTTAACGCAGAGGTGGCACATGTTCTCTAACATAATAACTTAGCATTCCTAGCTGTACTGTGGTTGGCAATTTCCCTTCAAAATGTAAAAGTACCGTGGCGCTGTCCACTCAACTGCCACTGTTTGCTCAACATCCTTTTTACTTCAATTACTTTCCCACCTTTCAAGGAAGTCAAAACTTCTTCCATGGTTACTGACAATGGTATCCCAGCATATATCCCCCTCAGTTTGGCCTCAGCACCGGGGATATGATATTTCACCCGACCCTCATTAAATGATTCTAACTTCAGAATTTTCTCCTGCTGCCTTTTACTATTTGCAAAAAAATCAATACTTTGCCAAATCCCAAAACGTTGTCGTATTTAGTCACCCCTGTCTCTCTCTGAATTGCTTTTGTCAACTGAATAGGAAGACAGTGTTTGTTTGATGGTTGTTTGGGAAATCAACCATAACTTTGTAGTGCTCTTCTACATTCTCCTTTTCCTGAACATTCCCAAGTTTTCTAGCAGGTCTACTTTCAGCACCACTGTATTCATTCCTCCATCACTCTCATTACCCTTTTATTTATATTTTTCCTATTTACAACCGGTGTAAAAGGTTGATCCTCACTGGAATTCTCATCATTATCACAATCAATATACATTTTAATACCACTACCACCTGAATCACCTGCCATGTTGACCGCCAAAATAAAGAAGAAACTAATGAAAGGACAAGGATATGCCCACGCAAAAAAACACTCCATGACGTTCAAGATTCGTGCCTCAAAAACTCCCTCCCTCTCTCTCGACTTGACTATAACTGTTCAACTCCCGCCATGCCCCTATGAATGCCAGACTTGGTGGTTCACTATGAGCAGATGAACACATCGGAAGTAGAAAGTCCCCGATTCTACCAGTGAAATAAAAATGTGGTAGTTCTAGCTTGTGGTTTGGATCATTTTGATGTTTATGACAACAACGTAATGTTGTTAATATACTAATGACTATATGCCATGGCAGAACCATGGTGAAATCCACCATTAACCTGTAGTTGTTGGATTTCTTCAATGCAGGATTCTACATGCAGGGGTTAGTCCGTAGCGGGGTGTGTGATTGTTTGTAGGGAAATATGGTGGAAGCAGAAGTGCTGTTCGATTCTGATGGCTCAACTGAAATGGGTAAAAATGAATGGAAGACGGTGACAACGAAAAATGGAACAAAGTTGTACACGAACATCGGTTTCTTTTGGAGTGCGATTCGTCAACAATGATATATTTTTGAGAGACCCATTTGAGGTCAGGAAGATGGTAAAGGAGGCATTAGGAAAGGTAGAGTCAGAGGGACCAGTATTGGTTTTGTTTTGGACATTGAGGTTCATCGTCTTAAGGGGAAGATTCCTGGAGTGGTTGGAGCACTAAACCGTGTAGTAGATGGAACGGAGGAGGAAAGTCAATCAGTTTTACTGATGTTTGAAGAACAGTATCGGTTTACTCATGTGAAGATAGAATATATAATAAAAAATAAAAAAAAGAATATGTAAGATACGCATTGAGAGTTATTGTGAATAAGCCGTTGCAGTGACAAAATTGATAAAAGAATGGCCATGTATCAAGTGTGTGCCCACGAAATCTTTTTGGTATTTATTAGGATCCCCATTAGCCGCTGAAAAAGCATCAGAATTATTCACTTCTCTCATTGACTTCTCAAACCCCAAACCCCGGCTTGGTCTGCTTCCCAAGCGTTCTCGGAAGTCTCGCGTGGCCACTACTCTCACTTAACGGCCTGTTCTACTTGTAGAACGTAATCGGTCACCATAGGGACCGCGGGATCAGTCACTCAACCGTTTGGGAGGCAAAGATGGCGGAAGCGGACGCTAAAGTGGATTGTGAATCTAATCTAATAAAATCAAGGAGAATTGGAATATTGTCCAAACGAATGGAAATCGGAGCAAAGTAGTGTACAGTGCTGAGAATGTCCCTTCGTATCTTGTAAGAATACGGTTTGTAAATGAGAAGCAGCTTGAGGAATCCAAACTGGTGGAGAGAGTGCTGGGTAAAGTGAAGGCTGTGAGGATTACTAGAGGCGGGCTTGTTTAGATGTTTTGTACTTCTGCGGATCAAAAGGAACCCGATTTGATAAGTTTGACGTGTGGTGTGTGTCTCTTCGGAACAGGGTACCCCCACAAGGGGGTAATATCTGGCATCTCGTGGGAAGTAGATGTTGTAGAGATTAAAAATATTCCAGGGTTTGAATGGTGCTCCTGACCAGTCCATGGTGGTGGATAGGCCTTCACTGCAAGCTTTAGGGGTTGCCTTTCACCGGCAGGACCCTGATATTTTAAAGGTTAAGGAGGTAGACTTTGTGGACTTTATAGCTATTGTGATTAATTGCACTGCCAAGGTTGAGAGAAGGTCCAGGAAAAATAGATATTATTGTGGATGCGGCGGAGCGGTTCCTGAGATTTCTCGGCAGATGAGTTACATGGAATATTGTCACAAACCGTACCACCCATTCAGGCCCTAGAGCCTGATAAATTAGAGATGGAGATTTGAAAGAAGGAAGAAGTGGTAGTTTTGTTTTAGGCAATTTACTATTTTTATTTGGGTGGATTAAATTAACATCCATATGTGATAGGGAAACTATTTTTACCTCTTTTTTTTACCCATCCAGTTGGTGGTGGCAATACACCTTTTGGGGTTATAGTCCGCCATAAAACCCACAGAAGAATGAATGAATAAGAAGAATGTAGAATGAAGACGAATGAATAATAATAATAAAAACTCGCGTTGTTGCGTCTCTGGGTTTAGAAACTCTGTGGCGGAACAGGAAATGTGCGCATTATTCATCGGAATAGAGGAAGCGCCAGAATTGTGCAGTCGATACGACAACTTTTGTGTCCGTTTCAAAAATGTTACTACAGGTATGTAATTGCGCGTTTAAACTTTCTAATATCGAAAGAACATATCATAACATGTTAGGTAACAAATACTTCAAGGTATTAGCACGTTTGTTAAAGGTTTTATGTGCTATTTTTGTGTCTAACCGAGTGAGTGAAGAACGTGATTAAAAATGTATATTTTACAAGTCACATAACGTTAGCTAGCTATAGACTTTGGGTTTGCCTGAGTGGATGTACATCATTTCGTCAAGGTAATTTCATAAAGAATCGATGTATTTGACATTTCTGAGTTTGTTTTAGATGTCGTTATTAGTTTTGTGTAAAATTCACCAGCTGTTAAAATGGCGGCGACTACTCGGTCTGCGTCAACGGACATCATCAGAGCGACGATTTCACGGTTGCACTACCGTTTTGAAGCTGAACGTAATGATGATCCGTTTTCTACATGTGTAGTAATATGCAGAGACATTCAGTTGTTTCCAGCGTTATCTATAATTGTTACTGGTGTGAACGGGAAATCAATTGGTTTTTGAGTGAAATAATACAGTGAAGTCAAGGTTATTCGGGAAAATCAAATTTGATTTGTCACATATGCCGAATACAACAGGTGTAACAGCAGACCTTACGGTGAAATGCTTACATATAAGCCCTTAACCAATAATGCAGGTTTAAGAACAATAAGAGTTAAGAAAATATTGACTAAATAAAGTAATAACAAAAAAAGTAACAATAAAACAACTAAGGAGGCTATATAAAAGGGGGTACCGGTACCGAGTCAATGTGCGGGGGTTAGTCGAGGTAAATGGTACATGTAGGTAGGGGTAACGTGACTATGCATTGATGATAAACAGCGAGTAGCAGCAGTGTAAAAACAAAGTGGGGGGTCAATGCAAATAGTCTGGGTGGCCATTTGATTAATTGTTCAGCAGTCTTATGGCTTGGGGGTAGAAGCTGTTAAGGAGCCTTTTGGATCTAGACTTGGCGCTCCGGTACCACATGCTGTGTGGTAGCAGAGAGAACAGTCTATGACTTGGGTGACTGGAGTCTATGACCATTTTTTGGGCCTTCCTCTGACACCGCCTGGTGTATAGGTCCTGGATGGCAGGAATCTTGGCCCCAGTGATGTACTGGGCCATACGCACTACCCTCTGTAGCGCCTTAAGGTCGGATGCCGAGCAGTTGCTATACCAGGCGGTGATGCAACCGGTCAGGATGCTCTCGATTGTGCAGCTGTAAAACTTTTTGATGATCTGGGACCCATGCCGTGGGGTAGAAAATAGCACATAATGCCTAAAACAAACTGCAACCTTGTACTAAATGGTTTTTGAGTCATTTATGTGCATTTGGGAAATGTACTATAGGTTAAGTACACTTACGTTGTGTAGCCTAATTTATAGTGTGTACTTTGTGTCTAATGTGAATTAATGTTTTGTTGTCAATGTTTAGCTGCCTAATCTATTGAAATGAGATAATTGAACAATAAAAATTATATTTTTAGGGAATAAATAAATTACCAGAACTGTCAAGACTAACTTTTTGTGTCCGTTTCTCTTTATTACTACAGGCCGACTCAGATTAAGTCTGAGGCCGGTAACATCAACAGTGAGGACAAACCCAGCCTGCCTCTCTCCTTCCACACTGAGTCCAAACCTACAGTCACTGGTTCCTGATTGTGACAGTGGTTCCCAGTTTCCACCACAGGATCCAGAGATGGCATCAGTGAAGCTGGAAGACTGCAGTCAAACACTGGAGCTGAATGTCAACATTAAAGATGAAGAAGAGGAGGAGAAGATTGGGAAATCTGTTTCTCATGGTAAGAGCAGGTTCTATCTAACTAAGTTTGTGTTATTCATTCCAACTTCCCACTGTGAATGAAAAGTTGCAGTAGAACTGTTTCACGATGAACTGTTTCAATGAGAAGGTAGATGTCGGTCTGGTGTAGCTCGGTTGGGAGAGCATGGCGCCAGGGTTGTGGGTTCGATTCCCACGGGGGACCAGTATGAAAAATATTTTGAAATGTATGCACTCACTACTGTAAGTCGCTCTGGATAAGAGCGTCTGCTAAATGACTTAATGTGAATTTGCAATATGTTAGGAGATAAAGAACATTGTTCTTAATTTCATCTGTCACATTATGTAGTTTACGGTAGTCCCCAGTCACATGGTGATGTTTACAAGCACACAACTAGGAGAGACCGGAGCCTTGTGAGTCACTCACTGTTGTGCAGCATGCGCCAGGTGACCTAATTTAAAGTATGGAATTCACAACTAAATGTTTGCCAGCTAGATATCTTAAAACTATTAAGTTAACTGTCTACAATGTGCTAAATGCTCTGCAGTTGTGCATTTGGTTTGCTAATTTAGTAGTTAGTTAGCTATCTAGCTAAGTGGTTAGCTTCTTCCAAAATCAAGCATTCGATTGGTAACAACAGAGAATCCTCTCCTGGATCAAGAGCCTTGCTATCAGCAGAGAATCCTCTCCTGGATCAAGAGCCCTGCCCTCAGCAGAGAATCTCCTCCTAGATCAAGAGCCTTGCTATCAGCAGAGAATCCCTTCCTGGATCAAGAGCCCTGCTCTCAGCAGAGAATCTCCTCCTGGATCAAGAGCCTTGCTAACAACAGAGAATCCCTTCCTGGATCAAGAGCCTTGCTGGATAATATTAGTTTTGTGCAGCACTGTGAGGAGCGTTTTTGAGTTACCTGTATAGTTGAGGTCAGAAACTGTAGTTTCCCAAAACAGCGTTTTGAGCCACGTGTGTTTGTTTACAATTAAGCACAACGACCAAAATGGGTGCTTCGTGAGGTGAGTCACTCCTTCAGCGCAATTTAAGTGAGGTGATCAACTTACTCAACCTAGCATCCGCTATGAGAATTCCTTAATACTTGTTAGCATTTTGTTAGCATTCTGGTAAGTAAAATGTGCTGAAGAAGAAAATGCGCCCCTTATGTACACTACCGGTAATACCATATATCCCGGGGTGGCAGAGGCATGGTATAGAAATCTGTATACTTCCCAACCCTACTAGTGACTAACCCTTGTGATAGTGAGTGGAGGATGATATGGCTCGTCATTTTCGCCCCTGTTTAGCTTTAGACTCGTATCCACTTTCAGAATAGTTTTCTTCCCCTTTTGTGTTGTACAGCCTACTTGTATAAATTCATATGTCACCCGGTACAGCCAGAAGAGGACTGGCCACCCCTCTGAGTCTAGTTTCTCTCTAGGTTTCTTCCGAGGTTCCTGCCTTCTAGAGAGGTTTTCCTAGCCACTGTGCTTCTACATCTGTGTTACGTTCTCCCCTCGGGCGTAGTTGGTCTGAGGAGGAGACGTAAATGCCCGTGCCTGCGCACACAATGTAAACTAGATGGGTGGGGAAGAAATGTGGGGTGTAACTAACTAAAATAACCAGACACAACAACCAGAACTCAATGTTAGCTCTCTGGGGACATTTAGTAAGGTACTGGACAACATAACATACAACACCCATAAAGAAACAGTAATAAACAAAGACCAATCAAACAAACCAGGGAAGGTAAGAGAAGGGAATGTTTGGGAACGGGGTCCAAGTAATGAAAATAAACAAAAGGTCCCTCTACACACCTAATCCTTCCTATCACACTCTAAGCCTTAACCAGCTCTCCTACCTGTTACCACAAATACAGGGGTGACACCCGCCCGGCTAACCTAGTGTATAAAACAGTGGATTATGTACGTGTGAATGTACACCCATGGGCAGAACTACCTTTCCCTTCTCCAGGACCCAGGTAGGGTGGAATACAGCAGGAGGACAGGCTGGAACACAAAGATAAATCAAAACAACCAATAACCAAATCCTCAAACAAACACACACGACAAACAGTTTATATACTCTAGTCAATCAGTCATTCAACCACAGCTGCCAGGACTCCAGACCGAAACCACGCCCACCATCGTCAGCCACAACTCAGCACACCTGAAATAACCAGAACACACCAACAGAACAACCACTCTGAACCATACACACACACTACAAAGGAAGATTGGGAGAAATAAAAACATGTCACACGTAACAATCTGCATTGATTGCTCTTTGGGGTTTTAGGCTGGGTTTCTGTAAAGCACTGTGACAACTGCTGATGTAAAAAGGGCGTCTTAAAAATACATTTGGCATGTACAAAGAGTGTGTGGTCCTCTGTAGCTCAATTGGTAGAGCATGGCGCTTGTAACGCCAGGGTAGTGGGTTCGATCCCCGGGACCACCCATACGTAAAAATGTATGCACACATGACTAAGTCGCTTTGGATAAAAGCGTCTGCTAAATGGCATATTATTATTATTATTATTATTACAAAACATCAACCCCCCCCCCCGCATCCGTTACGCTGTTCTGAGTTTGTTATAACCAATTTATTGATGTGCTTATGATATGCTATAGGTCAGGCCCTATTGGTGAACATGCGATGCATACATGTGACACAAAGAGAGAAAAAGTTGAAGGAATAGGGAATGTTTTTCCTAAACAAATGAGGGATTTCGGTAACAGAACTTTTCAGTCAGAAATGGCTGTAATTATGTTGCAGCTTCAGCAACATGGACCGCGTGATAAACACTGATGTTCTGTGGTGGTCGCTGCAGCAGGGAGGAGAGAGAGACAGCAGGTGCTAGTCTTTTTTTTTTTTTTTTACGTCTGAGCACAATCGCATCAATTGCGGTCGGGTTCCCTCTAGTCATTTCTGTCTTAATGATTGAATGAAACAGTGCGCTTAAACCATCAGACAAGCTCAGTGCATATGGTTGATTTGATTAAAACACGTGTCTATATATGGAGAATTACACATTTAAAAATGTCGACCAATCGATTGGTGTAAAGAACAGACGACACCAAGAGTAGGGGACAGCCCTAATGGACTCTACAAGGTGTTTTAAGTGTTCAACAGGGAGGCTGGACAATGTTGACTCACAGTTGTCAAGTTGTTTGGATGTCCTTTGGGTGGTGAAACAGTCTTGATACACAAGGGAAACTGTTCAGCGTGAAAACCCCAGCAGCATTGCAGTTCTTCACACAAACCCGTGCGCTGGCACCTACTACCATACCCCATTCAAATGCACTTCAATCTTTTGTCTTGCCCATTCACCCTCTGAGTGGCACACATACACACTCCATGTCTCAATTATCTCAAGGCTTAAAAATCATTCTTTAATCTGTCTCCTCCCATACAACTACACTGATTTGAAGTGGATTTAACAAGTGACCTGGTCAGTCTACGTCATGGAAGGAGCAGGTGTTCATAATATTTTGTACAATCACTGTTTATCACAACTTACTTTTTCTGTTGGTGTTCACACAGGAGACCATGTTGAGACATTCTCTACATCCAGAGAACAACAGCAGGAAGATCACAGAGCTAAGAGGTCTCACCACTGCCCACATTGTGAGGAGATTTTCCCAACTCTATCAAAGCTAAAAATACACCTAAAAATACACACAGGAGAGAATCTGTATTCCTGTACTGACTGTGGGAAGAGATTCACAACATCACAATCTCTGACAGTTCATCAGAGAGTGCACACAGGAGAGAAGCCTTACTCCTGCTCTGACTGTGGGGGGAGATTCTCTCAACGGAGCAACTTAAAATCACACCAACGTATACACACAGGAGAGAAGCCTTACTCCTGCTCTGACTGTGGAAAATGCTTCACAGCATCATCTGAGCTAACAATTCACCAGAGAACACACACAGGAGAGAAGCCTTTTTCCTGCTCTGACTGTGGGGAAAGTTTCTCTCGACTGGGAAACTTACAAAGACACCATCGTATACATACGGGAGAAAAGCCTTACTTCTGCTCTGACTGTGGGAAGAGTTTCTCCCTATTTGATACCTTAAAAGCACATGAACGTATACATACAGGAGAAAAGCCTTACTCCTGCTCTGACTGTGGGAAGAGTTTCTCGCAACGGAGCAACTTACAAATACACCAACGTTTACATACAGGAGAAAAGCCTTACTCCTGCTCGGACTGTGGGAATTGTTTCACCCAATTTGATACGTTAAAATGTCACCAGCGTATACATACACGAGAGAAGCCTTACTGCTGCTCTGAATGTGGGAAGAGTTTCTCTCTACAGAGCAGCTTAAAATCACATCAACATATACACACAGGAGAGAAGCCTTACTCTTGCTCTGACTGTGGTAAATACTTCACAACATCAGCTGCGCTAAATGTTCATCAGAGAACACATACCGGAGAGGGGCTTTACTTCTGCTCAGACTGTGGGAAGAGTTTCTCTCAACACAGCACCTTAAAGGAACACAAACGTATACACACAGGAGAGAAGCCTTACTCCTGCGATGACTGCGGGAAGAGTTTCTCTCAACACAGCAGCTTAAAGAAACACCAACGTATACACACAGGAGAGAAGCCTTACTCCTGCTCTGAATGTTGGAAGAGATTCACAACATCAAGTGCTCTGACAGTTCACCAGAGAGTGCACACAGGAGAGAAGCCTTACTCCTGCTCTGAATGTGGGGGGAGTTACTCTCGACTGGGACACTTACAAAGACACCAACGTATACACACAGGAGAGAAGCCTTACTCCTGCTCTGAATGTGGGAAGAGTTTCACAACATCAAGTGCTTTGACAGTTCATCAGAGAATGCACACAGGAGAGAAGCCTTAATCCTGCTCTGACTGTGGGGCGAGATTCTCTCGACAGAGCAACTTAAAAGCACACCAACAGATATACACGAGTGAAGCCTTTTGCAGATTAAAACCTTAAGTTTTCGGTTGATTGACAATGGACCCCTGTTTTTAAAGTATCCTCCTTTTTTGTTAACAGAAGGAGAGAAGCTTCATCAGTTCTCTCAGACCAGCTAAGATTAAAGTCACTCCATCACTTAATTATTGTAAAAGTGTCAACAGTGAATTGGATCAAATAAAGAAAGCGTAGAACACTATTGTAATCCTATTGTTTCTCACTGTGAGAAAAGGGAACGTTATAGAATGTTAACCTCTCTTTACTTTACTGATCAGTGTGCACCTGGTCAGTTTTGTTGTATTTTGTTAGCTTCTACTGCGAAGATATTGATATGACCTAGGGTTTGCCCTTAGCGTTGAATACCCTCTGAGGTTTCTTTTGTTGAAATAATGGAGTCTGATGGTTGACTGGTATAGTGGAAATATTGCTGGTATAATGTTTATCCAGTGTATCTATGCATTTAAGTGAAGTCACAATGTACTAATGAGACTTGCTCCCTCTGCCAGAACACTTCCCGTTGTCTACGTGACTGACTCATGGTTCTGGACTTACAGCCATATGCTGCTGTTCTATATCCTGTTATTTAGCAGTAGACTGAACTAAGCTGTGAGAGATGAGCAGGACAGATGGTTTCGGTTCCTTTTGAGAAACAGTGTTGAGACAATGAGCACTGAGAAATGGCGTGACATTTCTAAATACCTCACCACAGGCCAACCGCAGCCTCTCGGTTCCATAATCCTTTAACTGTACATTTGGGTCAACAACCAGTGCTTCCTCACGGCTATTGTTCTGTCTGGTTCTCACACCACCCAAAGTAGGGGTTGTACTTTCTATAAAAGCTGAGAACCAACTCCAGTTCATTGGGCTCTTAACTATGTACATTTTGAGTGATTGTTAACCGCTCCAGATTTGCAAATCTTACAATAAAATAAGTTGCTTTGAAGAATCTGTCTCTCTTCCTTTCTTCCAGACCAGAGCCCTTGGTATGCAGTTTTAGAAACTGTTCTTCGTTTTGTAAGCATTACATGACAAAGTAGCCAGGAGGTTGTGTATTCACAGAACATCATGGACAAGGGTAGGGGTGAAAATATATCCATTATAATATGAGCACTGCATGAATCTTATTTGCGGTCTGAGGAAAGAATAGCCTGTTATAAACTAATTTTATGCAATTCTACGTCATTTAATAAGAGAGAAGGACATCTTTTCTCATCCAGTCAAAATCATTTTATGGATATATACAAAGAAATGTCAATAGAAAAACAAGTCAAAAGAAATTAAATGCAGCTACTTTGATGTTTTTCTAGCTGTACGGTTTGACGTGACTGTTAGCCGTAGTTGGCTAGCTAGCAAGCAAGGGATAAGAGCCAGAATGAACGACTTGGTTGCATCCATAGATACAGAATAAAAATACTTCGACTGGATCGCGTCTCTGGCAACCTATCCAATAGAATGAACGGATATCTTTTCTCAGCCAGTCGAAATAATTTTTATGGATATATACAAATAAATGTCAATAGAAAAACAGGTCAAATGACATGAAATGCGGCTAATTTGCAGTCTTACCAGCTTCAGTTTGA
The DNA here is from genome assembly GCF_964263955.1 of Coregonus lavaretus. Taxonomy (NCBI): domain Eukaryota; kingdom Metazoa; phylum Chordata; class Actinopteri; order Salmoniformes; family Salmonidae; genus Coregonus; species Coregonus lavaretus. The sequence goes on from NC_140022.1 coordinate 451,888, forward strand.
AGTGATTGCGTTAGCTAGTTTCTATTTTTAACTTTTTAGCCCTTTGTTTTCCTCCCCTATTTTGTGATATTCAATTGGTAGTTACTGTCTTGTCCCATCGCTGCAACTCCCGTACGGACTCGGGAGAGGTGAAGGTTGAGAGTCATGTTCTCCGAAACACGACCCTGCCAAGCCACACTGCTTCTTGACACACTGCTCGCTTAACCCGGAAGCCAGCCGCACCAACGTGTCAGAGGAAACGCCATACAGTTGGCGATCGAAGTCAACTTGCATGCGCCCGGCCCGCCACAAGGAGTCGCTAGACAAGGACATCCCGGCTGGCTAAACCCTCCCCTAACCCGGACGACTCTGGGCCAATTGTGCGACGCCTCATGGGTCTTCCGGTCGCGGCCAGCTGCAACACAGCCCGTGATTGAACCCGGATCTGTAGTGATGCCTCTAGCACTGCGATGCAGTGCCTTAGACCGCTGCGCCACTCCGGAGGAGAGAGAGTACATTTTCTATTCCATGTGAAATCCAAAACAGCTTTGCTGTTATTCTAGCTGCACTGTTTGACCTGACTGTGTTAGCTGTAGTTTGCGTGCTAGCAAGCAATGGATAAGTGTTGCCAGCCAGCATGTCAATGGATTTTTTTTTTTTATGAACGAATAGGTTGCGTCCATAGATATAGAACAAAAATACTTAACGACTGGGTCGCGTCTCTGGCAACCTAACCAATAAAATGAATGGCCAGCCTGCTTGGCTAGCAACCATAGATGTTTCAGGGCTAGGCCTATATTTCAATTGGGTGATGAAATAGTAGCCTATGAATACATTTATCAAAATAATGTTTTTTATTTAATTGGTAACTCATTGTAGAAAAGCAAATGTACACTCGTGAACAACATCTTTTTTAGCACGGCTGTGCTCCGCCTCGTACCTATGACTGCAGCGTAGCCGTGCTAAAAAAGTTGTTGAGCACGTCTTCTCGTGTAAAATTGCTTTAGTAAAGTCTAAGTTTGGAACAGCGCTAAAGTTATCTATCAACTGTAAAGATTTAGTGCAACAGGGGGCGCTACTAAGCAAGCCATGGAGTAGGTCACGTTTTTCCAAGCTCCTGCTGAAATTGCATTTATTTAATACATTCTTTGTGCTTTGACCCAAAAAGAACTAGGAGAAACAGCCTTTGAATGACGTGCTTTACTTTGTTCAACTTTTATTTGAGTGTTAATGCGTAAATGCCGCATAACCTGCAAAAGTTTAAGTTCAGCGGAGTCACTGACAAAAGAGAACACTAGGCCCAAGATGAGGAGCTCGAGTTCTTCAACAAGTGGGAGCAGCGGCTCCTCCCCTCGGCCAAATAATGAACACAGAGGTTTGAAGGCTGAGATTCGTGCTGCCCTTAGAGTGGACATTTAATCTCAATACTCAAGTCGGAATTCGAGGCGCTCAGTGAGGACTTTAATTTTATTAAGTCGGAGTTACAAGAAGTCAAGAATGACTCGCAAAGCATACAGCAATGGTTCGTACTGAACTGGAAACAGTTAAGAAACGGTCTCACATGGAACAAGGCTTGTCAACATGCTCAGACGACACAACAACGCTACAAACCACGGTTAAGAAGCTTGAAACTAATGTGGCTAGCCTTAAGGAACAATGCATACATTTGACAAGGTTATATGCGAAGATCCAATATCCGCATCAGATTGGATAAGGACGTCCTTGTAGACCACTCACATTGGGCCTCTCAAGCAAGAAAGCCTGGCGGAAAACCTTGCGTCATTGTGGCTAAACTACACCACTACTATCAGGATTGTGTTGATGTTCTTCGGCGTGCCAGAGAATTTGGCCCACTTCGATGCAACGGAGCACCCATCTCTATCTTCCCAAACTATGCCCCCAGCGTTGCTCATGACCGTGCCCCTTTCAACGATGTCGAGAGTCTGCGCCCTGGATGGACCGATGTTCGCTATGGTGTGGCTTTTCCTTCCCGGCTCCGTATAACATACAACGGCACAGAGAAAGAGTTCCAAGACCCCAATAAGGCGATGGCCTTCGTTAAAGGCGAACATTCTACCGAGGTCGAAAGAAACAAATGTTTGAATGTTTACCTATTTGGTGATTAGGGTAATGGTGAATGTGTCTACCACTGCAGACTCAGTCTCTCTTTTGTAGATACCACTGGCAACGCTATAAAGTATCAGTTGATATTGTTATTATTAGGTAACGTTAGTGCCTTAGTTCTGGTGAGTCAATTCTCCTTGTGTTTTAACGTTTTATTTTATTACCATGAGGCTGCTCATTTCTATATCGATGGTACCCGTATCCAGGGTAGATGGAGCACAGTACTATTATTAGGCTATGTCATTTCTATATCGATGGTACCCGTATCCAGGGTAGATGGAGCACAGTACTATTATTAGGCTATGTCATTTCTATATCGATGGTACCCGTATCCAGGGTAGATAGCCTAATAATAGTACTGTGCTCCATCTACCCTGGATACGGGTACCATGGATATAGAAATGACATAGCCTAATAATAGTACTGTGCTCTATGTCATTTCTATATCGATGGTACCCGTATCCAGGGTAGATGGAGCACAGTACTATTATTAGGCTATGTCATTTCTTTAAAGACTTTGCCGCTAACTTAGTGGTATTGCTGTAAGATGTGATTTATAAAATGTTTTATACTTTCTTTTAAAAACAGCCTAGTTTTGGGTTGTAAATAAGTATTTATTTATTATGCGCAACTTGTTTTAAATCCTTCACTATTTCAGCAGGGCTCTCTAGTCGATAGGTTTAGTGTTCCCCACTACAAGCACATTATGTGTGGATATCTTTCAGCAGGGCTCTCTACTCGATAGGTTTAGTGTTCCCCACTACAAGCACATTATGTGTGGATATCTTTCAGCAGGGCTCTCTACTCGATAGGTTTAGTGTTCCCCACTATGTGTGGATATCTTTGCGTGGGGATTATTGGTGACCTTGTTCTATTGGGTGACCAGGGTAGGTTTTATTTTTCATACCACACTTCAGAGTATTGTTTGTTTAGTTTTTTATTCTTCAACTTTTGGGTTTTTTATTTGCTATTTTTGGAAAAATGTTTAATTGATCAGTTATTGTAATCTGGCATCTATCCTTTTTCCACCTGACTTTACATGGTTAGGCCTAATATCATGAGAGGGACAGCTGGTTGCTCTGTCACTTTTGCTAGCTGTAATGGTAAATCTTGAAATCACCCAGTGACACGTAAAAGGGTTCTCATTTAAATCACCTTAAAGTAGATATCGCCTTTCCTCAGGAGACACATCTCCGCACTTTTGACCACTCTCTCCTCAAACTCTTTACCTTCAACAATGACACAAGCATGTATTTCACTTATTCTGAAAAAGGGAGAAAAAAAACTTGTGTGGTTCATATAGGCCAATTTCTTCACTGAATTGCGATGTAAAGATACTTTCTAAGATGATTGCCTGCCGTTTAGTCAGTCCTTCCCTCCATTATCTCTACAGATCAAACTGGTTTCATAAAAAATCGTCCTTATTTTTTCAACATCAGACGTCTTTATAATATACAGTGGGGAAAAAAGTATTTAGTCAGCCACCAATTGTGCAAGTTCTCCTACTTAAAAAGATGAGAGGCCTGTAATTTTCATCATAGGTACACGTCAACTATGACAGACAAAATGAGGAAAGAAAATCACATTGTAGGATTTTTAATGAATGTATTTGCAAATGATGGTGGAAAATAAGTATTTGGTCACCTACAAACAAGCAAGATTTCTGGCTCTCACAGACCTGTAACTTCTTCTTTAAGAGGCTCCTCTGTCCTCCACTCGTTACCTGTATTAATGGCACCTGTTTGAACTGTTATGCAACATCTCAAGTTATGCAACATCTCAAGTTACAGAAAATAGGCTACTCTGTTAGGGGATCTGCAATTACATTTTATAATATCTGGCAACCTTTCCTATCCTCTGTAGAAGACATGGACCCAGCTAATTTCACAACTCCATAAACCAACCCGAATTAGAATCTGTATCATTATTTTTAACTTTTTGTTTTATAATATCTTTGCTTTACTATTTGATTCCATTACTCATTGTAATATCATGCCTGCTTTAAGTCTGGTTTTGGGGTGGGGCTCTGTTAGAGCATGGGGTGGGGTTTGATTTGGTGGGATCCGTGTATGTTGTGCTCTCTACCTGTTCTGTCTTATCTGTATAATCATAAAAAATGCCACAAAAAAAAAAAAAACATTGAGTGCAACAGAACCAGTTACAACTGAAGTATATAGATATCAGCGAATTAGAGAAAAAGCCATTCATTGTTTAACACAGCAGCCACATATCATCAGGTAGGCCTACAGTGCATTTGGAAAGTATCGAGACCCCTTGACTTTTTCCACATTTTGTTACGTTATAGTCTTATTCTAAAATTGATAAAATATTTTTTTTTCCCTCATCAATCTACACACAATACCCCATAATGACAAAGTGAAAACAGATTTTTAGAAATTTTTGCAAATGTGTATATATACACAAAATTGAGGTCGTGCATCCTGTTTCCATTGATCATCCTTGATGTTTCTACAACTTCATTGGAGTCCACCTGTGGTAAATTCAATTGATTGGACATGATTTGGAAAGGCACACACCTGTCTATATATAAGGTCCCACAGTTGACAGTGCATGTCAGAGCAAAAACCAAAGCCATGAGATTGAAGGAATTGTCCGTAGATCTGGGGAAGGGTACCAAAACATGTCTACAGCATGGAAGGTCCCCAAGAACACAGCGGCCTCCATTCTTTAATGGAAGAAGTTTGGAACCACCAAGACTCTTCCTAGAGCTGGTCGCCCAGCCAAACTGAGCAATCGTGGGAGAAGGGCCTTGGTCAGGGAGGTGGTGACAAAGAACCCGATGGTCACTCTGACAGAGTTCCAGAGTTCCTCCGTGGAGATGGGAGAACCTTCCTGAAGGACAAACATCTCTGCAGCACTCCACCAATCAGGCCTTTATGGTAAAGTGGCCAGACGGAAGCCACTCCTCAGTAAAAGGCACATGACAGCCCGCTTGGAGTTTGCCAAAAGGCAACTAAAGGACATTCAGACCATGAGAAACAAGATTCTCTGGTCTGATGAAACCAAGATTGAACTCTTTGGCCTTAATGCCAGGCTTCACATCTGGAAGAAACCTGGCACCATCCCTACGGTGAAACATGGTGGTGGCAACATGGGGATGTTTTTCAGCGGCAGGGACTGGGAGACTAGTCAGGATCAAGGGCAAGATGAACGGAGCAAAGTACAGAGATCCTTAATGAAAACCTGCTCCAGAGCACTCAGTACCTCAGACTGGGGAGAATGTTCACCTTCCAACAGGACAACAACCCTAAGCACACAGCCATGACAACGCAGGAGTGGCTTCGGGACAGGTCTCTGATTGACCTTGAGTGGCCCAGCCAGAGCCCGGACTTGAACCCGATCAAACATCTTGGAGAGACCTGAAAATAGCTGTGCAGCAACGCTCCCCATCAAACCTGACAGAGCTTGAGAGGATCTGCAGAGAAGAATGGGAGAAACTCCCCAAATACAGGTGTGCCAAGCTTGTAGTGTCATACCCAAGAAGACTCAAGGCTGTAATCGCTGCCAAAGGTGCTTCAACAAAGTACTGAGTAAAGGGTCTGAATACTTATGTAAATGTGATATTTCTAAAAACCAGTTTTTGCTTGTCTATGGGGTATTGTGTATAGATTGATGAGGGGGGAAAACAATTTAATCCATTTTAGAAGTCTGTAATTTAACAAAATGTGGAAAGGGGGTCTGAATACTTTCCAAATGCTTACTTACACTTTCCAAACTCTGTATATAGGCTACTTTATCAATCATTCATTTGTTCATGTCATCACACAGCATAGGTGTCATTGAAATGCAATCAAGCCTTTTTGTTTTAAAATAACAAAGCAACCCTTGAATAATTAGCGTAAACAATAAATAAACAGTTCCATTTCGGAAATTGCATTCACGAATCAATGTAACTGTTTTTAGTCTTTGCTGTAATAAAGGCTTAACAATAAAACGTTTCAACAGACTCTCTGGTACGCTTATCATTTATTTAGTATTTAGTGCGCTTCAACCTGTCAGACAAGCTCAGTGCATATGGTGGATTTGATTACCTGGATGTGCGTATATTCTTCAGCTTTTGTATTTGATTTGATTAAAACACATTTTGTCTTGCCCATTCACCCTCTGAATGGCACACATGCACAATCCGTGTCTCAATTGTCTCATGGCTTAAAAATCCTTCTTTAACCAGGTATTCATAATGTTTTGTACTCTGTGTCTATTATAGGCTACGGTAGGCTTCTAAATAAAATGTCCAGTGGCAAACTGACTCACCTAATGATGAAGATGAAACCGTAGGCTACTCACAGTGATGGCCGATGCGCTCATGGTGTCAATGCGCTCTCCGTAGCCGATGTGAGTAAGACCTTTAAACAGGTCAACATTCAGAAGGCCGCAGGGCCAGATGGATTACCAGGACGTGTACTTAGAGCATGCGCTTACCAACTGGCAAGTGTCTTCACTGACATTTTCAACCTGTCCCTGACTGAGTCTGTAATGCCAACATGTTTCAAGCAGACCACCATAGTCCCTGTGCCCAAGAACACCAAGGTAACCTGCCTAAATGACTACCGACCCGTAGCACTCACGTCTGTAGCCATGAAGTGCTTTGAAAGGCTGGTCATGGCTTACATCAACACCATCATCCCCAGGCAAAAGTGGGTCGGTTCAACTCAATATTAGGAAGGTGTACTCAATGTTTTGTACACTCAGTGTATATACACTGAACAAAAATATAAACGCAACATGTAAAGTGTTGGTCCCATGTTTCATGAGCTGAAATAAAAGATGCTGTACCTAGAAAACAAGGGTTGGATTTGCACTAAACAATTTGATGTCAGATAAATAATGTAAAACATCTGGCTTATGGTTAGCCTCATATACATTATCTTTTTAAAATGTAGAACATACAGCTAGCTCAACAATATGCAAATGATGTGTGAGTTTAGCTATTCTCTGCTTCAGATGTACAATGACAAGGGGCACGTTGATTGCAGACGTTCATTAGGCCAGTAATGCCATCCTACTGTAGACATATGGCTGCTTTGGTAATGCATGCTGTTATGATAAGCAGCTAAATGGATGTTATCCTGAGACAGTGTGACAATCAAATAAAACCGCTCGGAGAGATTACAACTGGGCAGAAAGGTCATGTTCATTTGAGAATGCAACACAGAAACAGAGAGATTAGAGACCGATCGCCTTCACACCTTTTTATTGTAGAATTGTGACGTGTCATTAATGAACATTGACATTCAGTTCATCTTGAATAATGTTTTTAAGTTAACTATTAAAACTAGGTTAAACAATTAATAAAAATTGAATGAATCAACATATAATAAAAAAAATTACAAATATGCTAACTTGTTTGTAAATGTTAGTCATCTTAGTAAGTAGCTTATCATTTTGAAAAAAAAAATGAAAAAAAAGTCCATACCAGAGGTGGCCAACCTTGCTCCACTCCCTGATCTACTGGGTAAGCAGACTTCTATTCCAGCCCAGCAATAATACACATTATTATCAACTCATTAGGTTTGATAAGTTGAATCAATGTGTTGGTGATGGGCGGGAACAGAAGCCTGCACACCCAGCAAACCTCCAGGAGCAGGATTGTAATACGTTTGTAGCCTACATTGTGTGTGACTTTTAACTGTATTGTTGTGTACAACATGTGCTAATATAAGTACACATACAACCCATGGCATACAAGGATGTGCCAGCAGTCTCTTGGGACATTCAATGTGACCTTATCATCTGCAGACAGGCTTTCACAGCTCTTCATACCTGAGGACAGACATCAACAGGCTTCATCTTATTACAATTAGACAGCCCTGGCTATTATCTCTCTGTCTGTCTTCATAGTTAACCTCTGTAGGACTAGAACTGGAGAATCTTGTCATAATGTCCTCCCACAATCTGCCCTATCTAACTAGCACCAATACTCCCTTTTCTGACAGCTGGAGCAGAACATCCTTTTACCCTCTTCCCATTGCTGTTATATACAAATGCATTTGGATTATGAGTTTTTAATTTACAATGATAAATAGGCGTACATTAAGATAACAAGCTAATATGACGTTAACTAGCTGACGATATTGCACTTAGCTATAGTATCTGAAGTTGCTAGTATCGTATCTGAAGATTATGCCTTTGTTAAATGTTTTTCATGACGAAATGGAATGTTGGGTGTTCAGGCCAAAGGGGGGATGTTTTATGATGTTATTTGAAATGTGTCGCTTGGAGGGTGACGCCCGAGGGGAGACTGGTGATTGGCCAGAAGAAGGGAGTAGCCCCTCCCTTTGCATTGTTTATAAATAGGGGGTAAACGATGAGACGGCAGAACGACCATATCAATCTGGGGAGTCGTTCTCCAGGCAACGCGTGTCTGTAATTTATGCTGTAACCTCGTGGTATGAATAAAAACTTCTGACACGATGCAGCATAACGGACTTTTTGTTGACAGCAATAATTGCCACCATTCATCATATACGACATAATGGCGCCCAACGTGGGGCCTGGGTTTGCGTCTCCTCCTTGTTTCAGTCAACCGCCAGCCTAACTCTCTCTGAAGCATGGAAAAAGGGTGAGTGTTCTTACCGCTTCGGAGGTTGTTAGATTGGATATGACTTGTGTACATTGAGGAGATGTTCCATTTCGACCTGGCCTCGGTGGCGTTGTTGCTGGTCGACTGGAGTCTGCTAAAATGTTATGTCATTGGTAACTATAGACAATGATAATTTAGAGTGATAAGTTTATATTTCATTGGTAACGGATGGCAATGAGGATTTAGAGCATAAATTTATATTTCATTGGTAACTATGGGCAATGACAAATTTAGGAAAACGGTAGGAGACATTTATATTTCATTGGTAACTATGGGCAATGACAAATTTAGAGCAAAAGGAACGGTATAATTGCGATTATTTCATTGGTAACGGGTGACAATGATTGGTAAATTATTTCATTGGTAACTATGGTCAATGGTTGGTAAATTCAGATATGCGCATTCTTTAGAGCATTGCAGGTTTAGATAAGCCCTCGTGACACACGGGGCGACCACCAGGGTGGGCCAAAATCCTGGAAATGCATTAGGAGTTTTCAGGTCAGTCTGGGACTGGGGTTGGTGGGACATTTCTTGGGGATGGCTTACTCAACTTCTGTTCGACGGGATAGTTGCATTGGGGGGGATCGCTCACTGAAATAGCCATATCCACGGCAGAATAAATTTAGGGCAAACGAAACAGTACTCAATTAAAGGAACGCAATGCTGGGTTTTGTTACATGTTGTAGGCAGCAGTTAGCAATGGCTAACTGCTAAATGCTAAGTGTGTTGTGTGCTACATGATAACTTTAACCTTGGAGGTCCACTGCGATGGATTCAAGCCTCTTAAACTTGTTTGTATGTGGTGGAGCTGAAAGTTCTACGCAAATGTGAGCTCTGTTATGTGTAATTGTGTGAGTATAAGGTATAAAATGGTGAAACTGTAGCGTAATGCTATCGGTCTATGGTGTGGGAAGCATGGCTTTAAAATTGGTTGTGCGCAGGTGCGTGTGATTTTACGGGGCTAAAAACTACAACATGTGGTTATGTGCTAAGCCTACAAAGCACGGCATTATGGGTAAGGGTCATAGGTCCCATGTGACGCGGCAAGGGATAATAGTCACAGAATAAGAGAGATTTTGGGAAAAAATCTCTTAGGTGTTAAACGGCTGTTGTTCGAACGGGAAACTATTTGGCGAGATGTGGTAAAGTTATAAATCAAATATATGTTGACGGAGTATAATTAATTAAATTAAAAGACGATTAAAATTAAATGAAATGTTTTGGAGCGATCTATGTAATAAATGATATTTGCGCATGCGTGGGATTCTGCAAAACAACACATTGGTTAAACTGCAGGGGGAGACAGAGGAACACAGACGACGGAACAAATAGGCACAGGGAGAGTTTAAGATGAAACTTGTCTTGGGACCTATTGAATTTATACATTAAATATAGGATAATGGATTATAATAGATTGAATTAAATAATTAAATAACGGATTAAAATAAAAAAGGTTTTTGAGCGATCTATTTGATTCTGAGTTTAGTCTTAGAGTGAATAATGTAGAACGAATGAATATGGAATGGTTGGAAATACTCAGTGATGGCATGAACTACTAAAAGCTGTTCTTGTGTCTTTATCCCTTGTCATGAGAGACAGGAGAGAGAGGGGGAGCGAGGAGATACAGGAAGTGATCACGTCACGTGGCAGAGGATCAAGTCAAAAAGGTTTTGGTACTGATTATGGTTACAAAATCTTTCCCTAACAGGATATGTGATGTTATGACCATTTCGCATAGGCGTGGCAAACTGATTCATTAAAAATTGCATTTTGGAGGCTATGTGCATCACTGGGGTTTAATTACAGATGTGTTGGGAATCCAGGATGGATTGAGGATTCTTCTGTAAATTTATGATAATTAGAGCTAATAGAGCAAGGGGTTATGGGAATTGGAGTATTGAAGGGTTGTAAGGTTAGAAGGCTTTGTTTATGGGTATTTTAGTCTGAAGATGACTAACTTGCATTTACTTGCATTTGATGGGTTGTGGTAATATACTCAACACTAATGGATAAGTTGGTGACATAGGATATAGGAATAAAAATTGGGTTTAATTATTCAGGATTTATTTGGAGTTGTTAGGGTTATATTAATAATTTAAGGGGGTAAGCCTTAGGATATACAGTCTAGAATAATATAGTTCACAATAAAGGAATTTAAAAGGGCTTGATATAGGGGAAAATTGATTAAAATAGTCATTTTTTAATCAAAGTAGGGTTAGAGTAGTGTTAGGAGAGACTAATGGCAGAAGTTAGTACACCTTTCTCACACATGGATTCAGCAGAAAGACATCATCCAGCAGGGTGATTATGGCATCAGAGATGAAGACGAATACGAGCAGAAACAACGATGAAGATGAATCCAGAAGACGGAAGAAAACCGAGATGTCTGGGAACTTAAGGAGATGAGGATGATGACGATGAGAGTGATTGAGAGAGGTCATGCATGGGTGGATATGACTCTGTGATCAGAAGGAAGTGGCAAGAGAGGAGAGAAGAAGGATACAAGAGCAAAGATGAAGAAAGCGATGAAGATTTGGAGATTAAAGGTGCTTTATGTTCAAGAGGATTTTATCCTACAATGACTAGCAAAGAAGAAATGGAGGTATAGACCGATGCTTATCATGCCTGGATAAAGCGAATAGTTTAGAAGAAGTAACACCGCTGAAGATACAGAAGAGGAGAAACTGCTGAGGAAAGAATCCCAAGAATTGGAGGAGAAGAAGAATACATTGAGGCAAAGATGCTGAAGAAAAGTAAGAAGATGATGGAAGACGATATTTCGAGGACAGAACTTAGAAGATAACCTTTTGAAGAATACTGATATGTCAACGACGAGAAGGAACAGGACCAAGGAAACTGCTGAGAGAATCCCAAGAACAGGAGAAAACAACAGAGGAAGATGAAGGAGGAAAAAGATCACCTGTTCTAGAAGAGATGAAGGGGGGTGCATTGCTGAGAGCATCGATTAGAGGAGAAGAGAAAATAGCTAACAGTTGAAACCACCGGCCATTAGAAGTGATAGTGAATAGGGGAAAACTTATCTGTGTTCAGCCTAAAGAGGTTAAACATCTCATTAATTGATAACTAATTAGGATAGGGATTTGAGGTAGTACTTACTCTTCAAGTACTAATATTAGAAGATACTGTTATTGTAGTGTTGGGAAGAGAATTGAAGCGTACAATAAGATGCACACTAGACGACTGACTGTCTGGTAGACTATTTTAAGAAGTAGGGTTTTTGGGGAGTCATTTGCTTAAAAGATAAATATCATAGGAAGGATGATAATGTATTAGATTGCCTGTTAGACAATCTGTCTGGGAAAAAACTTAATAGGGGTGACTGTTATTTTGGGTTACATTCTTACACTAAGAGATTTGAGGTTAGGCTAAAAGGTGTTTAGTCGGTTTTGCCAAGTCTGTGTGTAATGAGTCAGAAGCAGGTGGGGAACTTTCCCAATCACATATTCCAAAAGTTTGGTGGTAAGAGATTTTGTCAATAGATCAGGGGAAAAGGTTTTAAATGTTATGAGAGAAAAGATTAGATTAAAATAAGTTAGGGGTAGGCTAGGTTGAAGGGACTCTGAGACAGTAAGCTAAGTTTCAAAGTTAGTAGTAAGACAGAGAGAGAACAGTGAGGAAGGACATTTTAAAGTTTAGTGGGAAGATATGGTAGGAGTTTAAATCGGTTAGGAGCAGATGCATTGAGAAAGTATGTGTTGCTGAATGATTTGAGGGTGATTGAGTATCTATATTTACAGTTTCCAGCAGGGAGATCAATGTCATTATAGGTGTATTTTGTGTAATCAAAAGTTTAAAGTTTAGAGGTAGAACTGAAGGGGGAAAAAGTGACACTAGGGGTGATGGATGGAAGTACAAGGAAAGAGTTCAGAGCTTAGGGGAAAACTAGGGATGAGGTAGTAAAAATAAGGACATTAACACTTCCGTCTATTAGAACAACAGGTAGAAGTAATTTAACTCTTTCAACATTGATAGTTATTAAAGCCATAAATATAGCGCATTTGATTAAGGGTCCAGCATCAATTATAGGGGGAAAATACTGTTATGAGAGGTAGGAGAATAATAATTATAATATGCCATTTAGGATGATGACGTTTCTTTCACAGAGAGAGAGAGAGAGAGAGATAATTAGGGAGGATAAGTATTGTTAGCAGGATCAGAAGTAGGAGCTGTTGCACCTACTCAAATAAGGGATTATTTTGCGTAACGTTACCGAGAAAGGTTAGGGAGAATATATGTGTACTTATCTAGTGCAAGCATTAGAAGTTGTTCTGGTTAAGAATTATTGGTTAAAGGGCTATGTAATTTGTAAGGTGATGCTTATAACGGAAGATTTGAAGTCTGTAAAACTTTCCACAGTCACAGAGGGAGTTAAGGATAAGTTTATTACAGTAGTCACTCCAACAGGGAATAATCGAATAGGATGTTGGTAGTTTCCCACTAGAGGGAATTAAGGGTTTTAATTCATCAACTAAATCAACAACGTTAATGGTAACTTTGGAAGGGATTAATGATACGATGGTAATAGCAAATGTAGGAAGGATGACAACAACTTTTCTGAAATTAAAGGAGGCAGCAAGAGAGACTCAGGGGTTTAGGTTACTACGAATGGGGTTAAAATAGGAGAACAGATAGTAGTAGAGAGAATATAGATTCATCATGGAGGACAGGATGAGGTCTTTGATTTTGATGACGGATAGGGAGAGGTATCTGATCAGTGCCGCTCGTTCTTCTGTTGTGGAAATTAGAGATAGATTAACTCATTCTGTAAGGTCAGTGAGGAATCTTGAGGGTCCATGTCTGTTGAGAATTCCATCCCAAGCCTGTTAGACGGTTGCGCAGCCTCTGTCGGGTGTGGGTCAGTCTTGAGCTTTGTCATGACTGTGGAATTGGCAACAGTCATTGACCGATAAAATAATGTAGTTGTCAGAACAGTAGGGTTTAAGTGTTCTTGGGTAAATGAATTATCCTATTGGGAATGGTTAGAGGGAAAGTAAAATCAGGTAATTGCAAACTCTGAAGTAAAATATTGAAATATTGAGGGCTAAAAGTTGTGTTTTGTTCTAATAAAACATATGAGGTAAGGGGTATGTTTATGAGAAGATCAGATTGGGATGTTAGATTATAACTTTGGATAAGTATGACCTTAAGGGTAGTAATGACAAATAATAGGTTACTTTTTATATATCAGGTAGTAAGAAGAGCAGGACTTTGATGGTTAAAAGATTAGCTTTTGACTGACAATGTGACTATGGGAATTTTAGAGATATTTGGTGGGTTTGTGATGATAGAGTATATTCTTACCCTATGGGGGATAGGATGTTGTTACAGGTCAATGTTGAAGCTTCCATATGAGGTTTTACCATTATAAGAGGGATAGCATTGGACACAGCTAACTCTAGGGTTAAAAGGGTGACATTAAATTTATATTTTAGTCATTTAGCAGACACATGGCGACATGTCATAGTCTTCAAGCCTATCATTGAAGAATAAGTTTAAGGGAGAAGGGGGGACTTCATTCATGGTATGGTGTAACATTTGGGAAGATAATATTGATAAATATTAGTTATACTGTGAGTCCAGATAGTTCAGATAATATCACTGGGGTTATAGATGCATTGTAAGGGATGTGTTTTGGAGATCTGAGAGGATGCAAGATCAATTAGGCCAGTAGGGGCAGTGATGGGTCAGATTCTAGTTTAAGCTTTGATAACACTGTGTGATGTTTGTACTGACTTTTGAGAAAGTTATGAGATTGAGATAGGTTGGAGAAGTGGTGCCTGGAGACAACACTCAGATGCCGGTGTTGACTGTTCCGGATCTGGACGAAGACGGACGAGGGGGTCTAGATGGACTACTGATGGATAAATATCCTTTTTGATTATTTGATCATTTTACAATGTTTTTTTTCAATATTAGTGTGATTTTTAGTATGATTTATGAATCAAGGGGGGAATGGGTTTATGTGATTCATGCATCATTTATATATCAGTTTTATAGTCTTAGTGGATAGTGATGTTTAATTTGAAAGTGTTTTTTTGGAAAAGATACTGTTTGGTCTTTTTCTTTTTCTTCCAGAGGCATTTGGGAGAACATGTGGAGATTGGAATACTCAAACAAAGACAATATGAAGGGACAATATGACTGGAGGAGATGAAACAAGGAGGGTGTGGCTGATTCCATCATCAACAAGTCCATTGGAAGAGGACACTACAGGGAGAGGAAGTGTAGTGGACTACATTCCAGTGTCTGCAATGAAATATAGACATATTTGATGTGTAATACATAATTGTGTCATATTCTTAGGTATTGATTTTAGTAGAATGATGTTTGATGTTATTGAATGCAGATGAGGATCTTAGATGCTTTTGTTTATTTCGATGGGGTTTAGGGACAGAAGGTTTAAGCAGGGAGAGATTCCCTTTCAGGTCCTATGGGTTGACCAGCCTGAGAGTGGATATTTATGGATAGGATTTTGTTTACATGGGTATTTAATTACATCATAGTTTCAAATGCATTTACATGGTTAATGAGGTTATCTGGAGTACCGACGGTGGTTGCCTGGGGCAGAGGGACCGTGAGAGAATTTTACTGTCTTGATTGATATGGATGGATGGCTGCTGGACAGTTTTTCGCTCTCACACTCCATAGAGATTTATTCATAATTCATAGTAATGTGTTCATACTTCATAAACAGTTGTTCATATGTCATAGTAATGTATTTACACTCCATAAACAGGTATTTCATAGAAAGGTATTTACACTCTAGAGGAGAATGTTTTTGGGTTTAAGGTTAAGAATATTCAATGAGATAAATGGTTAATAGTCATAATCTTATTCTGTTTGTTTTCGAGACGTTTATTTCGTCTCGAAAGGGGGGAATATCGTATCTGAAGATTATGCCTTTGTTAAATGTTTTTCATGACGAAATGGAATGTTGGGTGTTCAGGCCAAAGGGGGGATGTTTTATGATGTTATTTGAAATGTGTCGCTTGGAGGGTGACGCCCGAGGGGAGACTGGTGATTGGCCAGAAGAAGGGAGTAGCCCCTCCCTTTGCATTGTTTATAAATAGGGGGTAAACGATGAGACGGCAGAACGGCCATATCAATCTGGGAGCCGTTCTCCGGACATCGCGAGTCTGTATCTATGCTGTAAATTCGTGATTTTAATAAAAGCCTCTAACACGATGCAGTATGGCGAACTCTTTGTTGACAGCGATAATTGCCACCATTCATCATATACGACACTAGCTAGCAGGTTATCAGCCTACACAGTTGCCTGATGTGGCTAGCAAGCTAGCATAATACATCGTTTTTTAACATTTTCTAAATGAAACTTACTTGAATAGGTTCATGCTTACGCCCACACCCACGAAGCGGCCAATCTTTCGGAGCGTAGTGTTGTGGGTGGAAGATGGCACAATGATGCCATCTGTTGGTAAATGTTAATTACTGCAACTCCAGTGTTTTACCAGTGTACTTGAGATACCCGGATGTTTTGCAATATACTGAACGATTAGTTACCGGAGTGTAACTCCAGTTCTATGAGTGGAGCAGAGCCCCATAGGGGAGCTCTGCTCCTATTGGTTTACCCCGCTGCCTAGGCAGCGAACAGCCTGAGACAAAATTATGCACACACCTGCAGCCAATAGGAGTACAGGTGTCCCTATAAGAGGGGATGCCTCCCCTCAATCTGCCTCCCGAGATATTTATCTTCAGCGAGACTAGAGAGGGTCGGCAGGGCCTTAAGTCCTATGGGGCTCCGCTCCACTCATAGAACTGGAGTTACACTCCGGTAACTAATCGTTCTATATCGTGGAGCTCCGCCCCATAGGGGAGCTCTGCTCCTATTGGTTTAAGGCGGAGCGTAGCGCTCCAAAATGTACTCCCTGCCGAGCCCAACACTTCCCATCGAAACGGAAAGGTCAGGCCTAGCAATGGCTGCACCCAAGTCCCGCAGTACTGCAACTAAAAACCCCTACGGGCGTCACAATATACCGCGTCATCGGTTAAAGACCCGCCCCACCTAGTCCAATGGCAATGCCAATGACTAGTGGGCAGATCACCAGAATAGAAGCCATACTAATCTGTACTAGCAGATAGATGTGCCTCAATATCCTGTGAAAACACTACCGACCACTAATGGAATGACACCAAGTGTCACTCTACATTGTGAACGCAGTAGACCGCCTCACTCACTCAATGGAATCCCAGAGATTAGTGGGCGGGTACAAAACATGGGTCATACTAAACTGAACAATCAGATAGATGACCTCACATTCTGTCAATCAACGCATGCCTCTACTGTACTGAACCTGTCAGTCAGGATTCATGCCACAAAATATGTTTTCTTCTCCAAAGCGGACCTGATGGAAACCTGTATCCACAGTCCTGCTTCTCCTCTCTTTCTTGCTCAAGATCTCCCTTCAGCCACGCTGAGTACGGATCGAGCCAGAGAGTTATAAGACATATCTAAGAGATAGAAACGGATAAATGGAGACGGCGTCGACCAGGATGCTGCTCTACAGATATCCTCTACCCCTGTTCCTCTGAAAAGGGCAGTAGAAGCCGCTACTCCACGAGTGGAGTGAGCTCTGATACCCTGAGGTAATTGTCGCCCCGCTGCCTCATAAGCTGTCTCAATGCCTTCACAAAGCCAGTGAGACAACCGCTGTTTTGAAAGTGGTCTACCTAGTGCAGCCGCACCGTGACACAC